>NC_039483.1:10125227-10491666 GCF_003590095.1 Trichoplusia ni
GGAGGGAATCAACGTCAGCAGAGGCGGTCGCCCCGCCCCCTGACACACGCCGCCGCCGAAAGAGGTTGAAGATTCAAACCCCGCACGTCAAGAAGGCAGTCCATACTACGCTGCAGAATCCAAATCGAAGCGTTGGAATCAGGACGTCGTCGAGAGAAGGGACTCTGCAGCAGCTGATCCTGGGAACCCGGCCCGGGACAGGGACACAAGTCTGCTCGCTCTTCGCATAGGAAGAGAGCAGAAGCGCAAGCAAGATTGACTGTGGCGTTACGGGAGCAAGAAATGGCGGAAGCACGACTAAGGGTGGCGCAAGCACAACTAGAGCTTGTCGCCGCTGAGTCGGAAGATGAAGATGGAGCTGGTGAAGAAATATACGAGCGAACTCATGAAGTGGAACAGTGGTTCATCCAAACCAGCGCCGGGTCAAGCAAGGAACAGAGGCGGTCGAGTCACAAGATAAGAAGAGCGACATTCAGAAGCTGGCAGAAGCAATAGGCAAGCTGTCCGGAATTCGCGTGACGTCATCGCGCCGAAGTACATCGAACTTCCTTACTTCAATGGAGCCTGTGAAGAATGGTTGGCGTTCAGAAGGACGTATGAAGATACGGCTGCCTCCTTCAGCGCCGCACAGAACCTGGCTCGCCTCAGAAGAGCCATACAGGGGAAAGCGAAAGAAGCAGTTCAGAGTTTCTGTTTACCGCTGAGAAGCCACATGAAGTAATCAAGGGATTGGAATCAAGATTTGGAAGACCTGGTGCACTGGCTTTAGCTGAGTTGGAAAAACTGAAGAACTTGTCGAAAGTGAGCGAAAGTCCTGGCGAGATCTGCGTGTTTGCAAGTCGAGTCAAGAACGCTATCGAGACAATCAAGGCATTGAAGAAACCTCAGTACCTCAGCTCGCCTGAAACATTGAAGGCTATTGTAGACAAGATGCCACCTACCATGAAGTTTCGTTGGTTCGCCTATCATAGGGGTCGGAGAGATGAAGACATTCAGAACTTTTACTCATTGAAGAATTCCTGGATATTGAAGCCGACATGTGTGGGGACTTTGCCCCACCTGAAGTTCCATCTGATAAGAAGAGTTCAAGAAGACCTGTACACACTGTACAAGAAGAGTCTCAAGATAAGAAGTTTAAGAAGTCGTGTCCCGTTTGTGAAGAGGAACATTTTGCAACAGAGTGCAAGAAGTTCAAAGAAGCGTCGATTGATAAGAAATGGGACATCATCAAGAAAGCGAAGATTTGTTTCAAGTGTCTTCGCTTCAAGCACTTAAGAAGCAACTGTAAAGCGCCTGTCTGCAGGAAGTGTCGAAGATGGCATGACACTATCTTACACTCGGACAAGCCAGAAGTACAGAAGTCAAGCAAGGAAGGCGCATCAGAAGAGAAAGTCGCCTCAGTCCACAACAATAAGGATGAAGACAGAGCATATTTGAAGATTGTTCCGGTGCAACTCTACGGGCCCAAGGGACAAGTTCGTGTGCTCGCGTTGTTGGACGAAGGGTCGACCGTCACTCTCTTAGACGCGTCGATAGCCGAGAAGATTGGAGCTGCAGGAAGTCGCGAAGCACTCACAATCGAAACCGTCGGCGGGAAGGTCATAAGGAAAGATAGCTCACAGAAGATCAACTTGATGATTAAGGGGGTTCACAGAAGGGATAAGAAGACTATCACTGTTAGAACCATCGACGATCTGAAGCTATCTGAACAAAGGGTCAACAGGAGCACTGTAAAGAATGCCTACACTTGAAGGCAATTGAAAGGCAGTTGCTCTACGACGCAGAGCGACCGAAGTTGCTGATTGGCAAGATAATTGGGGACTCATAGTCACAAGAAGACTGAAGAAGGGCAAGCCAACTGAACCCGTAGCCTCACTCACACACTTAGGGTGGGTGCTACATGGGTGTGAAACCGGATCGAACGCCGAAGTCAACTTCACGCACTACGGCAGGGCAACGTCAGAAGGTGAAGACATTGAAGAAGTCGTCCGGGAACATTTTCAGTTAGAGTCTCTGGGGATTCAAAATCGACTGCCATCAAACGACAGCGATAGAAGAGCATTGGAAACCTTAGAGAAAACAACGAAGCGACTACCAAGCGGTCAATTTGAAGCAGGCCTCTTGTGGAAGAAGGAAGGCGAGACCCTACCCAACAACTACAATCAAGCGTTTCGTCGCCTGGTCAACATAGAAAAGAAGCTGGATCGTGAAGAAGATGTCAAGGAATATTATGAGAAGCAGATCCAGACATTAATAGAAAATGGTTACGCCGAGAAGGCCCTGTAACCACCACTAAGGGGAAAACATTCTACTTACCTCACTTCGCCGTCGTACACCCGGTCAAGAGGAAGCCAAGAATTGTTTTCGACGCAGCAGCCAAGTATGAAGGAAGAAGCCTCAACGACGCATTGCTAGCAGGACCTGACTTGCTGCAGTCGCTATTTGGGGTGCTACTGCGCTTTAGAGAAGGCCCAGTGGCAGTCATGGCTGACATACAAGACATGTTTCTTCGTGTCAAAGTTAAGGAAGATGACCGGGATTGTTTAAGGTTCCTCTGGAGGGGAAGCAGAAGAACAGGCAAACCGGAAGAGTACAGGATGTCGTCGATAATATTTGGAGCAGCGTCATCACCTGCGACAGCTATATACGTGATGAATAAGAACGCAGAAGACTTCAAGATCACGCACCCTGAAGCTGTGAAGGCAATTAGAAGAAATCATTACATGGATGATTATCTTCAAAGTTTCTCGTCAACCGCCGAAGCAAAGAAAATTTCAAGAGAAGTTAAAGAAATTAATTCAAAGGCAAGAACTCCCCTTGAAAACACAAGTAAATTGAAGAAAATAGACGTGTTCATCGGTGACGAAGGAATCATAAAGCTACGAAGTAGAACTATGAAGTTTCGCGACGGAGGAGTAAGAAAAATGAACCCTGTCATCTTGGACGGAAGGCAGAGAATCGCGCAACTTATTATAAGAAGCTATCATGAGAAGTTTCTACACGGTAACACAGCGACCGTGATGAACGAGGTCCGACAGAAGTATTGGATTCTCGGTTTAAGAGCAACATTGAAGGCAGTAGCACACGGCTGCCAATGGTGCAAACTAAGGAAGAGTACACCCGCCATACCGCCGGCGGGCGACCTGCCGAGCGAGCGGCTGCAACATCATCAGTTCCCGTTCGCTTGTACGGCAGTCGACTATTTCGGGCCGATGCAAGTAACGATCGGCAGGAGAGTCGAGAAGCGTTGGGTGGCATTGTTCACCTGCCTCACCACCAGGGCTGTTCACCTGGAGTTGGCGCCATCTCTCAGTGCCAGCTCCATGATTATGGCCCTGCGACGGATGGCGGCAAGAAGAGGGACTCCAAGAACGTTGTTCAGCGACAGCGGCACGAACTTCGTCGGGGCGAACAAAGAATTGGAGGCGGCTGCACTTGAAAAGGGAATCAAGTGGAAGTTTATTCCCCCGGGCAGCCCAAACATGGGAGGCGCCTGGGAGAGGCTCGTGCGCACCGTGAAGACGGTGTTGGCGGTGGTGCTCAACGAAAGGAGCCCACCAGAAGAGGTGCTCCACACGCTGATGACTGAGGTCAAACACATCGTGAACTCAAGACCTCTCACCCCAGGCAGCATGGACCCCAACGATGCAGAAAGTTTGACCCCAAATCACTTCCTGCTGGGGAGATCGTGCGGAGCAATGGCGCCGGGCGAGTTCGAGAACACCGAGCTGGTCGGCAAAGCAACCTGGAGAACAGCGCAAAGGCTCGCCGACCACTTTTGGAGACGGTGGGTGAAAGAGTACCTGCCGCTCCTCATGCCGCGGAAAATCGACGGGCGAACAACCGTCGACCCCAAAGAAGGCGACGTCGTATTAATAGTCGACGCCGCGCTACCCCGCAACTCGTGGCCTCGAGGTGAAGTTATCAAAGTCTACCCCGGGCCAGATGGAAGAACGAGAGTACTGGACGTGCGGACATCAGGAGGAGTGCTGCGCCGGCCAACCAGAAGGGTCGTCGTGCTCGTGCCTGCAGCAGCATCGTCGCATCCAGAGGACGGCGTGCTACGCACCGCGGGGGAGAATGTTAGCGACGATGACAACTACGTACACCTAAATTAAGTATGTTATAGTTTTTGTTTGATTAACGTTTCAAGTTTCTTAAAGTTAATGAGTTTGTTTACGTTTGCAATCAGTTATAGGTGTACGTAGGTATATATTGAAACATTGTTTATGTTATGTTAAGGTTTGTTCGCAAATGTTTAAGACTATATGATGTGTGCTAGGGACTTAGACTATGGTTAAGAACTAAGATTTAGTTACCTAAGTGTTGTCCATATACTATTTAACCCTGAAAAACCTAGAAATAGGTTTTATTTAGAAACAATTATTGATAGGAGTTGTTTCATAAGTACCCGCAATTATTTAGAATTTGTTGTAACTAACTCTCGGTAGGTGGCGACGCACGTAGATTAGTTTTAAAAGTACCTACATAAAATTCACTTTTTAGTTACCGATTCTGTCACAGGGGGCAGCACCATGTTGTTGTCATGATTAAGGTGCGGGTTTTTGCAATTATCTTTATTTTAAGACATTATTTTATGTAAATAAAGGTATAAGGATAGGGTTAAATAGGGTAAAAAGGTCTAGAACATTTGTAAGGGACGCCTAACTGCTGGGATAAGCCTCTGGAAGGGTTTCTTGCCGGCCAGCGCGGGAACGCGGCACGCCATGATTGGCTGGCGCCAAATACGCGCCCCCGTGATTGGTCGGCAGTCACTATAAATAGAGGGCCCTCCCGGCGGTTAGGCATTCCACATCCAGTGAGCATCCGGAAAGGAACCTTGGAAGACTAGGAAGACTAGGAAGCCTAGAAATACTGGGGACAATAAAGAACTATGTAAGTACTGCACAATTTCTTTTACTGCGTTGAACCCCTGCTTCTTTGTATCCCGCCAGTGCTCGGTCCGAACCCATTGGACCAACGGACCAACCACAAATACAGTCCACTCGCTGGCAACACAAGGTGTTGCTTCTTCCTGTGTTCTCCCTTTCCCTAGGCTATGAGCCAGAACCTGACGCCCCTTATCTCCAAGTCCTCTGAAACTTCTTTATCTATCGGCCCTTTATTACCCAATCAAATAAATAAAACATTAATCAAATTTTTCATCCCCATACCTAGCCGGAAACTAATAAACAAACTTAAAAAGCGGGGCTGTCTTACTAGAGGGTAGAAATGATTTTTTATTTGATTTACAAGAAAAGTTGCAGATATAATAATATTACAAGGTCCAAGCATTACGTCACAATACACTCGCGCAACTTCGGTAACTTACTACGCGATACGTCATGTTCGGCTATCATCGGAATTACGAACATTACCGAACTTCGAACTTGGAATTTATTTTTGAAATATATTATTTGGAATGGGAGACCGTTTGGATTTAATGGGGGATACTTTTGTTTTTGTATTATTATTATTTTAGTTATCGAGGACAGATTATGTTACAGATATCTATTTAATCGCAAGTTACATATGAAAAACAAATTACAGTAGTAAACTGATGACACATATAATATCGAATTTATCTCAGTATATTCTGTAGTTATTTTTTTGAGTTCTGATATAATACCTTTTTTATTATCACTATTAAAACAAAGCATATTAATGACAAATAAAATTCGTATTTATCTTTTTTTTGTTTCAAAATGTAGCCATAACGAAACAGTTAAGACATCGATTGATTGCTTCGAGGTTTGAGTTTAAATCCCGCGCTCCGCCGAAGCGTATTCACTTCGGCTGAAGGTTTACTGTAATATATGAGCTTCTTTGTTAGCTACCTATTTAGCATGTATGGATTTGTGAGCTTGGATTCTGTATTGAGGACCCGCTTCTGTTGCGACTGGATTTGTATTTTCTATGAATAATGCTGGCAAGCGACATACCAGACTGAATTGGAGCGATGCCTTTGAGTTGCAACTGAAAGGCATGTCTGGAAATAGCTAAAGCTGATGAACAATTTTATATGTTGAACTATCTGATATAATTTGCCTGTTGTATAGTTCAGAGATTGTTCCTTGAAGAATCAACGCACTTATCATTCAAGGAAACCAATTGCAGTTAACGAAAACATCTGATTAATTTTACATACGAGATTTGTCGGTAGTTTTTCCTGAAACTTTTGCGAGAGCGCCTAAATTCAGAACATACAATATAATAAGTAACGCGTACTCCATCTTCCTTGTTACATTTCAATATAGTACTCTGAAGGGTTGGAGAAATTGGTTAAAAGCCTTTAGTGCGGCCCGCGGCCCCGCGCCCCCGCGCCCCGCGCCCCGGGTAAGAGTGTAGCTATGTTCAATATCGTTTGACAACAAAAATGTTTCAGAGAAAGTGTAGAAAGGAAATATCTGAGTATTGAATAGAAATATGAGGACTAAAATATTTTTTCGCCTGACCTTGATGGATAAGTTCGAAGACAAAAGTTTTTAGACATATCTCTCCATTTTACTTTTGGTGTATGAACTCAAGATTCAGCAAGATTAAAAATAATGCATTCCTTACTTGTTCAACAATTGAAAGATGAAAAAAGTAGAAAACTCAAAAGCTTAAAATAATTGCGTAATTTCAACTAAAATTAAAAGTACAAAAGTAATTCTGACTATATATTAGATGCCCGTTATATTTTCCACTTCTGATAAAATTTCATAATACATACAATAAAGTTCAAAACCCAAAAAAATAGCAACGCTTTACCACACATAGACATTGACGAGAATATTACCAGTATCGAAACATCGCTCTCTACAAATCTCTATTACAAAGCGACAGTATAAACCTGGCAGCCAATACAGAGCTTACTAATGGACATAATGAAAAATGTGCAACCGATACATCCGCCATCGAGTCATGTAACTGTCGGGCTGGCTTCACATTACTGTTGCACTGTTGAATCATTACCCTCATTAGCGAGGTTTCAAACTGAAGTTGAAGCCTAGTATTATATGTGAATGGAATAAACAGGAATTTGTTTGTGAAAATTATAGTATTTTTGAAAAAAAATGTAGGTGTTTAAATCAGTGTTGTACTATGCTTGTAATTTTTGCATATTTTTATAATTAAAAATGATGAATCAATTATTTTTTTTCGAGTTATTGGTTTCACTTTTCT
The DNA here is from genome assembly GCF_003590095.1 of Trichoplusia ni. NCBI lineage: Eukaryota > Metazoa > Arthropoda > Insecta > Lepidoptera > Noctuidae > Trichoplusia > Trichoplusia ni. The sequence continues at coordinate 10,132,395 of NC_039483.1, forward strand.
TGTAAAAAATATTTTTCAGTAAGAGTAAAAGCCGACACGAAAATAACGCGAGAAAATACAAGCCAGAGATACCGTTGAGGTATCAAACTTTTATGCATTTTACGAGCTTTTAATAAAGCATTCTACCCAACTTTCAGCAGTGAAATAAACAATAAGCAGCAATTTATCGACAATGTTTAACTTTACTGCTCTCGATCGAAAGATAAAAGGAAAAGAAAAGCCTTTGTCAGTCATTACACCTTTTATTAGGCCTCCTTCGCATCCCTTGTATATTGACTTGTCGTCCGACCGACGCGACGGCCAAACTTCCTAATTGCTACCCTCGAGTGTTTGGGCCCGGTTTGACGCCAACGTATTCAGTTAATTTGAACTTCGTACCTACATTGAATTAATCGCAAAAATTCTCGTAAACGGCTCCCAATTTTCCAATTGCCTAAGCTTAGCATGTATTTTTTATTTTAATATTTTTAATCCATTATTATGATTCATGGAATACCTGTTTGCTGTGTAATGTTTGTTGTTTCTTTTGGATTATGTTTTATTTTGTAGCGTAAAAATCATGTTTTGTAGTGCTCAAAGGAAAATAGCACGAACTGGGTTAAACTTAAGTACAATTTTCGTTAAACAAAAAAAATACGCAATAATCGGTCGAGGAACTATGTATTTTGAGGCAGCAAGGATTTCACGTTTTATTCTGTTAGTCCATCAAAACACAGAACATAAATATTCCGTTTTCTATTGACTTCCTCTTTACCTGTGATTTAAGACTTGTTTGCGCTTTGCCACATCTCTCACTGTAGACTATTGAGATGCGAGGCAAAAGTGCGGTTACTGTGGACCTGAATACTATGTCATGAGAGTGCTTTACCTTAAAGAGTAGTATCACAATCAAACACGAATGAGGATTGAAAAAAAGAGGAAAGTTATAGTTTATACAGGTCGTATACTTCTATGTATAAAATGATTTTGGTACTGAGAAATTAAAACGAAGATGATAAAGTGTTTCATTAATTGCAATTCATAGACTGATTTCATTTCGACTCGCACAAGCTGGCCTCAAACCACACAAAACAAGCTAACTACATTGTTCAATATTTTACCCTGAAATTCCCAGAATTAAATTAAACAACCTTCTTTCTTAACCTAAACTCAATTTACTCCGAACTCGTATTTCCATTTTCCACAACAAAACCCCATATTTCTTCCCATTTTATGTTTAAGAATATTTTAAATCCTAAACAACGTTTTACATCAAAATGTTTATGCCGAAAATCTACATGGTAAGTTACTTTAAACATTTTACGGTGATATCCCAGTGAAAAAGCTCGCGCGCCACTCCCGACACGGCTTATGCATTTGCCCCGCACTTTATGGCGCCTCTGAACTTTGTTATACGGTGTCTAACGAGCTGTGCGCAATGGGACGCCTAATTTGGCTAACTGTCAGTTTGTCAGATAGTTGATGAAGAAGAATATGACTTGGAAAGTTAGTATACAATGCCGTATTTGGCACAGTGTTGCGAAGTCTCTTCTTGTTCAAAAGTATCTGTCTTATTTATTTTTGAATGGTTTGAGTTCGAAGAAAATTGTAGAGATGTACTTTTGTTTATTCAAGTAACGTCTTTAAAAAATATTATGTTATTTCGTTTGGAGTTAATTCCATAAGTGGCTGGCTGTTACGACATTTACGTACATAACGTGAACGGAAAAGGCTTTTAAATGCTACAATCAATGCAATAAATATTTATTTATTCTTCGTAATAGGAGCAACTCTATTGAACTGGCGTAATTCCAAATTAGACTTGTCTTATTAACTACGAAAGTACTTTGGAACAAGGATCTTACCCTTCTTCGTATATCCGCCAATTACACTGCTGCCAACATTATAAGATTATTATGTTATACCAACTAAACTCATGTTAATGTAGGTTATGTTTCGCGTATCAAGGATTTGGATGATCACACAGTACTCCCATATGTGATTCACTAAAATCAACCTTATTTTCTTTGTTCTAAGGGCTATCTTTGAGTAAATTTTAGGGGTGTTGGAGGGTAATCTGCACATATATCGTGTTATAGGAATCCCTTTCTGTACAGTAAGTTATTGCAACAGATAGTGAGCGCTACAAAGAAAATTCCTGAGAGATTAGAATTTCCTAAGCCTCTGGTCTAGATTAAACGGTCAAAGGCCAAACGCTACTCGATAGTTTCAAGGATCTTAGTCTGAAATGTACTGAACTTGTATTAGAAATCGATCTTTAACTATAGGTTTCGGTTATAGGATTGTTTTGTTCAACAGTTGAATAGCTATTGTGTAGAACTTATTATTTAAGAGATTTATACCTAAAATCGTGTCTAAGCTTTATTCGTGCAAAATATTATGAATTATATAAATATTGATCTCATATGGAGAGGTGTAAAAATAAATCGCAGACGAACATTTATTTCTATCCACCACTGAATTAAACTCCGTCAAGCCGTAATCTCTTTATTTACTTTGTACAAACAACAAAAGGCAAGGAAGGTTTTATATTTATTGAAACGTATTGCCGCTTTACCATCAGTGTCCAGGCTCCGAGATTGATTGTGATCTGCGAATACAGATCGCAGTACCGTGATTAGAACGGATGCTGATCGAGTGCGGATCAATCCCAAATTACTATGGATTTAAGGCCAACTACCCTTTCCTGTAACGGTTTATTTACGGGACGATAAATGCCGATTGCGGTGTGTGCGTGTCACGTGGTCCGACTGTAAATCAAATGGGTGTTAGTGTTGTGATACATTGCGCGGTTCGTTCGAGTCTCGCCCGGTAGAGCGCTGCGCCGGACGCAATGGATATCGCTGCAACGTAACGCTACTGCAGTTATGTCTGAATGGCATCCCATTAACGTGGGTATAGATAGGAGTTCGTCGTTCGTTTTTTAGATTTGCGCAACGATTACGGCATTGAATTTTGACTTTGTCTATTTCATATACGAAAATAATGATACGAATTGAAAAAATGTGTTGAAAGCTAAAAAGTATTTCATAAAAATAATAATAAACGAGTCCTCAAGTTTGCTCTAAAGCCGTCCATTCAATTATAAAAAATTGCCTCTATTTTTATGGCAAGTAATTGCCCAGTGGCACAAATTGCAATTTTCCCAATAGAAAATAAAACACACACACACAAATTTTGGTTAATAACCAATGAGACCCATAATTAAGAAAGTCAACTCACGACTCTACAACTCTACATTCACGGTAAAGTCATCAGCATAATGTTACTTGTTCGCCACAGATTGAATAGCTCTATCCAGTATTATCCAGTGGTGCGGGCAGACAAGGCACGAGTGCCCTCCAATCCCGGATCGAGCAGATTAACTCTGCCGATTAGTGAAACACATTGTTTAGATCACTTGTTTAACCAGTCAGCGATTCATTAGTTCAATAGCAGTGATTTGAATGAACGACTGACTGGGTATTTATCTTGACGGAGTGAGATCTGAATGCAAGTAATTTAAGGCTTGATCTGCTGTTGTTGTATATTTATAACAATACACTTGTGTATTTCTAATATTTATATAAAAAAAAACATGTATAACTGCGATATGGATGTAGAGCATTGGTACATAATAATATGTATTATAGAATGTGTGTTTTATGGTACACAGTCTTAAAGATAGAAAGTGGAAATAGCATGTAATTTACTGTCATTTTCATAAATCAGAAATAACATGTTTGGTTTACAGTTTGGTTAAGTTTGAGCTCAAGTCACAAGTCTAAAATGTTAGGTACTTGTGTTCGCATTAAGCAACCCAAACGAATTAAAAATTCAAGTGAGATTTCCTACTAATATACATTCCCACAAATCACCGAGAAAGTTTCTCTTTAACTCTAAACATATTCGTCGCGAAACTATAATAACTGTGCAGTGTATGTGTGTATTGTGTTCATAAGTCAGTAGAACAGTAATACATTGGAACCTGATTGCAGCACATTCAGTAGTGTTGAACTCCACTCGACTGTACAGATTAACGCTACAGTTTGGATTTGGCTTAGCCTTCCTCATTAATTGGCTTTCAGTATTAATTACATTATGCATGAATCTGATTGGGAATAAATTAGTTTTCGAAAGTCTATATAAAAGGATTAATAGGATACATTTGCTTTTAGATAAACTGTTTAGACTGACTTCTCTGTAATATTTTTTATAACGTACAATAGAGAATCCGTTCCTTGATTTAACTCTACTAAAAGTTTCCTTTATAAAGTCCTGTATTCATATCATAAGAGTATAATATTAGGTATATTTGAGAACTTTTATTTGAGGAATAAATATGGCCGTTTGACATATTTTCTATAAGAAAACTGTCAAAACGTCAAACATATTCGTCAAATAAAAGTTATCTGGCGATTGAAAAATCAGCCCTTAGTGTATTAGAATTTAAATTGTGTGCATTGGAACAAAACTGTTTTAAAAATAGAAATATTTCGTTAAAGCGAAACTTGAGATCTCTATCAAATAATACAGGAGTAGAAACTCAAGACTTGAAATATCAAAACCTAAATAAATATTGTAAGACTCGACTTAAATGTTAGGGCAAAGAGCTCATTTCATAAAGAAAATTTCTGTACAAATAATTCATAATTAATCAACTTTATTCCATAAAGGATGTCTCGTCTGTTATATAATTTTCTTTGAAATGAAACTACTTTTACGGATTTTATCGCGGTTTAATTTTAGATTTTAGTTCCCGACGTTTCGAAACCTTTGCAGGTATCATGGTCACGGGCAGACTGAGATGGCGTTCGTCTTGACAGAAGATGTTGCTCGTTCTACCTTCATATTTTAATTAATTATTTGTGGTCCGACCTACGCAGTATGAGCTCACTGTGTCTTGATGTCTTGCAGCGCTGCTCTTGGGTTTGGCCTTGAGTTTATTTATTATTGGATCCCAAGTAGGTGATATCTTCCAGCCATCTTCTCTATTGAAATTAGGGTGTTTTTTAATCTCAATAGCCTCGCGAAACATCCTAGGTAGGAATTTGGATTCTTTAGCGAGGATCTGTGGTTGGTCAAATCTAATATAATGGCTGGAACCTTCAGCATGTTCGGCGACTGCAGACTTCGTTGAGCGGCGGTGTTTGACGTCAGCTATGTGTTCTTTAACGCGGGTCCCTATGCTTCGTTTGGTTTGACCGATGTAAGAGAGGCCGCAGTCACAATCTAGTTTGTATACTCCTGCATCTTGTAGAGGTATGTGACACTTGACAGATGGTAAGGATTGGCTAATCTTCTTGGGCGGCTTGAAGTATGTTTTAATTGAAGCTCGCTTCAGGATGTAACCAATCTTGTCAGTGACTCCTCTGACATATGGTAGTACAGCAGGCAAACGATCGACAGTGGCTGGCTTCACTCGGTTTCTGTGACGGGGCCGTGGAACTTGGAGCTTGTTGTCTCGCAGTACTTGCTTGACGTGTTGAAGCTCAGCGGCAAGGTGTCTGTCATCACAGAGTCCGTGTGCTCTCTGAAACAAAGATTTTCCCACGGTAGCTAACTGTTTAGGGTGGTGGTGAGATTCACCGTTTAAGTACCTATCTGTATGGGTCTTCTTTCGATACACGGTGTGACTTATGGTCTGATCAGGATTCCTTTTAACTAATATGTCTAAGAAGGCAAGAGATTTATTATCCTCCAACTCCATAGTGAATTGAATTTTGTTATTGATGGAGTTGAGATGTTTTAAAAATGCATTTACTTGACTAGATGGTAAAACTGTGAAAGTATCATCTACGTACCGTTTGTAGAACCTGGGAGTGAAAGGAGCTGTTTTTAAGGCTGTCTCCTCGAAGTCTTCCATGAATATATCGGCGACTACAGGGGATACAGGCGAGCCCATCGCTACACCATCTACTTGTACATAGAATTTATTGTTCCACAGTAGGTAGCCAGATGTGAGGCAGTGCTCGAGAAGTTCTGCATATTCTAGAGGTAGGTAGAATATGCAGAACTTCTCGAGCATTCATTTCAAAATTCAAAAATTCAATTCACTATGGAGTTGGAGGATAATAAATCTCTTGCCTTCTTAGACATATTAGTTAAAAAGAATCCTGATCAGACCATAAGTCACACCGTGTATCGAAAGAAGACCCATACAGATAGGTACTTAAACGGTGAATCTCACCACCACCCTAAACAGTTAGCTACCGTGGGAAAATCTTTGTTTCAGAGAGCACACGGACTCTGTGATGACAGACACCTTGCCGCTGAGCTTCAACACGTCAAGCAAGTACTGCGAGACAACAAGCTCCAAGTTCCACGGCCCCGTCACAGAAACCGAGTGAAGCCAGCCACTGTCGATCGTTTGCCTGCTGTACTACCATATGTCAGAGGAGTCACTGACAAGATTGGTTACATCCTGAAGCGAGCTTCAATTAAAACATACTTCAAGCCGCCCAAGAAGATTAGCCAATCCTTACCATCTGTCAAGTGTCACATACCTCTACAAGATGCAGGAGTATACAAACTAGATTGTGACTGCGGCCTCTCTTACATCGGTCAAACCAAACGAAGCATAGGGACCCGCGTTAAAGAACACATAGCTGACGTCAAACACCGCCGCTCAACGAAGTCTGCAGTCGCCGAACATGCTGAAGGTTCCAGCCATTATATTAGATTTGACCAACCACAGATCCTCGCTAAAGAATCCAAATTCCTACCTAGGATGTTTCGCGAGGCTATTGAGATTAAAAAACACCCTAATTTCAATAGAGAAGATGGCTGGAAGATATCACCTACTTGGGATCCAATAATAAATAAACTCAAGGCCAAACCCAAGAGCAGCGCTGCAAGACATCAAGACACAGTGAGCTCATACTGCGTAGGTCGGACCACAAATAATTAATTAAAATATGAAGGTAGAACGAGCAACATCTTCTGTCAAGACGAACGCCATCTCAGTCTGCCCGTGACCATGATACCTGCAAAGGTTTCGAAACGTCGGGAACTAAAATCTAAAATTAAACCGCGATAAAATCCGTAAAAGTAGTTTCATTTCAATGTCTAACATTCGCGTAAACCTAAGAAACCACTATATAATTTTATTTGAAATTTAGAATAACCGCTATTTATAAACTTATTTACCAGAAAATGAGCTTCACTTTGAGATTGTTTGCTAGGATGACGTAGCTAATTCGCTACGTACTTTCTACGCCGTAGCGACCAAGTACTGAGATAGACAACTCCACGATGTTATTAATGCTAACAAAGGTATTCAACAATACTTACTACTCTTTAATGTGTTAAACAAATTACTTTCATGTGAAATTTGATGCTATAATATAAATACATAGTCATAATATATTCGCTAGATTTAAACAGAAAACAAAAGACTTCACTTTGATTGAGTCTCAGGCAGATAGTACTTACATGGGCTTACACAGTATGATGGATCAGCTTCCCACGCCTAATGGCTGAAATGAGTCGGAAATGATGGAGCAGTAACAGGCTGAAGGTCTTATAATTTGCTACGTCGCCGGAAAATCCTTAAAATTAAAGATTGGACGGTAACTCTCGACTGGAAATGGGATTTAACTGGATTGCATGAGGCAGCACAATCCTGAAGAAGATTAGTTGCTTCGACTTAGGAAAGCCAGAACTCACCGCTCTAACAAATACCTATTACACATTTATTGTTTTAAGAAATATTGCTTTTTGTGTTTAATTATTAAATTCAACACAAATTGAATATTGGTTCAGAAGTATAATTACTTCAGCAGCATAATCAGCCATACTTTCGATTTTAATTCACCATATTTATATTATTTTATCAATGCTTTTACGATAAATATTTATGCTACGTCGTAGCCAACTACGTAGCGCGACGGCTACGTTGCTACATTAGGTACAAAAAACAAATTGATGCTTTCCTAAGTTTCTGCTATCAAACGACTGTAACGGTTGAGTTGGTACGTTTTATAGCATTTAATCTATACATATAATAAAATTGTAGAAAAGTGAAAACTGTACATTGAATATTTTTAAAAAAGAATAATTGGAGGGTGGTCTAGGAACGATTCCGATGCCGAAAATATGATTTTTAGAATTTTTGTCTGTTTGTCTGTTTGTCTGTTTGTCTGTTTGTCTGTATGTATGTCCGGAAAGATCTCGGAAAGTACTGGATAGATTTGATTCATATTTTCAGAGAACATCAACAAGAGGTCCGGTCAACATACTTTTTACTTATTATCTCGCTTTTCGATACAGGGGGTGAGCAGGAGCCTTTTATATCTATACACAAATATCAAATTATCTCATAAACTACTGAATATATTTCGTTCAAATTTTGCATGAACCTTATTGTACACATGATACAACAAATATACAAAAACCATAACGCTACTATGCAGGGGGCATGAGCAGCAAAGTTTTAAATTTTTGGACTCACCCGTAACATCGTGTAATACAATTATGAGGTGTATTTTCATCCCATTGAGTAGTAGGCAGCACGGTCATCAATTTACTTCAAAAACATCACGCTATTTACCTTAAGAATTTTGGCAGAGCAATAATATATTTTTTCGAAAGTAAATCATTTTCACAAAATCAGTCATTTTATTCTCTTTCAAGTCTAATGTAGACCTAGCGCGACAATAATTAAAATAAGAGAAACATAAACTATTAATACTTTTATCATTATTCTTTTGATACAAATGTTACTTCGTAATCGGTACATTCTTGAAACAAAGGACTTAAATTATTTTTATTTTTATTGGTTTACTAAACTTACTCAAGTTCAAATGTGGAATGCCTTGATATGATTTTGTGTTTATTTACGATAGGTGTATATACCTATGTTTTTAGCTCGGTAATGTTGGCGATGCTACTTCAAGATAAAATAATTCGTAGTGACACTCAACCCAAAGTTGCATGTAGTTCACATTGATGTCATCTATAATTATGCATAACAATAAATTACTGAACGACACAGTTAATTATTACCTTGGTTCATCTGTAACAACTAGCAACAAAAATATAAACTTTCAAACAAAAAAAAGCCTTTCAAACAATGAAATAATGTTTTCTTAAATTTGCGTTTTACATTACATAGGCCAAAAGTATTTCGGATAGAAAAGCCCAGAAAACTTGCATAAAAACTTCATAATAGGTATGCAATGTGAAAGATCTATAAGACCCAAGCTATCAATGAATAAGAGTGTACGCTAGACGGTTTTTGACATTATGTATCTATTGATAGAACAATGTCTACTGATACCTGGGATTTTTCAATATTTTAACGATTTGATCGGTCTACATCCGCCATTATAGAGACCGCACACGTGGTCCTTCCAAAAATTCCTTTAACAATTTATTGTATTCTCTACTTATTTAAAATTTTCTTCTTTCGTAGCCTGGTAAAAACAGGGGAAGGAACGAGACTGAATAAGTCTCTGAGATCCCTAAGCCGACGAGGATTAGGAACATATTTTTGGAAATTTCCCCAATAAGACTGATAATAGCGTGTAGCTATCAGCACTTACATCCGTCATACAATGTCTGGAAAATTCATTTTGGCTGTCGGTATCGACAGCGTAACCTCATAAACAACCCCATGTAGTCTTTATTTAAGTTCCATTTATGCAGTAGGGATGACGGTAGGTATTTTACTTCAATGATCGTCCGGTATGTTAACGAATAAAATACGTAATTTTTCTTTGTAAATTGGTACAGTAAATAGAACTCATGCACATGAAGTCACTATCACGCAGACAAAGTCGCGGGCAACAGCTAGTCTTCTATAAGTTAAAATGTAAATGAAGTATAAATAAATACACTTTGAACCACAAATTAAGTGAAGACAAAGACACCCTTATTTCAAATGTAAAACGAAACAGCAGCACACAAGAAATATAGTCACGGACTACTGACAAAACTACATAACGTTGTAAAATACATGTAAGAAGATTAACTACAATACGCAATTTTAAGGTTTTTACATTATTCTTGGAATCAATTATTTCAGTTTATCATTCAGTTACTAGAATTTTCTACTATACCAGTAAAATAATAATTTAAATGTATATTAGTGACAAGTCATTTTAAGAGACTAATAAGCATACATTTGAGCGAACTCGTTAAAGTTTATGAAAATGACGCAAAATACGACATCAAATTTATACGAATAAAATTATTCACAATACCACACCTTATCATAATAATTGATCTTCTGTAATGAACCTATACAGTGGTTACAGTTAATTAAAGTGCACATTATATCAACTTAATTATCAAGTGGTATTTTTTGGTGTCTTGCCAAGTAGCACCGCATTTCCTGGCCGCATTTGTTATTTGAGTGAGGGATGGCACTCGCGAATACTTCGAGCTCTACTAGAGCATATCTTTTGTTGTTAGCTGATGTGAAGTGGGTCCACTTTTTTCTCTTTTTTGTTAATATTTTTTAGCTGTATTGTGTAGGGTTCTTGCCTCTGTTTTGTTGGGATCTCTGTGGATTTCGTCACGTAATATTACAGATTTTCTTTACCAACAGATTTAGACTATACGGCTACATGTTATTTTATAATCAAAGATACTTTGTGTGTTCTTATTTTTGAGAAACGAAAACTATAACTTTAGAGAGCACTGTACTAATCTTAAAAATGACAAGAACTGGTTGATTACTTGAAATTCCCGCATTTTAAAATAAAATATAACCAGCAACCAACAAACTTTATCTTATGGCCTAGAACAACACCATGATCTAGGTACTGACCAAAAATTGGTACAAAAACAAGAATGAATCATATTATTTCATCATTTTCACCATTTCACCACTTTTACAATCTTTCCTCATAGCATTTTCGACCTATTATTTCCACATAAGGAAGTAGAGCTATCACATAACAGTGGCACCACACAATGCGGTCGCATGTCGGTCTCTAATGTGATAATTGCGGCTCTACAGCACAGCGGTCAGCCGGATAGCTGTAATGGATATATTATTCTGATTGATGTCAGCCAGATGCTAGTAAAAAGCTGGTTTCTTGTGAGAATATGCATGTACTCATGTTTGTGATTCAACCATGTTGTCTAAGAAGTTTTGGATATTATTAGGACTGGTAGTAATGGTATGAATTTCTGAAAAAAGATAAGATTAGTTCGCTAGCCCGATGTTCATTTCTAATCTAGCGGTATATTTATTACTATGTTGTGACCTCGATCAAAATTATTTAAAAGAAATAAATTTCTTATGAATTTAGCGTGTTGTTCAGTAACACCATTAAGATTACTACTAGCTGTGTAAATTCCATTAAACTATCTACACGTTCGTTGTACTCAAATTTAATTTATTTGTATAGTCGACAGCAAAAGTCTTCCTGTAGTTTATTTCAGTGCGTAAAAAATTATTAAATTCAGTCCTGTGTTTAAAAACGCAGTATACTCAAACACAGTCTTTCTTGGTAATGTTACATTAAAAAAGGAGAGCCAAATATGGTTATTATAAATTATTAACGGAGTTCTAGGAAATATTGATCGACCTTTGTTGTCGACTGTAAACACCCACTTTATAATGTACGAGAATTTACCCTCAGCCTGAAACTACGAAACTTAGAGGTACCTACAACCGAAAATATTAGCAAGATGACAAGCGCTCCTATAATCTGTTGGATCTAGTTTAGTACAAATGTGGCCATTTCGTCACGAGTTAGATGCTATTTACGTCTCTCATAGATCTCGGCTCAAATCCCACACGGTTTACCAAATGTTGTTTTCTTTGCTATTAAGAAATAAATAAGATGGCATTATGTCGACGATCGCTGCCTAGTTATAGCCATTTTTTCCTTTGGCACGCTCTCCCGGCCTCTACTTATACGACTACAAGCTCCCAAGTTAGATAACCACTACTGTTCACGGTTTAGATGTTTTCAGCACAATGTTCTGATAACGCGCAATGTATTCCGAAGGTTACGATGCGATTTCGTTTAACATATTGGATGGTGGTATCGGGGTCGGATCCGTGGTCAAGATAAGGCCCAATGAGTTGTGACAAAATTGGTTGTCGTGTTTATTGTGGCCGTTGCCAGATATAAAATGCTTTTGGCCGAGTATTCAGTCGTTTGATCGCAGCTATTGTGGGGGCCGGGCTATTGTCGGCCCTGTATTGTCCCAGCGAGGGTCGCCCACTATTTACGTGACTGCGGTCGAAACTGCATTTTTGGGAGCTTCAACAAGTAGGTCCTTCTTTATGACACGTTTTATAGTCTTTTCTATATTTGTGTTTGCTGCACGTGATTTTCCAGCTTCTCTTGTAGGACAACAATAGAGACTAGTTGTATATTTTATTGTTCAAGCTGATCACCACGATTTTTTTCAGCCAGCTTTCGTTTTTGTTGGTCATAATATTGCAATCACTATTTGAACTTTATTAATAATATAGGTTTATTCAATATCATACTCAAATGATCTTGGTATAAGACTGTTTATAATATTGTATTCAGCCTTCATATTAGGAAAGCACAGAATGGAAAGTCCCGTCTCGTGATTGAAAGTGAAGTGAAAAGGCACACACAGCGCTGAGAGAGCGGATTTTATTCCTTTTAGAACGTACTCACTGACTTCTTATCGGTACTGCACTCCTGGTATTTGTTCGAGCTATACAAGTTTATGGCAGTAGAAAATTGAGTATAGAGCTTCCAATAAAAGTAAATAAAATTGCAGGTAAAACTTTATTTGCTAACTCCCAAACTAATCGAATTATTTCTCTTAAAAGCAAATAAAGAAGATTTGATTATTTAATATAGGAATGGATGTGGTTACTTAAAAAACTATACATTATATATTATAGCAAATAACAAAAATCGGGTAAAAAAAAATCTTATCTTAAAATGATCTTTGAGTCTTACAACATAATATAATTAATTTTACTTCCATAAGGAACTAAAATATATAAGCAACAATCTTGTTGCTTCTATAAGCAACAAGACTGAAGTTTAGTCACAGAGTAATCCCTTGGTAGTCATCTCGAACGTTAGAAGGTCACGCTTGCCTAAATTAACACATGATCTTAATAATACATACCACCACCTCAGAGTACTGGAGTGGAAGGGAGATGCCGCTCTAGACCTCGCAGTGCTCCGTCCTTCTTCAACATCTGCAAGTCTTACTTCAAGAGGTATCGGTAGGCTCGCAGGTCATCGCTCTCTCCCCGGTAGCTGTTTATTAATATTTTATACGCCCTCATGAGTAATCACTTCGGCAAGGGTTGCTTATTATTCCATAATCTATCACGCTACGAAAACGAATACAAGATAAATGTAATATGATAAATTATTAATAACGCAGGTAAATAATGGAAACTATTAATATTGCGTGAGTACTCTGCTGCGATTAAAAATGTAAAATGTTATTCCAAAACGCTCGGTACAGTTTGTTTTTTACGTGGTCAATTAAAAATATCCATATGAACTCGTATATCACTTATGACATATTGATAACATCTAAAATATTAATTTGTGAAAAATGTTTCGAATGATATATTATTCATATTTTAAAGTAAACGAAGCATGAAAGCAAATAACACGTCTAACAGTGGCTTTATTTGCTTTTCTATTTACGTGTATTTTTTGACAGTATCCTTATACATCCGAATTTATAATTCCGACTGGACAGGTTTAAGTCATTTTGAATACGTTTGTGTGGTCCATTGAATGGAAAGGACTCACAAATCTCCTCTCCTGAACGAATCGACGAACGATCAGCTAGTATTTGTATATTACAGTAGTGTGATTTTTTTTTATCGGTTTTAATGCAAAAAAATAAACTGCAACATTTGAAGAAAAAGGAACTGATAACTGGGTCTATAACTTAATGGCCGTAGCTTATTCGTAAGCTTGTGTAGCAACAACGTAAATAGCAACGCTTTTACCATCAATCAGAATTCACTTACCTCCACGAATACCAATCAGATCGCATCAGTCATTGCTAGTGACGTGCATACGACAACTGTCAAAGAACTTGTCTATTTAATTACGGCAGCTTACGAGATCGAGCGGCCGTGCTCGCGAGCGATTGGGCCCTTTGACTCACCGGGATTACTTGGTAAGAAAATGAGGCGAGCGAAGCAAGTTCGCTAGATTGGGCCCCGAGGTGTGTTGGGGGAAATCGTTCATGCATTTGGGGGTTAAGTGTTAATTATGGGATGTTTTGGTCGTGTTTTGTTATGTCTGTGAGGTAAGTTTAGGTAGAGTAGCTTAGTAACAAGATGGTACTAACTATTTGAACTTTTTAAACGATATATGGCAATGGTCTTGTGGTCTTGTTTAGGTAGAGCCAATAACATTTAAGAGCAATAGTTAAGGTTATTTTGTCGTCTAAGCTTATATTAATATCTTTACCAATTATAGTCCTATTTATTTATAACCAGCCAGTACCGTTTCGTATTAATCATGATATTTTTTAAGCCTTTCAGTTAAAACACAACAACGCATTTACAGTATAAATCAAGTATTCGTAATTATCAAGACCTGCACACAACCTTTCCAGAAATAGCAATACAAGTAACTACGTCACGCTCAAATACTTAAAGGATTGTTTAATAGATATTCGCCACAGTTCAAACATCTTAGCGGGTTAAGATGACGTTGAAGTGAGCATATATTGTTGGTACCATGCTCTGCGGCCCGCGGCGAAGCCTTGCTCCCTTTGATTTGTGAATGTGAAGTTCAAGTGGGTGGCTCAAGTAACTGTGAGATGGGAATATTAAGTTTATTACTATAACTTACGTGTTATCTTTGTGTGAGAGGGAATTAGTATATTGGTGATCGGGATTGTATAGTTACTACTTATTGAATGAAGTTTTTTGATAAGCTATGAAACTTTTATTTAGCAATGTTTGATTTTACTTGAGCAAATATAAAAAAAAATGTTACCATGAATAAAATAACGTCTTTAACTTATATCAATGAAATGTTATTTCAAACAACCCCAAGAAAGCAAGACGATTAATTATATTAGCATTAAGTTACTAACAAAGAATTAGCACTCTTTCAGACCCCATCGCATAAATAACTCACTGAACAAATTTTATTGCAAGTCCCAACTTTAAATTCGTTGCTCGTTCTCCATGACTTATGGCGTTTCAACTACTGCTTAAACTTTGCAAAAAAACTTCGCACTTCACATAACTCTTACTACTCAAGAAATAGAGGTGTGTTTTGATTGTTTTCGTCTCGTTAAGTTTGTCTTCAGTGTCACACGCAGGGCTACCCTTTAATTTTCATTTCAACCACGCCTCGTAAGTTGTGTTATGTAATTAACAAACAGTAGGATTTATTTCTCTCCTGTTTTCCTAAAGCTTGTATTTAGGAGCTATTTTCACCTCGGCCGGTCACGCGAGAGCTATTGGTTATTTAATACCTAATTGTTTTGAGGTGTTAAAAGGTTGGTAATGCTGTTACTGTGTTGGTCTCATGTTTGTATTCTTAATGGGTGTTTTTGATATGTTAAATTGCTCTTGCATTATGAGCCGTTCAAACATTTAAACAAGTGCCTATATCTGTTATTTGTCTTACCAGACTGCCATGCTTTGTCTGTTTTGAGAAATGAAATGTATTTCGTAAATTCAACAACGTCAGTCGAAATTTTGAAAACAATTCTTTATGTAGAGTCACTTGAATTCTCTACATACGGATACTCTGTATAAAACACAAGGCACCACAATAAATCCCCTCAAAATATGCCTGCTATTAAAACAAGCGGTACAGAACAAATATATAAATTGTGCGGCGCGCAGCTATCGGTATTGGTACGGGGCTATACATTGACACCCGTACAAATTGTGCTGCCATACCGCTGAATAACTGTTTGGCATCGAACTCTACCGAAACGTCTTTTATTAAAAACTTTTATCGTATGACGTTCTCTTTGTTTATAGGAAGTTTATTCAAATATTTTCAGTGTGAAAAATCGTACATGATATTGCATAACTGCAATCTGTATATACAATTGACGTAAAAGTATCGATGATATACTGTAATATTTTTTATATTATCAACAGTACAGTACAATATTTTTTAATAACTTTTGTCAAGATGATTATTACCTAAATAATGCAACTGTCAATAGGTCAGAAACTAGTCATGCAAAACCTCAACTCAAGCGAGCTGAATTCACATCAAGCGAGATACTTGTTTTTATTTTTTAAACCACTGAAAATTAAAAATGGCTCTACTTATTCTCTTTTACTTTCCCAAAGGCATACCGTACACTTCCTTCCACAACTTCTAGGAATAAAGTATTAATGAAACATATACCTTTATCCCCGAAACAATGTTTAACTATTCCCTACAGTTGATACACAAGCCGGTTATAACAAGGCCTTTTACGGTATTATGTAATACTACGTACATACCCTTCAATCAAGCTTAACGTTTAATTACTATTACTCTTTACACTTGGCAACACTTTATTAAGTTCGACCATTTTGGGTGGTGCTAATGGATTATAAAGAGTTGTGCTATGACATAATGTTTTATAATCCCTTTTTTTTGGAATGTAGAGTGTGTTTGCACACCCATCTGAACTCGTGGGTTTGAAGTGGAAGTGTAAATTCAATTAAAATAATACTCGTGTGTTGTTTTCAACTGGTAACTGTTACCGATCACAGCTTTGTGTAATTAGTACAGTATACCTATATAATAATCATTGATCTTTTAGTTATTGCATTAAGGTTATTTTAATTTAATTAACATTATGTTAGCGATTCAATCTCATAAGCTAACATAAAAATCGAAAGAAAACGAATAAGTACAAAGCTATAAAGCTTATGGATCACAAATAAAACTTGACTTATTAAACTATTAGCAGTGACTCTCCATACTGAAATAGGACCCAATTAAGTTTGAACCAAATTGTTATTTGAGTGACTCTTATTATGAATATGTTTGATAAACTTTCTCCCTGAATCATCATGATCGTTAAAACAGTAAAAGGGCTTGAAGGGTCAAGTGTGCTAGGAGCACAGAAGAAAGGTAGAGGCGGTATTTAATATGCGAATATTATAATGGATGTTTTTCTTCAGATAATTAAATCAAATTTATGAGGAAAGAGGGATAATATATGGGACAGTTTGTCTTGGTTTCCTATTCACTGCACATGTCTCACAAAAAGTGTTTTTGTAATAGGTTCTTACCGTGCTTTATTCTCCCTTTCTCTCAAAACTCTTGTTTTATATAAGAAAAGTTAATTTCTTATAAAAATATAGATTATACGATTGGTATGGTATACAATGTGCAATGCAACGTGTATGCATGTTTAATGCAACCAATATATAGACAAAACAGTTCATCTCAGGCAAAAAAAAGAACAAATGAAGCTTTAAAAGATTTTCAAGATTTAGAACCTTGTTGAACCACAAAAAACTGTAGTCCCCTGACACGTCTCTACATTATATAATCTATGGTACTAACTAATTCAAGCGACGTTAGTCGAAGGGAATTGTTCGCCGACCTTTTGATCACCGTTTTATTATTGAAGCGGTTCTGCAGGGCTAGTCGCCACGGCTATCAAGCTACAGTTTTAATAGCCCTGAATTATACATAAGGCTAACCTGAAACCAACTTTGTTTATGAAAAGAGTTTTATTTATTTACGCGTCGGATTGAAAAAGGAACTGTGTACATTGAGAGTTTGTTTTTCATTTGTTATTTTTTTTACGTATATCGGAACGTCGAAGCGTCTGTGTCAATGAGATGCCTGGGGTTTAAAATGGTTGGGTTTACTTTTAGAAAGAATTTAAAGATACTACCACTCTTTGCAATTCTGTAATGTAATCATGTTGCATAACGGTGTCATCAGGTTATAAGTGATAATGATGTAAGGAGCGCCTTTGTTAATAATTGTTCGTTTTGCATAAGTTTTATTAGTGTTTAAATAAATACGTATCCGAACAGTAATTGACTCCATTGAGTAATTGCTTTTAGTTGCAAAGTTATTTACCTTACCTTAAAAAAACACATTCAAGCACACTCCATATCCTCTTTTACTTTTTTAATAACCAATTTAATAAAATAAGTAAATATTATCCACACACAACATTTGAGAATCAGACAGCGAGTTCTTTTACAGTAATGAAACAAACACTGAACGTGTATTTGTGTATACTTTAATCAATTATTCATTGCTACAGGGAAACATTTCGCTGCTTCGTGCAGAACGTTAGATTCTTCTTTTATTAAACGTCAGACATATTCAAATCAGAAAAAGTAGAATCTAAAACAAGCTGAGCATAAATAATACTTTTTATGATCCTTATAGTACACGTACCGTGTAACAAACAAAATTACCGAGGAAAACAAAAAAAACGTTAAAATAATTCTATTTTTTACGATGCAGTAAAAGAACACTGTGTTTATTTTACATTAATACATAAGGGGAACCTGCGAACGTCGGATTTCAACCCTAACTCACCCGCGTCATAATAAATTCTAAAGTGCGAACTTTATATATTGTTATAAATTAAGTTAACCCTTAACGAACGGAATACATTATTTTATTACGAACACGCAACGGGTTCGTGACGCAACGCAAATGTCGAATCAAATGTTGGGCCAACATTCTTTTATTTGTTTCATCTTTAGAACATGGTTTCTTGTTGCTCGTGTTTTATTTGAACCTGTTACATTCAATGTAATTAATATTATTTTTGCATACATATCAGATGATTGGATTTTCTTTTTATTATATTTATGTCTGAATTTTCAAAGATGCGAACATCCCTGAGTTTGTTTCGAAGTTTTTTCTCCAGCCAGCAAGGAAATGTCGACTCTAGCTATCTGAATATCATGTAAAAGTGATGAAAACCATCCTTTTTGCAGAATAAAAGCAATTTATTTAATACCCGTTCTTTTAAATTGTTTTTAAATAAAATGTTTAACCTGTGATTCTAGTAGGAAAAAATATCAACTCCAAATATCAACAAAAAAAAATAATATAATGCTTTATGTATGAAAATTCTATAGAAACGATGAAATCTATATAAATCGTCGAAAAACGAAGCAGAAAAAATGTATGTCTCTATTTTTGCAAAGGATTTTAAAGAAATCTTCAGTAGTAGCTATATTTATAGACTGGTCTCCAAAAATACTGCAAAACTATCCAACAATAAAAAAGTATCATGAGTTATTTATCATTCATCGTATTTTTGCATCAAGAAACTCAATTGTCTAAGAATCTATTGTGATATGTAAAATATTTTGATCATAATGGAGTAAAATATGCGTTTATGACAAGGGTAACGTTCTCAAAACAACTCGTTATTTGTAGATTTATGTAAACTGCCAAAGCTTTCACAAAAATGCTTGTTTAAGATTTCGTTTAAGCACAAAGCTGTACCAGACACATTATATTAAATATTCGTTTAGTGTAGTCCGTAGAAACTGCTATTTTGAAACTTGTTGGAAATATGACAGTCTCTGTGTTAATCCAAAGTCTCGTTAATTTCTTTTGACTATAATGGTTATTGTCTTTTAGAACTTGATTAAGCTGAACCATTTAAGTTTGTTGCTAGTACTTTACATTACTTCTAAGGTAAAACTAAAGTACCGAAGTGTAATCTAAAATAAAAAAATAGGCACGTGTACAAAAGTTACATTTTATGACACTATATCTGTTCGTGACCTTTTTGCTTCGCTTGCCAAAAGAGCGGAAATTTTAATGTGACTTCTGACAATGTACTTCATGTAAATAAATACATTGAATATGAAAATTTCTCTGTGAGTAATAAACTAGCTTTTCAGTGCAGCAATCACACGGAAAGAGTTCAATAAGCATTCATTAGAAAGCTAAAAAAATCAATAAAGCAATTCAAGGAAATCATTGAAGCAAAATAATTTTCCACGAACCTCTTTGAGTACCAAAAACAACACGTGACGTCACGTTCCCAGTTCCACCACCCACTTAATATTAATTGAACTGTTTTGTCGGTAACTACACAACGTTACAAACAGTTATTGAATATTTAACGTAACCGGAGCTGTGCTAACACGCCGCAGGTGTTCGGGACCGAACCTCCTGCTTTTTTTAACCAGTCTATAGTATGGACATTGTTTAATGCTCGCCAGTAATTTTGTTACCCTTCACTTTTTGAAACTCTTCTTATTTCCTGTTCGCCTGGTACTTTAACATTAATTGATGAAAGAAAATAGTTTCGGAATACAGATTAATTTAATTTTGCACTAAGATATAATGCATACGTTAGTTTATTTTTTGTTTGTATTTTTACATAATAAAAAAAATATTACACTACTCTAAAAAAATACAATTTACATGGGCAATGCAAAATATAAAAATAGTGTCATGACATTGACTATCTCTTTTTTCAATATTAGCTTACTTTCTACACACTGTTTTATTGTATTACAAAGTAACCAAACATTGAACAGCATACAGTAGATTTCAACCGAAATTGTGCACTTCAAAATCAACTGTTAAATTTCTCCAAACAGAATCGTCGAAAAGTCAATCGTTTTATCTTGGAAAAATAGCCAGTGACCGGCAGCTAGTTAAAAATAAATCGTTCCATGAAAATAACAGAAAGTTCGGCTATGATGCAATGACGATAGTAAATATTCTAGTCGTTGGGTAGAGGGGAGAGGGGGGATACGGAGAAGAGGATAAATAAAATTTATTACCGTTCCGAACAAATTCACTAGTTTTATTACTGAATTTCGATTCGGACCGTGAAATAAGTGTCGTTTCATTAAGACGTAGCTCTTTAGGGATTTATTCAAATCTTTTTATCTGCGTTCTCATTTTTTCAATAAATTACCTTTGGGTTATTTGTTCTCATTTCAATACTTTAAATCAAAATCCATTTATTTAAGTTTGAATACTAAGTAGCACTTTTTATACTTCAAATATACAAATAGAACACCTTTCATCCGCTATATTTTACTAATGTAGATTAATTTTTCAATGTTTAGCATACTCTACACATCATCTTTCATCATCGTCATCGTCTCATTTATTTTACCCAAAAACCGCTTTATGACGACAATTATGTTGACAGTGCCTGTATGTCAATATTTCAATATACCGTGAGCTCTTAAGGTCGGTTTGTTGTCATTGTGGAAACGGGATAACGGAATACAATGCTTGTAACGTCGTCTCGCTTACACGAGCGTGTTCTATAATTTACATAAAACAAAAATGGAAATGAGTTGCTCCCAAAATATTGAACCAATATCTTCAGTATACTTGCCCTTAAAAAAACTTGTTATCAGCGGAAGTCTGCGTTCATTGGGAATCGAGCACAACTTCCCGCCCTTATCTACTTTATGTCAGTTTTACAGATACGTGCCTCCTTATAATTGCACCATTCTTTTTAAACTTCAGTTAATTTATGTAACGAGAATTATATTTTAGGTAAGTTAATAGTTTGGATAAAAAGAACAGGGATTTAAGCATAAATAGTAAAATTGTAAAATTCAGTTAATTCAAATAATTTTTGTATCGCCTATGGATACAAATTTAATTTTGAAACGCTTTGTAAGTAATAAATACAAAAAAATACATAGATTTTTTTATCAAAGTTAGCATTTCAAAATTCACCATATTTCTAATTCATTTATATATATGTTTAAAGCTGACATCAAAGGCCCATACACCAAATTATGCGTCAGTCATACGATACTAGAAAAATCTTTCTTCGTAAAACGTTAAAAATCTAAAAAAATATCTACATCACAAACTCGGTCATGTTTATTTCATAAGTTTTCAAACGGAATTTAACACGTGCGGAAGTTTTGGCACGGACATTAGTACTGCATTAACATGTTCATATAAATCACATGACCGATGTGTAATGGTAACGCACAGTTAAAACCGGCGCCAAACCACTGTTAGAGACCACCATTTGGCATGTTTATGCAGTGTCGGAATAAAAAACTGCCATAAAATAGAAAATTGTATGATAATTTAGCTTTACTGTCGACTTGAAAGTATTCATGAAACTTCCACAATGCGATAAACATGTACTTTTGATTCCTTCACTGTGATACATAATTATAATTTTAAATAATGAATTTCAAAGTAAAACCAGAAAAGGGAGGCCTATGCCCAGCAGTGGGAGGATAAAGGCTGTGGATGATGATGATCATGATAGTAAAAAAAAGTTTATAAAAACTGCGTTATTTGCAAAGAAAAATAAGTTATTTAAAACTGCTAAAAACTAGTGCGTCTCCTAGTACTTCGTGCTAAAACTAATAGCTGTCTTGTATCCTGCTTTCCTGAACATGCAAATTCGATTAGTGAACCCTAGACACCGCTGATAATATTCCCTCAAAACATTGGTAATATAGATCCAGTGTAACCCTTAAGGATTATAAACAGCCAATATACGATAGTTTATTGTAACGATATATTGAGACGATTCATCAAACGTATAGCAATATGTACCGAGGCGGCCCACGCATCGGGTATAGCGCACCCTAATAATTTGGTTGAACTGAACTGTGTAACCGTGTAAATGTACAAGCAGCTGTATCCGCTGCGAAATCAATTTTTACACTAATACCCTGAATACAATATTTACCAAAATCCGTTGAGTGCTCAGTGGTGTATATGTACATATGAACGGAACTGAAATTAAATAGAAAACCGTATTGGCGTATAAAACATTATCGATATTCAGTTTTTCTGTATAACATTACATAAATGTAGGTATATTAAAAGTCAAGATGAAAATATTCTTAAAGGGAAAAAGATAAGATTAAAAAAGATAGTTAAAATTGGGCGAAAGATGGACAGAGCGCTTAAGATTCAAAAAATCAATTTACGGACATAAGTTATAAATTTTGAGCCCATAATAATTAGCTACTAATATGTTATACTTACTGACAATATAAGGTGTGCTGCGGAAGGCAAGTACGCAACGAGCGACAAGTTAGCAACAGCGACAGATTAGCTTCGTAAGTCAAAATATGTGCAACGTGTGTTTGATAAGAGTGACACGTCTTCCACGATTGACAAGTTGGTTAGGCATGTAAATTTTGCTTGAAATGTATTATTTACATATTATTTATATTAACTAAGCATTAAAAGTTAGCAGCAAACTCTGTGGAGCCTATTGAGGCTGATGCCAATTGGGCCAGCAGGATTATTAAATGATGCAACGGTTTACGCACGAGTCCAACTGACAGTTCGAAACTAGTCGGGCACCCCCGATAAATACGCGTGAGTAAACCGTTGCGTACAAGACTGATTGTCTTATGATAGTTATTATAAAAATATGTGAGCCAGCAGGATTGTCCTAAAGAGTCACAGTCAAAGGGCAAAGGTAGGTTGCATGGTGGTTTTAGTTAATAAAGTCTCGCGAAAAAAGTCATTAATTAAATGAATTCCCAAACCAAAAAAAATACCTATAGCTAGTGCATTACAACATATCTTTTTCACTTAAACTAAAATACTGAATTCGTAGAGGCACAACGCCGTCTGAATTCACACAACTTCCTAGAAAACTCTCATTTTCTTTTTGGGATTACAAGTAAATGTTTATTTTCGGAGGAATCCAATTAATCTTAGTATTAACTACTTTAAGAAACAACGTCATTATCCGCCTTTTTACTCGTCGAATAAGTACAAGTACACATCAATATCCTGACTGTCAATAGTAACGACATTTAAAGGAAAACTCCTACATATCTTGAAACCAGGATCTAGAAAAAGGTATATCGAATTCATGAATGTAAAGAAGAAATAAGTACCTGTGGGCGATATTCAATCATTCAATAACATCATAAGGTAGAATAAAGTTGAGTAGAATTTGATACTTGAATATAATGTTGAACTGAACGTAATAGATTGAAGTATTCAAACATAGGTCGGCTATAAACTCATGGATCTAAGCTATGGCAGAGAGTTACACGGGAGCAAACCAGTCTGATCAAAAATACAGAGTACATTTATATAAAATTTCTAAAAGAACATCTCACACAAAATTAAGTCCCATAAAAATGTTGTAATATGTAGATAAAATAAGAAAACATACTCATGTGTGGGTAGAGTACCTAAAAAGTTCACTAAAACAGTTTTATTTTTGACATGTCCAAGTATAATAAACAATTTTGTTCTATATTACACATATATAGTTAATTAATTGATTATTTATTTGTAGATTCAGATCACATTCCTCCCATTTAGTATTCTCGAGGACTTGATATTAGATGATAGACTGTTTTGGATTAATTTAATGTTATACGTGTTAGATACGAATCCATTACGTGATTACTAAGCAATTCATGATAGATAACTAGAAAATATGATAGGTACATTTTTTGTGCAGATCAAACAAAAATAAAGTGAAAAATATATTCACAGTTATTTTATTTTTTTGATAATGTTGCAAAAAGGATAAAAATGGAAAGTTCATATTACTCGCTATAAAATAAATATTAGCAACACATCGTTTGCTAATACTATAAAAGGAAATACATCTTTCTAAGTTCTCGTAAGGATTAAAAACATACTTGATTCCTAGAAACGGAATAATCACGCGACATAAGCCACTTTATTTTTATGCGCTACTGGTACATTTGCGTAAGCAAAAAAATCCCTACTACTGATTTTACTCTGATAAATATTAAAAAACGTATTCATTTATTAATGCCGTAAATGGGCTACGTACTGAATTGGATAATCCTCAAAAATCCTACCTGAAAGGGAAACACAGATTACTCAATAAATCATTGAACATTATTTATGTTTCCTTAAACACTTGGGAAAAGTTGGGGAAAAGGGAACGAAAATATTTGGTATCACGGCCATCGTATTACCCTTTTTATACTTTTACGAGAACATTATGTTATGACTTGCATTGGATTTATGGTTGTTTAAATTAATACTGAAAGTTAAATCTTTGATTGTTTATGCGCACGACGCTAAGTATAGTATATGCCTATGTTGCCTATGCATATACATATGTGTTTGCATATAATAATATGTAACCTTAACATCTACTTTATGATTCTAAATTAGGCAAATTTATCGCCTGTTATGTTAGCCTATTTGATTCAAAAAAGAGTCGCTAGAATCCTGTGCAGCCTGGACTTTTAATTAGTTTATAATCTACTTGAAAATATTCATAAAGCTTTGTATTACCAACCGCTTATTTTAAATCATAAAATATGACAGAGAATTTCAGTAAAACATTTTAAAAACATCCCATTAATTAACGTTATGTTAAACGCTCATTAACTAGCAAAAACATGAGTACCAGGGGTGCATAACACGAAAGAGGCTGTTCATTTGCGACAAGGTAATTAAAATTTGTAAACGGTCTGCGAGCGGTCGTCTCGCCTTGTAGGTATAATTATAATTATATTGTTAACATGTTGCATTTATGTGAGCCTGGTACTATTACTTTCATTTTTATTTCTTAAAAGCGTGATTTTAGCTCTTGTTTTTGTTTATCGCTACAAAGTTCTTACGAAGTTAAATAATATTGCTTTTAAGTAACATTATTTTCCGTAATTGAAATCCAAACAACATTTCACAAACCGCATTTCCAAATGCTGATTCACAAAGATAAAGTCAGGCGTGCATGATGACGTCAGGCCGACGTGACGGTCTAAAAGGACACAGACAAAACGAAGTCCCTTTGTGGACTTCTATAAAAAGACAGCTTGAGTTAGGGAATCATGCGTCTATTTTACGGTGAAATATTTTAAACCCGCTATAAAATGTATGCCTGGGGCAGACGTGACAACTGTACAAGCTGAAAAGTACCTTATGTCTGTAGCGTTTAAGTTTGAATTTAGTTTCATAGTACTTGTATAAACGAATTATTGTATGTGGGATGTAAAACGCATTCGATATGTATTGTGGACAGTATACGATATTTCTTTGTGGCGTTCTCGAAGGATTTAAAGGTAAGCTAGATCTTTTGATGATAATGTGTATTGTGCTGGGCTTGGCATGTTCTTTGAGTGCGGGCTATAAAAGGAGATAGCTTTTTCACTTATGTGGTTTTACGATAAACTATTTTCTACGGAATAGGAAATCAGCTCTGGTATAGTCATGAATCAATTTAGTATATTATCGAATCTACTGACCATGATTTAGTTTCTCTTTCTAATTAAAAGGTTACTTTGCTAGACAAAGTAATAACCTTCTATTTTTCGAACCTCTCTTGCAATAACTAAAAGTATAATAATAGCTAATCATAACTCCTAACTTGAGGTTTAACACTCCTAATTTGACTAGGTAATAATTATGTAAGCATTTAGTTATTTTATTTTATTTTATTTATCAATTTCTAACGACTGCCAAAGATTTATAAACAATCGAAACAGAAGAATTCGTTATGACACCCATCTATGAACCTACCGTATCAAGCGTAGCTTAACCTGTGACTGACCAACTAGTGCAGTTCTAGCTTATGGCTACATAAAAAAGTATTTTTTTTTATAAAATCAATCTTTAAATAATAAATCCACATCGGAAGCCTATCACAAACCACGTATCATTTACACTTTTCTGTTCAAACCTAAATTATTGCCAAACCAATTAGCACAGGATACATCTCGGCAAATAAACCACAAATGTAAACACAAATAACATTACGCTTATTATCATTAACGAGGTAAACAGTCACATTGGAATTAACAGAAACATGTTTGGAATAAAGCGCGCTTGATATCAACGCTACATTGAGTGATTAGGTGCTAATTACGACGGATCCATGCGTGCCTTTGAATGACTTGGTTCGGAACTCTATCTCGGTTTAATTGTTATTATAAGTTTCTTTATGTAAAATTTATTGTCCGAAAAATAATGAATTTTATTGTTATACAAACTACAAAAGTAAGTCCATTATTATTTGTGTTTTGGTTGTTAAGATACCAAGTCAAAGGTAGTTGATTGAACATACCAAAAAAAACTGCAGTTAAAGTGTGCGTGAGTGTATTTGCTTTACGGAAGAATAGGTAAAATACGCATATTTGAAAATTACACTTTCGCTTCGTATTCTGCAATAAAAATAAACGAAAAATAAATTTATAAGCACATAGTAATATCATTAACTCCCTAGAAGCATACAATTCCCAGTTTTAATGATGTCCTTTACTACATTCTACATTCTTAATACCTACCCAAACCGTCACATATTTCCAAGCGCCGTACAGTTTCGTCCTTCGGATTGGCGGCCAATAACAATAAAAACAAAAGCAATTCGGCGACCCCTTCGGCCCTGCGATCCTTAAGACCTATATCACGGCACTAGAAATAAACTTTATACCTACTCCAACTGTACTATAGCTGACGTTTATTCTGATTGACAATTTTTATTTTGTGCTGTCTTCTGGCTTCGTTGGGTAGGATGTAAGACATAGTGATGATTTTACAAATTGTTGATTTGATAATTCATCTGAAATTGTCAAGCCACAGCAAGCAAATGTAGTGATCAATGCTCAGTCTTTCTGTAGTATTCTGAAAAGCTCTGAGATCTATAAAGCCTATATACCATTATATAATAGTGTTAAACGGCTTAATAATGAACTATACACAGGTGTCTTTGTAATTTTAGTTGTAAAGTAGCATGACAAATGTGTACACGAACTTACGTCTTACAAACTTGATTTAGTAATATTTGGACTCTCAAATTAATATATGAAAATAATGTTTTCTACTGACATTAAAATACAACGTTATTTATACTGGTTTTATTTTTAAACGGAAAGGTTTCTACGTTGAGAATAATTTAACAGTACACTTGAATGGCATTATTATTATCTTTTCAGTGGGCGGGTGAACTTTATGCTACGTACTTGCATATTTTTTTATTAAAATGCTTACCTTCATTTATGCTATATTTTTAAAGCCACAGGTGAAGAGTATTTAAAAACACTTAACTTACATTTTAACACACTTTATTTATTTTTTACTTTAAAATTATATATGGAATTCTTTGAAAACCACATCAAAGTTTAATTTGAATTTTTACTAATGTTTCAGAGGCAACACACAACAAAATATTGTGAGAAAGAAAAAGTTTCGAGAAAGCATGAGTAACCTGCACTCAAACACCACCTGGAATACACTAAAATAGATATTAAAACCATCTTAATATAACACTATAACAATAAAAAATAATGTATCCATATAAGTTGGTGCAAACAATTGTACCCGAAACGAAATTGTGTAATTAACCGACCACAATAATTGGAATACAAGGGATAACCAGCCGGGAACCGACCCGTAAATATTTACGCGCGCCACTGTTATAGACACTTCTGCTATTTCTGCTGCCCTGGTACTTCTGGTAATCAAATGTATGGGGAATCACAGCTTTTTAATTAATTTAATTAAGTCCCGATTTATGTTCAAGTTTCTGTATGCTGTTTTTGCTATGTTTTTTATTATATTACTAGCTGACCCAGCAAACGTTGTTTTGCCTAATAAATTATTTCTAGTTGTATGTATTTTTAATGCCAGATTATAAAAAAATAAAAACAAAAAATAGATGTTGTTCTATTCTCAGACCTACCCAATAGATATACAAAATTTCATAAGAATCGGAAAAGCCGTTTCGGAGAAGTACGGTAACTAACATCGTGACTCGGGAATTTTATATATTAGAAGATTGTGATTTATAAATAAAACTGAAATGTGAATTGGTATTTCAGTTACAGAGGCTAAGCCACAACTGCACAAGTTGATCAATCACAGGTTAAATTGTTGGCCTCAACTATTATTTATACATCTTTGATAGAAGCTAGATATTTTGACAATCAATCTTACTAAGGGGTATTGTGTTGTCCAGGTAACTGGGTTGAAGAGCCCTGATAGGCAGTCGCTCCTTGTAAAATACTAGTGCTTAGCTGCATATACAAGACTGGAAGTCGACCCCGACATAGGAAACTCACCAGTCTTTTAAATAAAAATACAAATCACAAGTTTTGATTAGACGATTGTTGGATTGTACTACGAAATAATATGATTTCATTATAATAGTAATACACCAAACCGTAGCTGAATGACATTGACATCAAACCCCAGGCGAAAGCCTTCGCGGTCATGACCCCGACAATAAACTAACAAAAATATGACATAAATTGCGATTCTTAGCGAATATTCCACCTCACGTGGAGCTAATTATATAGAAAATTGCGGGAATATTACGGCTATTGATGTAGTAAATATTTATCCAATTGTATGAGATCTTTGTTAAAATACAATAGCGGCTAAATTGGGATAATTGCTATGGGTTTTGCTTTATGTAATTGTATTGTCAGAGCAGTCCTTATTATATTTTAGGAAGTCGCACAAAAATTTATGTCGCGGAATAATTTCGACGATAGAAGTGTGAAAACTCGTTTCTTATGATATATTTTTATACGCTAGACAAAGGAAGTATGATGATGGCATAACAATGCTTTTGAATATCAAGGTAATGATTATCTCCCTTTAGTCAACAAAGAATATTTTTTGGTAAATATAATAAATCATAATATATCTTTTCATGGATGAATGGAACAAAAAAATCTATTTGAGTATACCTGTATAATGCCATTTACTTTACAGATATGCAGCACCAAAGTTTGACCTAAAATGAATGAATGTGTGATTGGAAAGTCCAAGGTCCCAACCTTACGAAATTCCTAACCTTTATCCAATTATTAGCAAAATCCCTTCAGAGTAATATCGATGGTACGTGTTTTCACACGGAATTAAATTTATAAAGTTTGTGACGAAGGTTTGTCCGTGCGGTGCGTCCCATGTCCGAACGAATGAATGATATTCCACGTCTGATACGACGTTACCTGCTCAACTGAGTAATCTAGGTATTTCATTGTGATTCTTACTGTGATGTTCACCTATATTATGTTTATGTTCCATCAGCTATATGTACGCTATTTTTGAGGCAATTGTCTTGGTAAATAATTAAACATATCTTCTAAAAATTATACTTGGGATATAAAAACTAAAAGGTGTTGTGCCTTAACTTGAGGGAGTTTTATGACCAACAGTGGACGTCGATAAGCTGAAATGATTGATATGAAAATTATGTTGAAAGTATTAACTAATGTTTAAATGATGCTAACCCGTCGATGGACGTCCGTCCATCTAATAGAACACAACCCTCACCTCTGGGAATCCCAAATCAAACTAAGACATTGAATACATAGTCTTCCTATAATAGTTATCTTAGAAGTGACCCGCTGAGGGCAGGGGCGGGGCGGGTCCCTCCTAAACTATGTAAATATTGACGGGCCATATCTAGTGTTTTGTCAACCATCCGCGG
Organism: Trichoplusia ni; assembly: GCF_003590095.1. NCBI lineage: Eukaryota > Metazoa > Arthropoda > Insecta > Lepidoptera > Noctuidae > Trichoplusia > Trichoplusia ni. The sequence continues at coordinate 10,162,671 of NC_039483.1, forward strand.
ATCTTGTCTCGAGTCCCAAACTCCCACGGATCATAATTCACGGTCATCTCAGCAAGTTGTTGTGTTCTAAAGTTACTTGCTCATAAACTGGTTTTGAATAAAATAGTTTTTGTCAAGATAAATATTAGGGAATATTCGTATCATGTAGGGTTGTCTGAATAGCAATCGTACAAAGAATGAAGTGCTTTGGTTTTTTTTGGAAGAAAACTAGTACAACATTTCTTTTTCAACTTTAAAAACGAGCTATAATTAAGAAGTCCCAAAAAATACACTCAGAAGTTTTTTGTCCATATACGATTTGCCAATATCCATCTACGGAGACACACTATCACGTTCCTATACCTGGCTTTCGAATCTCAATTTCAATTCTAATTAGCTATCGAGATTGATCGAAGAATTTTCGAATAAGCCGTCACAAACATCGGACTAAGGTCGTCACACTGTCAAAGGAACGCAGCTACAGGCACACAGGACAAAATAGTTCTCGAACGTCACATAGAATATACACGTAAACCATGCAAGTAAACGTTACAACCAATTTCGTTTAGCGTATAGGGGAATACCTAGGTGACTTTACTACCGGCTTGTTGTGACAGCTCGATTTTGATGGACCCAAGAAATATTTGAACTCAATTTGCCTTGCGGGAAATATGAAATTCACCTGAAACAAGATAAACTAGCTGAAATCGATTGTGTCGAGAAAAATATTGCAGATAGAGATAGAGAAATGATTCAATCACCGCAGTCTATATCATCGACGCTTATTAAAGCGGCGTATAAGAGCAGAGCTTCAAAACTGCGTAGAAGCAAACGTTGAAACAGTGTAAGTTTATAAACAGCCTGCAGCCTGAATGCAGCAACATGTGATATTGTGATAATAAGGCGATATACGTATTATGGTATTCAATAGTTTCAAAAATAAACCTTTAAATTGAACAGTCGGTAACAACAGATCCACAGACTTTCAAATTACTTTTATTTTATTACATTCTAGAGCTTTGTCAAGAGAGTTGAGCTGAGTTAATTTACTGCGAACATTTTGATAAAAACATGACTTACGATCATTTAGTGCTGTTAATGTCATGTCTGATTACAAAATGTGTCAAAAATAAAAGGAATATTTAACCGTCTGAAACGTCTATCGTAATACAAACTCTCATAGAGCATCTCATTTGAAAGAAGATATTAAAACGATTTAGCTACTACAAGAAATATCTGTAACAGAAAAGAAATAGTTGGCTCTGTTTGTTGGCACGCCATTTTCAGATCAATGTTGTGCGTAAGCTAGATCTCGATTTCGTGCAATTGGGGAGGCCATGTCCAGCAGTGGACGAGTATGGGCTGATGATGATGATAATGCGTAAGCTGTCAAAAATAAGAGATTTGTTCTAAGCCCTTGTTAGGGTATGAGTGTTCTGTGTTTCTAACTGCAAGCTGTTTGTCTAATCCGTACCATTAGTTTCATAATATGAACAAAATCATTAGAACGAAGAAACCAAAGATTATGGACTTCAATTATTGAAGACATGAGTAACTTCTTAAAGCTTTGAAATATTATTGATGGAAGACTAAAAATATCTCCCACAGATTTCTGCCGCTAGTTTATAAGCCATGAAATCCGCCAATCCGCAAAATAGGTTAAACTCGGCTAAAGAGCTTACAACTTGATAAAACTAACCCAGGTATGAAACAGAGCATAAATTATGGCACGTCAGAGCGAACTCATAAAACTCTCGTTCCAATGTTCACTTTTGCTGACTTACACAAAGTTACCGGTATAGAAAAACTGCATAACACTGTTGCATAATATTGTTCTTTTTTATAAACTTAAAATTTCTCCTTCAAAAAAGAAATTATCTTGTAGGTGTTTTTTAAATAAATAAATAAATCTTTGGGCAAAATTTGGCAGTTCTTTGTGGTTTTTGGGTTTTCGGTGTCCATGATACAATATTTTTTTGGTTTACTACATTTAATTTCGCCATGTAAATAAAAGCTAGGCATAAAGTGGGTATAACAATACATGCTTTATTTTCCTCATAACCATATTTTGGTTCCACACAAACCAGTAAATTACAAAACCATAATACCTATTTATTTCGACAGCCACAAGTAACATCTAAATCAAAGTCTTCTAATGAACAAGCTCCTTAAAGAAAGGGTCGAAATCACAATTGCGGCTGTTAATAATTGTACATCGCTATTCGGTAGGCGGGGGTCTGCCAACGCTGGGATCTTATCGGCCGCAAGACATTTGAATGATGAATTGCAAACCCAGCGCCAGGATATTATAAAGACGTGCTCTTCAAATAACTTGCCATTGTTTTGGTATTAAAACTGATTGCGAGCTTGTATTGTTGTTTTCATTTAAGAGACTGCAATGTCGGATCTCTATTCCCAAGGTAAGTTCTGGATGGAAAACAGTATCTGCCAGTAGCAAAAGTCAAGGCAGATATTATCTTGTTTACAAATTATCTAAATATTTTTGGTAATTTCGACAATTGTGCTCCAATCGATTTTGTAAACTTAAGTTCAATTTTTTTTCCCTATTAAAAATAAATCGTTGTACAATTAATTAATTAAATAAAAACTCCGTCGAAAAAGTTTTGAACTTTTCCGAAGAAGGTAAAAGTTCCGCAACTTTCCAGTTTTGTGTAAACTGTTCTTGAATTAACTTGTTCTTAATGGGTTAAGCGATTCCAACTAAAATTAGAACGCTTTTCATTTTGTTCTTTGAAGTTTTAAAAACATGTTAGTTGGAGATCAAACAAGACGTTGTTGTAACTAAATGTTTTATGCAGATAACTACGAGAGCCTCGTTTACTGCTACCCTATCTGATTTGTAGGGTTCTGTACCCAAGGGGTTAAAACGCAAATCTATTACTGAGGCTTCGCTATTTGCCCGTCTGTTACCAGACTATCTCTATCTATTAAGTGTAGCGTGATGGCAAGACTGCTGAAAATGTCACATTTGATATATCTCTATAAAAAAAAAACTTCAACCTTAAGAAGCTATTATTATAATTTTTCTAGAACCCCTTTATACGAAACCCTCCTTGCCGCGACTGCAACTCGCTTGACCTTTCGTCTCCTTATATAAAATAGCGCTCATTTATACATTTTATCAAGAAGATTGTTTTGAATTAAAAAACAAATGCTCGTACCTTCACGCATACTACTTATGTACTCCTACATACCTAGTTTCTTTTTGATCTTTTGCGAAAATTCTAAAAATCCTCTTTTTTGCGTCCTTATAGTTTCGAATTACTCTCAACTCTTAAGGTGCTAACCGAAATACCCTTAAGACAATTTTCTCCTATTTCGTAGTTGGTTGAACATATAAACAGGCTCTCAGTTTCAACGTAGTAACTGAAATTAAGTTACATTTAGTTTATAAGGTAAAGTGGAGAACTAACTTACTGTGTAGGACTTTAAAGTGGTTTGTTATCTAACCTGTCGATTGTAATATTATACTTCGTTTAAAAATAATTACGATTTGAGCGCAGTTGTATTTATAAATGTTTACTAAGTTAGAGAATCGGCTCATATCTATTGTTCATTCCCCTAAATTTAATTGAACCCTTTTTAATTAGGTACCATCTTAAATTGGCAGGCGATATTATACATGTACAGAGCAGTAACGAAATTTATTAGGCACGAGCTTGTCTTTATATTGTTAAAATGAATGTTTAGCTGAAACTTTCCAGTCGTCAAGAAAGTTTATAATAACGAGAAGAATTTTAATTACATTAAGAACTCATTAAGTACTTACCTAATTATCAATTGAAAGGACAAGGGCCAAACATTTCAAAAACACAGATCTTTTATGAAGAAAACTTATAAAATGGAATGCTAAAGATAGTTCAAAGTTGAAAGAATTTCTTTCATGGTACGAGCAATTAAGTAGGTTTTCCATCTCGGAAATTGAGTCTCCTAGCGACTTCTTAGTGTTTGCCGAGAGCTTCGGAACTCCCGTTAAAAAGTAGTAAAAATATAAGTTTTGTCGCAGGAAAGTGCGGAGTATTAATTATGTATGTCTGTAGATGATAGGGTGGCTGGCAGTCATCTTATACACCCTTTCACTTCGACCAACTATGTTAAAAGTACGCAAAGTTTCAAGTGCTAGTGCTTTTCATATCTGCAAGTTAGTTTGGGTTTAGTTTTCTTGTTAATACTTGGTTCTAGATAAAACGGTCACGGCCCGCAATAGCTGAGCCAGACAAAAAAAAACTCGCATTGAAACGGTATGTTGCGTAACAATTTCGCGAGAATCGATTGAATACTCGTACTTTTTTGATTCGATTCAATTTTGAATCGACAAAAAAAATCTGACTTGATTTTGATCGAAAAACATACATTCCATAATTACAACTTACCGCGACTAACTTTGTGGTTCGGTCTGATAATAATATTATTTACAATTACGTCGAATCTCATACCACGTGAAATATTACACAATTGGAAAATACGCGTATAATATCGAATCCATTAACTAAACTACATGATATCAAAATATTATATCTACATTAACATTTAAAACTTCGTTATTATTCCCCTCACATTCAGTTTAGTTATAATAATGTTGATATTAAGCTTTAATGTGTTAGGCCCGTGAACTAGGCCTGATCTCGGCTCCCGGGGGTTTTACAACAGGTCATAATTAAATAATTACTGTACACAGTCGGATAACAAAGATAATTAACATTTATTACCGCCGACAGATTCTAAAGGGTATTATTATGATTCATATAGTTGGAACCGAGAAATACGTATTTAATAAAACTATTCATTGTGTATAACAAAATAAAGTTTTATTATTCATAGCAGAAATTTTAATGGTGTTTTGTTTTTGCTCATTGAAAATGAGTTCAAGTTCAAAATATACATTTGACTTCATATCATTATCATCATATAAAAATACATTAGTCAAAATGACATCTGCTAAAGTGACCAACCCTAGAAGTTATGGTTGTGACGCTTTTCACAAGAGTCTGTGGCAAGTGGGGTACATATTGATGAGTTTGGGATTGTATTGATAATTTTGGGTTAAATTATTGAGAAAAGGGAGAAGTAGACAAATGCAGATCGGAAAAAATAATAATTTTAAGGTGTCATACCTAAATCTACATCTTTGTTCAATAATTTTACAAAACATAAACTTGACATCAAACAGAATATAAACTGCTAAAAATATCTTAAATATTATCCTAATGCTGTTGAAGAAATCCCTTAATGATGTTTAACCTGTAAATATACATTAAGCCCCTCTACGAGCGTTTGTCTAATCAGTATCTTATATCTCTACGCCTACTCGAACGTCCCAATATATCTATTTCCTTCTTTGTATTTCCCGCTAAGCCCACATTTTGCAACCCACATCAGTTCTTTTTTGAACGTTTATCAATTTTGCGCCGATAGCCGAGCAGTAAAGGTCAGAACGTCAAGAGTTCGATCCTCATTTGGACAAGCATTTGTGTTATCCTGGTTTTGAGACTGGGTATTTTTGTACATGTGCCTTGAATGCACCATGAATACATTGGGGAAGGCTTTTTAAAAAGAAAAAAATGTGAACTATATTATGCTAGAACTAGACTATGCTTGCAATTCCGCCTGTTTGGATATCAATTAGTGCGACCAACATTTTTACTTTAAAAAGGCACAATTTGTAAAAATTATAAGTTATTCAACTTTCCTATAATCAAATTTAAGTTTCGTTCAAAATAGAAAAGAAATCAAACAAATATTGTTTGCAGGCTCAGCTGCAGTCGAAAAGCCAAATACTAGTTTTCACGCTATAAATTCAGTAGTGTTGTCAATTTGACATGAAAAACAATACGTCGTATTGAGACAGAGAATTAAAGCTTGGCTTATGCACGGCGGTGAGATAGGTATCGACATCTTCACAAAAAAAAGAAAACAAAAAAATATATGTTAGAGAACTTCTCGTACTTAAACTGATTCGTCGTAAATTCTTCGTTTATAGTTCGTTCTCGTCGTTAAGCAAAAAAGTTTAGAAGTTATTTTCTTCATTCGCGCAGTGGTCAGATACGTTTTGCAGTGAGCGCTGTGGTTTCAATTGACTTACATAATAGAATACCAGCGGTGTGCATTCTCAAAATGAAAATTCTTTGTTTACCGAGGTGATGTAAAGGTGTGTATACAATCTTGATTTTGAAATTATAAAGTAAGATTATTGAGTGACAATAGTGAACGATTTTGTTTACCAATAAGTATTTAATTCATGTTTATGTAAAGCGAGCACTTTTACCCTAGACTAGTCCTGACCGATAGATGAAATAAACGTTTAAAGTAGATCATCACTTGTTTGTAGCCATTACATTATTTAATAAACAAAAAGGTTTATATATGTACTTGATTACAGGAGACGGCGGCGTAGACATTAGTCAAATTACTGAACTTAATTATAGTAAACAAGTAAAGTAAAAATTTCAACTCATATAGCAACTTAATAAAAAATACAAAATTATTTTTTGTTTCATTAAGCGAGGCCGATGATGAACTTTATTAAAATCCTTTTGCTCAACCAAACGCATGATACAACAAAAAGCTGAATTTTTCGTGAGTGTTAACAATTTAAAATATTCCAATATGTCCAATGTTGCACGTAAACAATAAATATTTTTGTTCATATATCAATAAACATTTCAATTGTAGTCCCGGTGTGCAGCCGGTCTAGCGCTCGCATTCAATTCCAACGTTGTTTTTCTTCCATTAATATTATTTTTCGGGAAACATTTTCTCTTTGTGCGGTAACTAGATGGCGTTTAATTAAGTTTTGTAACATTGTAGTACCTTTGTCGGGCTCGCGGTTACCGGCCGTTTGACTGGCACCGAGTTTTGTTGTTCCAGACCACGGAACATAGAAAACAATGTAGTGGCACTTAAGCTATTAGGAGATGACAATGATCATTTTCAAATGGAAATATTATTGTATTGCAAATAAAATACAATATGAATAACTTACCCTACAGTAGTTTTTGTTTCATGCAATTACTTTTGCTTGTATAAAATCGGACATTATATCATATTTTTAAATGTTTTTAGTATGTGACACTTTGTGAGGTGGGAGTGTCTGGTGGCAAATGACGAGGAAACCTGCCCCAGATTTAAGACTCAAGATAGCGAAATACGTGGCCCACCTCTCGACACCTTTAGTTAGACGCACCGTCTTTACATCTGCAGTCTATCGCCGTGGTATTATTTTGGGCATGGAAGTTATCCTTTGAATGAAAAGTGATAAAATATTAATAACGTGACGGGAAAAGCATTTTGAATAATTAAGTTTAGTGATACCAAAGAACCGGTTCCATTACTCAGATAGAGGGTGGTGCCACTTCCATTCACTTTCTATGGTTCTATGTTGAAGATGTTTGGAAGTTTGGTGGAATACGTTTCAGTTTCGACAAAAAGGTACTTATTTGTAAAGTTGGTGATATCGAGTTACTGTTCAACTTCCAAAATGTTATTAATGGGAAAACTGGTTGATGTTTGTTAATTGTTCAGAATAATAAATTGAAACGAAATATGTTTGTTAATGACTCGAACTCTAATAGCAGTAATTTAATGTATTGTGTAAAATTATCGTTTGTTTATACTTTTGTACGTGGAGTTATGTTGAGATTCATTATTAAAATTATTCGATATCGATATTTTTGTACAAAAGCATACAAAATGCGGGCACTCGTCGTGACTTCACCTCCTTCCTAATTACTAAGTTTTATCCTCATTCATGTGTAGGTAAAAAATAATTGTAAAGTTTAAGTAGATTTCACGTCATTCTTCGAACAAAATTATTTGACGGTCAAGGTCTAGACTATTCATCATCACATAAAGAAAATGTTTTCGATTTCGATTCGCGGGAAAGGGCCTTTGAATTACGAGCGCGGTATCCGCCCGGGTGCCGGCCGGCTGCCGTCCGGGACCGTCCGGCGAGTGTCCGCCCGACGTCCGGTAAACGGTATCGCCGCCACCGGACAACGACCTTCGCAATTTATTGCTTTATCTTCCCTAGTTTTAATATTCGCCAGAGGTAAAATTTATCGCCCGAGCAAAATGGCCGCTTTACCGTCGATTTGGGGTTTTGTCATTAGCTCTTAAGTGCACTATTCACTTGACACTTTGTCGGCCTTTGTACATCCGCAGAGAAAAAAACGTCATAATGCAACTACTTGAATAATACTAAAAGATTTAACGTTAGTATCAGTCGACATCAATATTTAATTTTGAATTCTACTATCTTGTTCAGCTTCTTGACAAAATCTATGGAATAAAATAGAAAGTCAATTTCCACGTATTCTCAAAAAATTCAAACTAAAATATTGAAAACTACTTTTAACGTGATGTAATACAAAAGCGTTTTTCATATACCCTAGCTAGACACTATTCTTTACGTTTCTATGCGCTACGAGCGTAGGCGGCATTTTCTCGGTTACAGCTACGTGGCTACAATGCTACGCCGTACATTTATATGCTGTGAGCTACGGCACTACGTACGTGCTACAAAATAATATCAAATTGAGCTGTCATATGGAAAATCGAATTCAGTTTTTCGTTTTAATTTGGTGATGGCTTACATAGTGGAACGGAGGAGAAAGTTTATTTACACAGAAAACAAAGGCAGAGGCAAAATGTAGGCTTAGTTAAGTAGCTTCATTAGTTTGACTTTATTTCTTGCTCTATTTAGATAGAGCCCTAATTAGTGGAGTTTGAAAAGGATTTTAAACGAGAGTGTTCTTAGCTATAATTCTAGAGAACCTATTCAAACGGTTCGGGATTTTCAGTCTTTTGAATCTATAGTGTTGTCTGTGATCGACAGAATTTTCTATTTTAACATTTCTGTTTAGTAATTATTAAAATGTTATCGTAACATTTATTTCGAGTCCATGATTTAGATACAAAGAAACATGTGGTTCCACACATGTCACAGTGACAAACGGATCATTATCTAATTCATAGCATTTTTAACAAAACCTAAAATGGTTTTATTTCTCCGTCCCTCGGACCTTGGTATCAGAGTGGACGAGTTTATTCGGAGCCTACTTTTGTTCAGGACACTCCCCTTCGGTGTATTTCTAGTGATTTATTGTCACCGACAAAGTGTGACAACCTCTGATAGATAGATCAGAAAGTTGTCAACTTACAGCCAGATTCTCGAAAGTCGATCATCACAAAAATTGTTAATTGACTGTCAAACCGCATGTTGGACAATATGATTGGTTGCAATTATTTTCGCAAGTGATCATTTAATTTCACAACTGGATAATTTTAATGATTAAACTACTGAAAGCGATTTTTTCTGTCTGAACAGATTTATTTTATCTAAAAACTTAAAACCATTTACAAAACTTTATGATATCTACTAGAAATCTAAATCCATTTTATAAACATGTTCGAACACCAGCCATGAAACAGCAATTTGCTTGCAAAGTATTTTTCTCTATTCTACATTGAAATGGATATTCATAAACCGTTTTTGGCATTCCGATATATGAATTTAGGAAATAAAGTTCCCAGCTGATTAAAACCCGATTTGTTATGCACTGTAACAGAATAGATGGATTTAATGTGGATTCTATCTTTAATGTTCTTCATTTTGAATTCGATTGTTCTAAGTGGTTTTATAGCCTTCTTCACATATTAGTAGCGATATGGCACGGATAGCCGAGTGGTTAAAAGGATTAAGATAGAACCTACCGTGCACGACTTGTCACGGTTTGTTCCCCGCGTAATAGTTTGTGTGATCCACGATTTCTTGACCTGAGTCTTAATATCTTTGTGCATGTGACTGCTGCATCACAGGGATTAAATAGAGTAGTTAAAAAGAAATTGAAGATAGGATGTAAAACTACAATCACTTTGACATGCCTTTTTTTATAAAAGTCGATAAGATTATCAAATGGCAATATTCGAACACATGGCTACAGTGACTACAGCGTTCACCATAGTTCCAAACATAAAACCATAAAAGTAAGCCAACACGCGCAGTACTCTCATAACTCAAGCGCCGCAGTTCTGCAGGTACCCAGCGCTTTTGACTTTAATGTTTCACTAAATAAAACCCGTATTGTATACACACAAGCGTAAAACTAAGGACCGTTGGAAATTAAAATACAAACGAACAAACAGTATAATCACATAACAATTTCTGTGTAGTGTACATTTTGCAAGCAAAGCGCGCATTACACCGTAACAAACACACAAAAGACTTTTGATATCAGCTTATATTGTTTTGTGAAATCGGCAAAAGAAAGCGCAGGGTGCAGTGAAAAAGATCAAAGTAAAATTGTCGCTGTAATTACGTCGGTGGATAAAGGAAAAGTTAGGCGTATTGCACCCGGCGGTGATAAAACTGAACGGAGCTTACTGACTGCTGGAGACAGTGCAGTAGTTAGCGATTGTTTGTATACATGCATAGAATGACGACTGCTTTTCTGGGAAATGTCTGCTTTGTTCTAAGAGTGCAGTATTTTCGATATGTGTACCTACTCGGTCAAAAAGTCGATTTTAGGTATCGTAAAATTCTTGCCAATTCTGGGGATGGACAATGACTTTTATTGTATGTAAATGTTTATTACATGTAATATGTTAGTGTTAAGAATAATTTACAGAATGTCATGTGAGAGTGATTTGTTTTAAAGTTACTAACCACTCAACTGCGGTGACCACATGATATTAAATGAAATTAGTGGAAGTAAATTTGTATCTATAATGTAACAAGTTTCATGTAACGTAATTAAAATTATGATTTTGTAAACAAAAACATACATAAAAACAGTTTTACGTTACATGCAAAAATAATTAATAAAATTAGTTCATCCAGTCCAAAGTTACAACGTAACAAAAAACTCATACATAGGATAGTAAGATTCTCTTCGCTTTTGATGTGGGTTGTAAAAATCTGGAAGCCTTCAGAAATCCGAAACATCAAACAAACAATATGCAGGAGAAATCTCTTGTCTTCCAACAACTATCCGAAGACCGAACATTTTTGCTTGGGTTGCTTTACCTAACCTCTTAGTACGCCCCGCAGCTGTTAAAGATATATTTGCCTTCAAGACATTTACTATGGACGCTTCAACCAGTTCTGATACCACTCTGAAATCGAGACGGCACTCTACACTGCATCTAGCGCCATCTCGCTTTGACAAAGACAACAGACCAGTACTAAGGGTTCACGGTAAGTGCGCAAGTTATCTGATGCCTATATTTCATCGCCAGGCTCACAAATAGGTCACGTTAATATATTCCAAGGAAATTTATACAGAATTTGATCAGTATGTAATATTTTCTGATATTTGAGTACCCGTTTTAAATGTTTCATTTGTTAGACAGTTGCAAGCCTTTTTTTGAGCTCTGAAAAGGCACGATTAGCTTATCCTGATTACAGCTACTTATTAAGTGCTCATAATCAATATCGAGATCATTTGCTGATAAAGAATAAAAGAGCAAGAAGCGTATATCAAGGTGTGGAGTAGTTTATTGCCTCATTAATCCAGCAAAAGAAAGAAAAAACATGTAATATTCGAAATCAGATAGTCAGAAATTTATTAGCTCCAAATCAAAATCCAGAATTAACCTTCAAAGAAACTAAAACTTAGCCAGACTTTGATTTTTTAAATAAATTCTACATTGTTTTTTTTCCTAGAGATATTGTTACGTGAGATATGGGGTAGACAAGAAGGGTTGATTTTTTATTTCATTGAAAAGTTTTGGCGTATCTGGGAGCGTCATATCGGCGATAAGGCTGGAGCTTTTCTGCTCTCAATATATTATATCTAGACTAAAGTAACACGGAGTGTAGCTAGAATACAAAAAGAATATTATGGTGATATTTTTAATCATAATACCAACTAATATTTATTTAAAAGACTACATAATACTAGTGAAGAATTGAGCCAGATTGATACCAACTTTCATACCAATTTTGATATGAGTCCTCCCAAATTCCATGAAAAAATCTTGCAAGTATTTTTCGGGGTTTGACTACAGCCTGTACATGGAATATTGTTCAGTTAGGTCGTGTCCCTTTGCCATTTCTTTGTGACGGGCAAAATAAGCGGAAGCGGTCGGGACGAATGGATTTGATGGAACAGATTAAATGTGTATATTCAATTTGTGCCCCAATTTGTGCCTTATTCAATTTGCTGCTGTCACTTACATCGTGATGCCGAAACACTGGTCTAGTTGTAATATAGTGCTGGTTGGGCTATTTTAGGGTTTTATGTTTAAAATTGGCAATCGTGCAGTACTTTTTAAGGGGTAAAAGTTACGTATTGTTATACAGGTACATATTGTTATATAACTTACATTTATCGCTGCTACTTAGTTTTGTATAAAAAATGTGGTTTATTAATAACGACGTTCGTTATAAAAATCAGTTGTAAAACTCGAATAAGGTTCCTTTCAACAGGAATGAAAATAAATTGTACGAAGTAACTCAACTCCTAAAATTGGTTGCGAACATAAAGAAATTTGATCTTACAACTAAAAATTAAATAAGAACGTCTGTAAGTACGTACTCTTGTAAAGTACATGTGGCTAAATGCCAATTCTATACAGCCATACGAGCTAACTCGGTGCTAATTCAGTTTGGAGACCACAATATTTTCCCGTTTGACTTTTATCTGTTACCAAATGCCCCAATTAAAGCTTCAGGCTTGAATTTGTGGTCAATATCGACGCTTCAAATAAGATAGATTGGTACGATATGGGGGTTAGAATCGTAGTTGCTGAAAGTAGTATGTTAACCCTTGAGAATGGGTCCTGTAAAGGAATGAATCCTATAAATTAACTAAATAATAGACGATGAGAGAAGCGTAACGATCTGCATTTAATTATGAACAGTTGCAATATCCTTTCGTTAGGAGTTCTCTGTTTCTGTTTCTGTCTCATGCGAATAAGACTATCTGGCAAGAGTGAGGCGATAGAGACCAGACAATAATGGTTCTGGTATCCAACCTTATCGTTATCAATTCTAAATAACGTTTTTTTTAGTCCCTGCAGCCCTGTGTATGTTAACTTTATCTTAACTAAAAATAAAAGAATATCACTTGAAGACCAACGCTTCTTTTACCAAGACTTAAAGACCATTCGAAAACTCTTGACCCTTCAAATACTTTGGTTGTTTTCACTTCATACTATTGACCTACTAATATAGACGAAAAACAATTGAAGATTTCTCCTCTCCTTGCAAATTCTTCTCGACACCAGATCCTGATCTTCCAAATATCGGAACTAAAGTTTTATCGAGTTCGTTAGTGATATCCCAATGACTTTGAACGACGCGTTTAGAGAAAACTTTTTTAATTCTTTCATCTGTTTCCAAAGTTAGTTCTAAATTATTAGTCTGTTAGTTGAAGGCTATCGCGTCATTGGTTAAAGTTAGTTGGACAAAAGTTTGCGTTCGGGATTAGTAGGCGGGAGAAGTGAGATCCAATTCAGATAGCCATGAGACTGGCTCTACACGAGGCTGCGAAAAACTCTAATACCCGCCAATTGGTTACTACAGGCTACACTGGCCTGTTGGTCTAGCGGTTAGTGGGTCTGTCTGCTATCAGACTGCTATGGTCGTGGGTATGATTTCCACCAAGAACATATTTTAGAAAATGTTTTATAAAAAAATATCTATATATATTCATATATACGATTTTTTTTCTGGGGTAGGTATAATTTCTCTTTATTATGTACATATGTGTTTAAAATATAAATAAGTATGTCTATCATTTTTCTACTACTCATGCTCGCTTTGGTTAGATTGAGACTGGATGACGTTGTGTGAAAGTCATGGAATATTGGGGAATATAATTTTAGTTTTCTAGCGACTATTGCCATGTAAACTCGAGGAGGTTCGATGCCTCGGAATTGACTAATATCTCCGGAGACTTGTTTTGCCTAGTCGACCGAAAATGTTATTGGACCTGTATTTCCTTGGCAATTCTTATTTACAAGTGACAATGACTAAACTGACTTGACAAATAAGTAAGTAATAATATTTATTTGAGTCAGATGGAGTTTGTATTGTTTGAATGTCATTTTTATTTTTGTCTAGTTCTTATTCATAACATTTTGTGTAAACAATATATGTTATTGTTATTGAAATATAAATAATATTCATAACAAACTTAGTAAGTCTGAAATACAAAATTGAATTATTTCAACTTGCAAATTCTGTCTCTAATTAAAGATATGATTCAACAACAAAACAAATGAAATACGAAATGAATGTTTTAACAGAATTTTATTAATAAAGTTCAGTCTGTCTGGGTTTCGAATGGTCTTTCATAACAAATATTTAATAACTTGAAACACACCCTTTGCCAAGACGTGGTGAAGCGTGAGTTTGTTTTTGGTAAAGGTGGGGTTCCGAATCTAAGAGAAGGAGTATTACATACTCCCGTACTTTGTATTTCAATCCTTGTATTGCGGGAGGTTTTACAAGAACAAGTGCTTGTCCTACCCCATCGAACTCACGTCGTCCTCAGTGAGTTTGGCGTGGCCTATGTCGTGTAAGTGTAGTATAATATTGTCATGTCATATTTACTTACGTATTATTATTTAAATAAATCATCGGCCTAGCCTTTTCCCAACCATGATTGAGTCGGCTTCCAGTCCAACCGGTTTCAGCTAAGTACCAGTGTTTTACAAGGAGCGACTGCCTATCTGACCTCCTCAACCCAGTTACCTGGACAACACGATACCCCTTAATTAGACTGGTTGTCAGACTTTTTAAGCTTCTGACTACCTGTAACGACTGTCAAAGATGTAGGAATAACAGCCGGGACCCACAATTTAACGTGCCTTCCGAAACACGGAGGAACTCGTTATGACAAAGATGGTCACCCATCTACGAACCAACCGCGTCAAGCACAGCTTAACCTGTGATCGACTCACTTATGCGGTTAAAGCTTAGCCGCGAGGTATTATTATTTAAATTACACATTTAAATAGTTTTGTTTACATTTTTAAATATATGATTTGTGTTACCTATCAGTGAACCCTAAAATAGTGGGTGACCAGTGCTTTCAGAACTTTGTTAATTTGAACAGTTTCTTCGTAAACATACAAGAACCGGTGTTTGTTTGGCACTTATAAAAAAATAAAACAAGGTCTTACAGGTCAGTACAGTTCTAGGTTAAACGCAAAATATTTATAAAATAACTAGCTGACCCAGCAAACGTTGTTTTGCCGGTTTTTTTTTCTAGTTGTATGTTATTTTAATGCCACATTATAAAAAAAATAAAAACAAACAATTTCGTCCAAAAAATCAAATAATTTTTTTTAGTGTGAGCAACCCTTATCATTTAGGGGTATGAAAAATAGATGTTGTTCTATTCTCAGACCTACCCAGTATGTATACAAAATTTCATAAAAATCGGTCGAACCGTTTCGGAGGAGTACGGTAACTAACATCGTGACACGGGAATTTTATATATTAGACTTAGAGTCCGAATACATCTGCAATGAGATTTTTATTTTGAGAGTATTATTATTATTAATTAATATGTTATTTCGTTTAGAAATGGAAGTAAAGTAATTCATTTTTACGGCTTTTAGTCTATAAGAGTTAGGCTGAAATTAAATATAATCGAGCGTTTTGAACAATCTCGTGTCGACTCCGATTGAGTCTGAAACTAGTAATATTAACGTCCCGAAAGGTAATATAAAAAATATGTAATCATTTGCTGGTTTGTTTCAACTAACATCAATCAACAGTATCGCTTTGATGTCAGTTTTCATATTGCATCAGTTCTGCCAGTCAAAAGCTAACATAAGTGAATGGAAGGTCGGCAATTATCTCCACTGTGATAGGCAAACAGTTCTTATGATTAATATAGAAGAGTCGGACTACTACCTACAAACACAACGGATACAAATAATAAAATTGGCACATTGTTAAATAGCTGCGAGCTTTGAAAAATTACATTGACTTTTTTATATGAGGTACATTTATAATAATGTTCGCTCCTGAAATATTGCAGACCGCAAACTTATAAATGTTTACACTCAAAGAGTGATGTCAGTTGCAAAGTAAAAGTATTAAATCAAGGAACTGTTGAGGTTGCGGCGAAGTTAAAACGAGTTTAAAGTTGTTCGCGATAAGAACTCCCGAACTCTGCCTCATAACCGCAGGGAAGTTATTTACAAATTTTAAATCGTTTATTGTTAATAGTAGGTGCTGTCGCGAAAGTAGCCCCACGTGTACACTGAGAAATGTAGGTACGTGAATTTATAAAAAAAAAAATACAAACTGGTTAAATGCGAATTGGATTAGCGACATACTGTTTTTCGTATAAATAGGTTAAAAATTAAGAGATTTGTTAAAAAGAACATCATTCGTTAAAATGACTCTACCAACTTTTGTTATTTGTCCTTACAGCGGCAACAGAAACAGATCGACTCTGAAATAATCAACTGTCGCACTTTCATGATTCATCTGGTACAGCCTGGTGATAGTCGGATGGACAGACAAATGGAGAGCACAGCCTTAGTAATAGGTTTGCTTATCAGATATATGACACTTAAAATACACATTTTCTGTTTTATTATCTTTATACAGGTTAACAATAAAACAATGGTCAGAAGGTTTACGTTTACTCTTACGTTTTGTGTTCCTGACTGGTTAAAAGGAAACAATAAGTGCAATAACTTAGCTTATTTCATACTCTTAAAATCCCACATTTAAAAGATATCACTAAAAAAGCGATTATTGTGGAATATATTCAGTCTAAATTGCAATAAAAGATTGCATACATTCAAGTGTCTATAATAATGTAATTTCAAACACTTCGATTCCTGGACCTACAATCACCTCTGAAAATAATACTAGGTACTGTAGTTGTGGACGCTCTCCATTCCGTAACTGCAACTTAAGAGGCTTTGCACCCCGCAGGTCTCCTTTTCTAAAGAAAGCGCACACTTTTGTCTACCCACACTCACCATACTTCATACACATTTATTTATATTCTGTACTCGAGTCCTGTCATCTCTGCCGAACACTTGAGACTCACATCTGCTCTACATACAGGATCCATTTCATACAAATATTTGAGATGCTTTATAAGAAGCTGTCCGTTCAATGTGACCGGTACATAAAGAGGTTTTAAATGTATTGGTTTTGTTATACCGTGTTTGTTAGTTGAATATAGTGTTTTAATATTGCCTGCCAGGATAGCCGATGGGGATCATCAACGTCACCGTCATGGAATTTGACCCCCGCGTAGGACAAGAATTTTATGTAATCCATGAATGCTTTTTTTAAGTCTGGATGTCTTGTGCATCTGACTTGAATGTTTGTGAACCTCCCCGCGACACAAGGATGAAATTCGTAAGTGCGGGGTTATTTTTTTATGTTTTTTATGGGGAAGTAAAAATCTTGTTTCTAATAATTGGAAGCCAATGTTAGAATGGATTGGAAAAATTGAAATCTGGTATCAAACCTGACGCGAAGTCAGTAAACAACCCTTTAAACTTAAAAATAGAATATATTCTTATTCCGTCATGAAAAAAAAATAATACTTCGTGTATAAAATAAAACTAAATATTCTGCAGTAAATATTAGCGAGTCCGCGAGACGCGAGCGTACTATTCATATAAAATTCAAAGTAACGACGGCGGAGAATAAACAGCAGGTGTGCCATCGACGCGTCTATATGTTCCTACTCATATATTTATATTTATTATTGTGTTATGTCAACGTGTTTTAGTGCCACGTTCTGATCGATTGGTTCCCTGCCTTTGTAATACAATAGAACAGTCAATCCAATCTGGCGACGTGCTGTCATGTGGTTATTTTGTTTGATATAAGGTGAGGATTGATTTTGTATTTTATTTATTAGAAATAGTACTTTTCTTGATGTACAACCTGATGCCGAGATTTTGCAAAAGCTGTATTCATCTCCCGTGACATAACATACCCTGGAATCATTTTCAGGTTTACTGGTTTCTTCACGGCATTCCAATAGGCAGACCTGGTGGTCTGCCCGCACATTTTAAGACATTGCTATTTCTTCATTTCAATAATATGGGCAGAATTTATTTACAATTACAAAGGAACTAGGTCAGGTAACAAATAACTCTCAACAATCATGTACTGGGATCGTTTTATTAATGACATTCAGACATTTCAATTTGTTCTGTACAATAATAATATACAATATTTATTTATAACGGCTGGCGTTCTCCCTGCGATGGTAAATTAGGTATTTCAAAGACTAGACTACAAAATATATTAATTTAAGAATAAATTTAATATTCAAAGATTTTCTTAATGTTAAAACACAAATTTCTTTAAAAAAGTGTCTGCTTTTCAAATTTATATTAGTTCGTCTCAAAGAAATATTCGCTTGACAACATAAAATATATTTCAATAATATATTTCATTAACAGGCACAGTTTTTCTGTCACACAAGATAAGACAGTATAATTATATGTCAAAGCGATGAGGGTATAAAAAATGACGTTACTCTCACGACAGAGGAGTTTTCGAAAGCTATTTTTATCATTTCCACACGAAAATTACGCGGTTTTTTTCCATTCTTATCAACTATCTTCTGGTCTCCTGTAATGGCATGACCTACCTAGCTTTCAGTTACAAACACCAGCAAAAAATTATTGTCATCCCTTCAAAACGTCATCCTCTCCAAAATATTTGTTCAAGTAAAAAAAAAATATAGATCAAAATCCCCGTATTGCGTTATTCCAGTTAGCTTGGTGCCTAATGCCATTGCTGATTGCAGCTCAAGGAGGTTCTACGGTAACCGCGTACTTGTACATCGTACAGCTTCGTGTAACATCGTACAACATCGGATCAAGGTAACGAAGGCGATCGGATTATATAGAGCAGCATACGACCTCTTTGGCGACTGCAGCATCAAATTGAGTTTAACAACCTTTGCCTTGTCTCTATGTAGTCTGAAGTACTTTCCTCAGACAGATTTGTAATCTTATTTGTTTGTAAAGGTACACGTTATTCCTTCATGAATTTTCAAAGCTTTGTGTTATTTGAGTTTCTATAGTACTGACTTGGAAACGTTTTATCCTCTATTTTGTTCTTACTTTGACAGCAGACTACCCCTTATCCAAACTAAGCAAATGGATGTATGAGCCTTCAATTGATAAGTGACTTAACTTGTAACAAAAAATAACTAACCTGTTCTGAGTTTGTATACATTTTGGATGGGTCTTCTAATGGCGCCCAAGAATGTTGTAAAACATTAAGAATATTTTTGTAAACAAAAGCCGTAGGAAAAACATCAAAGATGAAATATATCTTTCATTCCTTCTAACTGACTTCCACGTGTCACTGGAGCAGACCCTTTTAAAGCATTGCGTTACGTCGCGGACTTCCCGACACCGCCGTCCGAATATGACATGTTTTGTACAACACCCCCCCCTCATCCCCTCCCACACCCAACCCCGAGGGACAGATAACATTTTGTTTAAGTCAGACAAAATGTTTTGAAGGGATACACCCGTATCTACATCTTTGTATTATAAATTCCAGTTTGTTTAGGAAACTTGGGGATATTGCGACTTGATTTTTTGGTCCCTAAACATCAATCTGGTAGACTAAACTAAATGTAAATATTGTTTGATGAAACGTTTAAGAAAACTAATTGATACTTTTTGGTAGACCAAAAATTTTGTTTCTGTATTTGAGCCAAAGTATAACGAATAAAGAATCGTTCTTTAAAATACTCGTAATTAACGAAACTTTACACTAACACATGATACTTAGTATTTTTTGAGTACCTGAAATATTGCTATGCTACAATAGCCTAGCTTTGAATAAGATTTGAATCGTACTTGTTTCTTTTTCGTATGGTTGATATAGGTACACGTAGTTTCAGAGTTTAAGCCCCTGGAGCTTAGGCTTCTGATGTAGCTCAACTTGATTTTTTTAAATTGAGATGGCTTCCTCGGTAAATTTTCCCTTCACTGTTTTTAGCAAGTGATAATTGCCGGTTTGGTACGGTAAGGTAGGTCGTATACGGATTTTGATCTCCTCCTGATCCCCTCCTTTTGAACACCTCGTTAATTGAAATAAAGTCTGGAAATAAAATCCTTTTGTTTTACCTCGCTTCAAAAGCTATTTGTCGGTTCTAGACAGACCGAGGTTGGTACAGTGCGGCTGCAACGTGCCTTGAAAGCCTTCTAATACATCCTGACAAATAAATTGCTGTAACATGGACTTGTGTGGGATAGTATCGTTTGTATTTCTTAGATCTAAAGATTACTTGTATATTGCCATTGTGAAATATTTATTGTAGAAAGGTTTTGTATGATTATTTTCTCTTTGAGATGATGGTAAAGATGTATGGAATATCTATAGGTCACAAAGATATAGTGCGGATGATGTACCTTGGAAGTTAGAAAGAAGAGCTTCAAAGTGTCGCTGACAAGCTTTTAGTTTCTTTTGCGATAGAAAATACAATTCAAATGAAGTATAAGGCGATGGTGTTTTTATCGGAGCTCCTATGGCCACTTTCCAGCTCCAGCAGCTCTATGTAATATAACCTACATATAGTACATATGAATATTATTTTCAGCAGTCAAAATTTCAGCTCAATCGGAAACCGGAGCATAGGCCAAATTCTACTTGGAAGATTTGATTACTAGCCGACAGAATGACATGATGACTGTAAACACCGACTGAGACAGATGAAAGTAAATAATAAAAATATTGTAAAAAAAACATTTAACTTTTAAATACGATGCTATGATGTGGGAGTTTCTAAAAATAAGTTTCAGTACAATAAAAATATGTTTATTTATATACATGACACAATTAAAAATACAACTGTTTTCGTGTTTGCTATCAGTATTACTAAATTAATTACTATTAAACTGTGTCAACAGCCAGGGAGGTCACCAGTACATTTTAAAATTGACAACATTTATGCAAAATATCAAATTATAAATAATTAATCGAAATAAACGATATTAACGTGATTTATAGCTTATAAACAAATTGGCACGTCCACTTAATTATATTTACAAATCAATTGTACAGGTAATTATCACGCTGCGTCGTATCCTGATGGACGCGTGGTAGAAAGGTCAGAGGACAAAGGTTAATTGTTAATTAGCGTTCTAATAACAAGAGTTCAACGTACAATTAGAATAGAAATTAAAATGGTTCTTTAAAAATAGATTTCAGTATTGTTTATATACGTGGCGTAACAGTTTTTTTTAATCTAAACTTTAGGATAATTAAAATTCCAAATTGATTTTTATATTTACCTTGAAAATTGCTACGTTATAAACGTTGAATAGAGTCTTGTGATAAATTTTGTGAATTATTTATTTTTTATTCAGTATAACACCTCACATTCTATAAAAATAAAACCTTGAACAACTAAACTAGACCAAAATGAATTAACAAAAAAAATAATATATTCAACATTTACTGAAAGATCTGTTCATTGCTATTGTACATAACATAAACTCATCTGCATCGGCTCGCATTACAGCGCATGTAACACGCATATGCGCATATTCAATGAGGCTGCATGGTTTATGGACGGTCAATAACAGTCAACGAATCAAACGCAATCGGGAATACAAATAATGAAATCATATGCGGCTTTCACCAAGTTGCGGTAAATCGTTAAAATGTTAAAATTAAATTCTTTATTGAGAGGTATTTATGACGGTTTATTGAAAAAATATGAGAAGCAACTATTTGAAATGATTTTACTGATTTTGGAGGGCCTTTGCGGGATATCGTGGTAACGGGTGGTTTGGTATCGGTTGAGTTTTAACCACGACTATTTTATTTATATTTATTTATTTCGGAATGCACCCAGGAAAGGTGCTAGAAGAGCGAATAACTTCTCTTTGGAAACTCTTGCAGGCAGTATTGAAACCAAAATCATTAAATTAGTGTGAAAAATGTCACGCAAACTATGGATTAAGGAAAATTTTACATAAAAGGATGACTTTCTACCACGCATTGTTCGTAACTTCTCAGTGTTTGTGGTCGCTTTATGTATCGTCGTGGTTACTTTACAAGTTTACGTGATCTTAATGCGCACAGTTTATACATAATACGGCCACAAACGACACTTGGCTCTCACTTTTACCATATATTATGTCGTATAAACGATAAAGTCTGCCACGACTTTAATATCTTAATTTTACATTTATAACTAACTTTACTTGATCCACCAAAAAAACATGCCAAAGAAAGAAACTTTCAAATGTTTTTTCGCGTTCCATATTAATTTTCAGAGTTCATTGCGCGTTAATAATAAACGATCAACAGAAATTGAATAGAAAACACGCGGTGGATTGCAACCAAAAGATTTAATCTTGGTGATATTTATATTTAAGAATTATGTACAATTTTTATATTTATTTATATTCTATCTAGAGGCGACTTGAGTCTGTGGGGTTACTCAACAAAGGCCGACACTGCTTTTAGTACAGTCGTGTCACGTTTGCGACATTGTGGTCTCTGTAAAAGCCACAAGCGTTCTTCGGACTGAGAATGGCGTGATAGGTGTATTGAAACTGGTGAAATGCCGGAATTTAAAGTGCACGACTGTACTGGAAATACGTTCTGGATTTTACTGGGAAATGAAACGTTTTCAACGGAGTTCTGCGGAAACAGGAATGCTGGTAAGGATTTTTAATGTTTTAGTGAAACCAGATAGGTTTGTGTTTTGTTTGTTTTAGTCAATCATTCGGCTATTGTTTTGTGTGTAGTAACCGTTTGTCAAAAAACAAAACATGACAGGATTTTATGTGGAGTTGAAATAATGCGGAGAACAAAAATACGTACCTTCGCGATTAACTTTATAACGTTTGTTACTGACCTATCATTATATGCTCTACCTATTTTATGTACATTTAACACACATTGAATAATAGACATGACGTGTGTATGACAATACACACAAAACAGTTTTATCAGGTGAAGTTCACGACAGGCTTCCGAGGGATTAGTCCTGCGACACCTGACGCCTCACCCCTTGGGCTTAAACTTGCTTCGAAATTAACACTTTATACAATATTTATTACTGTTTATGTGTAACGATCCCTTACCCTTTGAGATCATGTGTGAAATGCGAAAGTGAAAAAAACTGATTGTCTTTTTATTTATAGCTGTATAAGAAATGTCTTAAGTCAAGAGTAGGTTTCTAAGGTTAACATGATTTGTACGCCAGCAAACCAGCTCTACATCATGCCATAGTTTTAAATGAAATCCAAATAAATATTTTTCTTTTCTCAAGAGAAATATCAATTGACACAGATATTTCCGTGAACTTATACGGATAGCGAAATAAGTAGCTTGCGTAAACGAAACTCCGTGACAACGTTACACGTCGCGGTGTCATATTGCTTACAAACATCGAATGCCCACGACTGATGTTTTTCCTTTGATATTAAGATTAGTCGAGTGGTTGAGGAAACCACGCCAAACAGAAGGTGCGCGACGACAAACGTTTGTGTGTCCCACGAATGCTTGTCGAGGTGTTCTCAACAATACAAGGATTAAAGGCCTTATTGCGAGAGTGGTTATAAAAAAAAACATTTCATAATCCCCAAATAATTTGAACGAAAAGCGTTAACAAAAGTTAAATAAAAAATGTATAAATACTCCGACAGGCAGTTCAAGAAAGCAGTGTCAGCCCTAAAACAATAATATCATACAACGATTGAGCAAAAGACTTGACATAATATAATGTTTGTAATTTATCTAATTTAGAATGTAAGAGATCGCGTGCTCGTTATAAACAGATTTTGTTAGGTGTATCTTTAGCCTCATGAAAATATATTATTTCTATACATGTCAACGGGATTCACAGCTGAATATATATAACTTTCATTTACATAACACTCGTGTTGACTGTGTTGATCGAAAATATTATTTACAAGTTGTGTTATGTACTAGCGATATGTCTCAATTAAATATACAAATTAAGAAAATAAGTGTTGTTAATAGTATACTAAAATTACTGGTTAAATTTTCTGAAACATAGCAGATAAATCAAAAAATAAAAGTTCATTATATTTAAAAATTTGTTAAAATCTATTCCATGCCGAAATCAATCTTAAAACCATTATGCTCGCGTGAAAATAGAACGGAAAAACACAAATTCTAGACGTCAGCCTGTTCGAAACCCAATTAGAACTATACAAAATTAATTCAGATGTATTCTAAAAACAACGTAGCTTTTAAAATTCAGTAGTTAATTTAAGCAACACAACTTGAAATAAGTTAACGTCATAATTTATTCACAAAAGGACCTCATCCTTGACTGGCGGTGTGTGAATAACTTAGCGCTGAGCTTGAATAACGTTACAGTGTATTCACCGCATTGTTTCATTACGCGGGATTTCAACTTGCTATCGTTAAGCAACACTATTCTTGATGGATTAAACTGATCTCCTTATGAATTTAAACTTATTTGTTGGTTAATGTACATGACTTAGGAATCCGTGGTCGGGAAACTACTGTCTTTTTAGATAAGAGTATAGAATATTTTTAGATGTTTTGTGAGATAAGTGAAGATCGGCCCGGACAATTGATTATTCTAGAAACTTCAATAATGACAGAAATTGTTCGAATATATAAAAGCTGTTGCAAAAAAAATATTTTTCTTAGGCGATTACTATGATCGTTCACGCTGCTACGAGTATAAATTTCATTCGCATACGAGGGGCTGATTTAATTGTTTTTAGATTGTAAAAAGCATTAGAAAATATTGATAGCACGAATATAACCTATACAAATGAAAAAAAACATGTTTTTGAAATATATCGCTAGTATTCACAGAGGTTCCTCTCAACGCAGACTCACGCATTACCCCGTAACTTAACCAACACTCACAGCATTGATAATTCGTTTGTCAGTTTGTATGTCACATTACACTAGCACTTTATTTAACTAGTGAAGGCACTTGTCTTCTCACGAAGAATAGCAACGTCCACACAGTAGTCTCAAGACGAAAACGTGAACTACTGCTCGCCACGGCATCTGTTGACAAACAAGGGAATTCATATACTTGGCACTTGGAACACCTTACAGGGGACCACCTTACACCTTACCCAGCTCCGCTATTTACAATGGCCGATAAATAAATGGCAACGGTGACACTATTCGTAATCTTTTAAGCATTTTTCCAACACAATAATTGGAAATTCATTGTATTGACCGAGAGTGTTCCGTCCCGTACTGACTTTCCCATTATTGTGTAAATAGCAGAATTGGTGCTCAATGGCACTATTGATTGGATTGGACTAAGCCATACACTGGATAGTCGTCTTACTTCAATTTAAATTAAAAACCTAAACAATCCATTTAAAGAACTCGGAAAAGACCGAAAACAGAATAAAACACAATTATTTATGTTGGATACCTTGAAAGTAACGTACAGCTGCAAGGAGAATTCTTCGTGAAAAACCTTATTAGTCAAGCCATGTGTAATTAAAAGTATCACTACTTAAAATATATAAAAGAACGAACTTTTTTGAAAAAATATTAAAACTTTTTGCATTCCAGACAACAAAAACAAAACACGAACAATAATATAAAACGTGTAATATCTGTCCAACATTTAACATATCGTTATAACGATATATCGCTCACGTCACTCTCAGTTAGACAACTCACGATCGTGGAACAAACTCCTACTCATTTACATAACACATTTTGGGAGACCACTGAATAAGTTAAACAAAAGGTCCACTTATATTGCGACAGTAGTGACATCTATACATAACCTATCATTGAAATCGAATGAAAATGAAATCTAATACTTTTAATGTTTTTAATTGAAAATATATTGTAGAGTGGGAATTGTAATTTAGTGAGAATTGTTATGAATTGCGCTTTTTGTTCTCATTTAAACTATTACAAAAAAAAAAACAAATAAATTGTACGTGTTTCCCTTGTATTTCATGCAAACATTTTGTTCATAAATAATTTAAAAAACACGAGCACCATTTTAAAATCTAGAAAAGTATTTATTTGTCAGAAAAATAAAACTATCTAAAATCCTTAAAAAAAAACCACTAATCCATTGTGATGATATGTTATTATTTTTTTAAAAGTGACAATTAGCCTTCTAAGCTTGCCTGTCACACTCCAATATCGTGACATGTAGGT
Source organism: Trichoplusia ni (assembly GCF_003590095.1). Classification (NCBI taxonomy): domain Eukaryota; kingdom Metazoa; phylum Arthropoda; class Insecta; order Lepidoptera; family Noctuidae; genus Trichoplusia; species Trichoplusia ni. The sequence continues at coordinate 10,188,802 of NC_039483.1, forward strand.
GAAATATGATTTTTATAACTTGATAATTACTTTGCTAAACTTTTCGTTTTGTATTTCATGGTCTTTATTGTTTAGTTTTATGCTTTATAATGTGAATGTTCGTGTATGGAAAACTATAAAGTAACTGCTGTTTTAATAGTGTTTTAGCATACAAGTGTAGCGGAACGAATATTTTAAAGAATTTTAAGGGGAAGGTTGTTTTCTACGTTTTATCATATCCGTTCTGTTGAAAGTTTGACTTGAATAATGTTGGGTGTTTGCGGAGTATAGATAATGCTGTAAGTGAGGAACATGTTCTTTCTATTATATTCATGAAGTAATTTCAATATTTACATTTATATATGAAGTATTAGTGCTGTGAAGTGTATGTCGTAACGTCGCGATAGATTTATTTCATGTAATTAATTAATCAAATAACCTATATTTGACTTATTAATCGAATTAGTCCATCAGGTAGATATACAAAGCATTAAATTAAGTTGAACATTTAAAACTTAAGTAAGGGCTAATAAACATATTTCAACTAACTGTATCCTTTTTTTTTATTAAATCGCAATTGAATAAATACGAATTCGATATTCATTTTGGAAACGTGTCGGTTTAATTAGATTATTTAGTCTAAAACTAAAATGTCTTTTTGAACGAACCAATCAATTAATTTACAATTTTACGAACCAATAATAAAAAAACAACACCGGGCGAGTGTCAAAATATCTAACTTTTTATTTACACATGCGTTGTAAAACTTTTCGGGAATTGGAATACACCTGACAGTGTTTAATCAAACGTGGAATTTATTAGAACAGCGTTTGCTGATGAACGGTTTGTGCAACACAAGCCTTTAAAAATGGGGCAGTCAGAATGAGAAACCGTATGCATCCTCACTTAAAATACTAAAACGTGGCTTGCCTCGTTTATTAAAACCGTACTACTTCACAATAACTTTTGTGTGGCAGGTTCATATTTATTTATTGAAATTTTTTTCGGGAACGACGGACTAGTTTCAAACTCAACTAGAGTCCTTATTTACGAGCTGATGGTGACTCAATATACGGGTACGTGGGAGTAAATTAATATTAGATATTTATTGGATAGACTGATTTTAATGTGTAGATTTCATTTCACTCGGGTCTCACTTTATTTTGTTTAATCTTGTTTCATGCTTTTCTGTTGATATATGTAAGTGCAGATTCAACCTTATGCTAGCATAAAAGTCATAACTAAACTCTCTTCTTATCGTTCCATGGTTCAATATTTATTGTTCGTGTTTTATGGAATACCACACATTTTTTCTAAATCGAACACAGTCAAAGTCAATACTGCGATCCGTTTTACAAAGCACGCGCGGGCGATTCAGTGGGCCTTTGAAAATCGACCGATTTCACTTTTTTACTGTAACGTGAGTAAATTCGCAGGTGTTTAGCGAGTCGTGACGTCACACATTGCTTGTTTGCCAACAAAAAGGGTTCGAACTGTTTTCTGTTCATTTTAGGTGTCGAGTTTCGTCGGCTTTAAATTTGTTCTGAACGGGCTTTGCAGAATTTCACTGCAATTGACACCTTTGTTGCGTTAGTGTATTTTGAACACTTTCGGGATAATACGGTGGAAAAACTGTTCGTTCATATTGTGAAAAATGGTAATGGATGTGTACCTAATCTCGAAACTGAAAGAGGAAATATTACAGCTCTGTTTTCAGCACTCTTATTGCTTTAAAGGCTTTGATAGATAGATTTCCATTATTTAGACATTTCTTTTTTATCTCAAACCTCACTTGGGAGATCTTCCCGTACTGTTTTATGACAGATACAAGCAAAATTGATTGATTACATACATTCCATTTAACTCTCACTGTCCCTTGCGGGTTTGCTTGCGAGGATCTGCTATTAGGGCAAAAGTGGATCATTTAAGTTAGAATTGAAGTATTTATCTACTAATATTATTAGAGAAGAGCTGTTTTTATAGAATTTCCGATATTCTAAACTACAAACAAGAAGAATACATAGCAACACTTTTTTACTCATCATAAACAACCTTTACAAGAACACAGAATAGATGACAAGCAAATCGACTTGCGATGACGCTGCCGCGTCATACATGATTAACTACTCCGGTTGGTTCCGAAACTAGTCGGGCGATCCTGATATATGTATAAGTATGAAAAAGTTATATTTAACAATAATTTTCTTTTGCTATTTATTATAAATATGCCCGGGTTCTGGTAATTGTTTTGTTCAGTTAAGATTTAAGTAGGTAGGTACTTTGAAAATAAAGTTCAAAGGTTTGGAAATGGTAGATTATAATTCAAATAAATGTGAAATTTTCATCCCGAACAATCAGCCATTAATTCAAAATCAACCATTATTACAAAAATTCTATTCATTAGCCCCAGATATAAAAATTGTAGACCAATATTCACTTCGCCTTCTAGGGTCCCCAATATTAGAAGAATCCTTTAGTCAATTTATAGATGATAAAATTCAAAATTTTCAATCTATTTCAGATAGACTTTTTAAAATCTCTCTGCATTCGGCCTTAACTTTGATTCGGTTTTGTTGTTTTGGTCCAAAATTTATATACTTCCTCCGGTCTTCAAATTTATGGATGCATTTACCCCTTTTGGAAAAAGTAGACCAAATTATACGGTCCACCTTAACGTCTATTCTCAATGTGACTTAGGACGACCGAGCGTGGTCCCAAGCCACATTGCCGATTCGTTTTGGTGGACTAGGTATCCGTAAAGTTACCAGCTTGAGTTTGCCAGCGTTTCTGTCTTCGGTCCATAGCACTGAAAAATTGACAAGAGAAATTTTAGAATTTTCTCTGGTTGATTTTCAGATCCTATGCATGTCCGAGGCAGTAAATAGTTGGAAAATGTCCTGCCCGGGCACGGATCTTCCCGCACAACTTTCTTCTCAGAGGCAATGGGATGAGCCGCTTTGCAGTTTGATACGGAATGAATTAGTTGAAACCTCACTCAATACTGCAGAGCGTGCTCGTCTCTTGGCTCTGGGAGAATGGGAATTGGGCCTCTGGTTACAGGCATTACCTTCAGCCAACATAGGTACGATGTTGGATAACAATACTCTCCGGCTCGCCATTGGTTTGCGTTTGGGTGTACAATGTGTCGCATCTCATCTTTGCCAATGCGGTGAAAGAGTCGATTGCCTTGGTCATCATGGCCTGTCCTACGGCAGGAGCGCGGGGCGTATACCGCGTCATGCAAATATTAATGACATCATTCGTCGTGCTCTTGTCACTGCTGGTGTACCTGCCGTTTTAGAACCCAATGGTTTGGTACGCAACGATGGTAAGAGACCTGACGGAATGTCATTGCTGCCTTGGAAATTGGGTCGGCCTTTGGTGTGGGACGCGACATGCGTCGACACCCTCGCGCCATCCCATGTTCTAAGTTCAGCGGTCTCGCCGGGCGCTGCTGCTGGAGCCGCGGAAGCCCTAAAACGGCGGAAATATAATAACCTTGTTGGTAATTATATTTTTGAGCCGTTTGGGGTCGAAACGTTCGGGACATGGGGACCAGGTGCACGAGTTCTTTATAAAGAACTCGCAAAGCGTTTGGTCGACTCTACACGTGATCAGAAGGCTGGTCTATATTTTGCCCAAAGAATTAGCATTGCCATACAACGTGGCAATGCAGCCAGCTCTGGGCACGTTTCCCGACTTTGGCAGGGATGAGGATATCTTTTTTGACGCTTTGTAAATAATGCATATTTTTCTTTTTATATTATATAGGTAAATGGATTTTCACTCCTTGGAAAGTTATAATTTAACAATTAAATGGCACACTTACTATTTTTACTAAACATATAGGAGGATATATGGGGTCGGCTCGCGACGTACAGCCGTACAGACATGCTGCGCACGTGCGGCGGCCGCGTGGCAACTGTGGCGCGGCACCGCAGCGCCAGGTACCCGCGGTGCGTCGGATAGTCGTCCGGGTACACGTGGAGAGTCCGCCATGATGCCCGGAGCCCGTCGCCGTCGGCACCCGACACCGTGGTTTCCGCTGTTATCAGGGGATCCTGGTGGAAAGAAATTTTGTTAAAGGGTTAGAAATTAAAAACGATTACAGGCTCATGGGCTATTCTGTTTTTTCTTTCATTTTATTCTTAAGTCAAAGTCACTACGTCATCCCTATCGCATCTTAATTATTGGGTTTTTAGCGTAGGCAGATTCATTTTCGGGATTTCTACGAGTATTACTCGTCTTTTTTCAAGTCTTTTCGAAATTTGGCAGTATAGAGATGTGTTTCAACAAAAAACAGCACAGTGCGCGATACAGTTAGTGTCATCTGATTTTCTATCTTTTAAACTTTAAGACTACTATGAAACTACTTTGGTTGGATTAACAAATTCCTAACCCTCCACGTTCCCACTAATTCTAATCTGATTAATTAAAAGCCGAACAGACTGGATCAAATCGAAAACAAATCATATTTTACAAGCACTTATATCAAAGTCTTAAGAAACTTGTGTTTCCCGTAAATAACAGTAAGATGTTTCTTATTTAAACTTCTTGATTGCTTAACTTATTGTTCTTGTGATCTTTCCCAGCCCCCGGAGATTGCTTCCAATCCTTTAAAGTTTTTATTCCATTTAGAGCTAAGCTCCAAGTTGAGTGTTTAAAAATCATAAAAATCAACAAGGGACCTAGTTCCTCCGCTTCTTCGATTGCGCTATAGTTGGCTTATTGTTCACGAATACAGAAAGTTAGTATTTGTGTCTGTTTGTCAGCGAACTGTGCACTTACGGACAATTTGATCACTTAAAACTTTGTCTCGGTTCCAGAATAACTTACGTGGGGAATTCTTGACCCAAATTCACTATTTTCGTCGGCAAATACATTGATTGATTGAGTTATTCTATTGTGTTGTAGTTTTTCTGAGTGTTTTTTCTTGTTAGGTATAAGTTTTGTGTGTGGGCATAAGGTGTGTCTGGTAATAGGTATGCGAAAAAGGCGGTCAAAAAAATTCCTTGAATTAATACAAAAATAAACTTTCTTAAGAGAAATTCATGTTGTGTTTTTTCTCTTTCTTGAAATTCATTGGAAAAAATATGTTATCGTAATAAAAAAGCCTACGTATCGTAATATATTGTAACCTACGTTTAAAACCTATTAAACGAATCACTAAAGATTCAAAATCCCCCCACTCATATAACAGTAGAGTCCCATGCACAGCCTTTCGACGGCTTACACGGAGTCAACTCGAGCGTACATAAGTACCTGTAAATGGTTTATGTGAGATAAACCTTTCAATTTGTAACGGTTAAAGGCAATTTCACGAGAACTTTGTCTCTAAGGATTTTATTAGCGGGATCCCTTCGGAAAATCCCTGACTTGTCCCCAACTAACACCATGCTATGGGTAATATTTAATTTTGCCGCAGTTAAGGGCTGTGAACATTTTCGCTTCGGTCGGGTAAGGCAAAATAGTAGGTAATATTATTTATCATCTAATTTTATGGAATTTCGCCCCACAAAACTGTTTGTAGTGTGTCTATGGATAGGAAAAGGTAGAGCTTATGACTAAACCTACTGTTTAGGTAAAAACCTACTAAAAGCATTGTCCAACAGACTCACTTGTTGTGAAGCCTCGTTGCACGTAGGCTTGAACGGTAGACGATTAAAATTCTCTATATTTACATTGCAAGTTTTCTCAAGATTTTTACGCTAACCGTCAGATTAACTATACAATAATTAACACTAAACCAAGACAAGATTTGTAGTGACACTCTTACTACATACCTACATATAAAACAATTTTCCGCAATTTTCAAATACTTCAGCAACTAATACTACGTGATGTAATTAAATATAAAATTTCCCACAATTTACTGTTAATACGAGCTATTATCGCGTGTTAAATGAACGTTATTCTTCCCTTCTAATTGAAATAATTACAACACATTTTAACTTGGTACCAAGGATATCGGGTTCCTGGAAGCCATTTTAAGTAGCGAAGGTAAATAACGGTAAATTGACATTAAGAAAGGTAATTTGAAGTTGCTGTTCATTTTAATTATGTTTTAAATTTATAATGTCATATTGGAACTAATCACGTATTTTGTAAAATCAATGATGCAAATTTGCATTATTATTGTTTTTACGTTGCTAATTTTTATTTTTTTTATTTCGATGTCTGTTATGGGAATAATTTTTATTTTGATAAATGTGCTGAAGGTTATTAAGTTACACTTATTATTTATGGCGTTAAATCATGTAAGCATCTTTGAAAATTCCTTAGGACTAGCAGAATAAAACATTCGAACGTTAAAAAAACATGTATTTTAGAAAAACCTCAATAGAGCTAAGATATAAACCACATCTATCTGCCAACTTCATTATAAAAGTAAATTCCAAAAGACCTTTACAATTTTTCATAAAAGGAATGAAGAAAAGAGACGAAATCGGCAAAGCTCCTTAATAATACGTTCAAATATCAAGTTTGCGAGTCAGGTAGCGCTTCGCCGATCCCTTGAAGGAGTGGTTAGTATTCAGAGGCCGTATCCCCGACTGTTATATGCAAATAAATGTGATCCATACATCGGAGACAGTTTGTCGGACAACTTTGTGATGTGTTGAGGTGTTTACTGTCCCGAACTAGTAAACAAGCGAGTCAATATGCTTTTAATTAAAGAGCACCGGATAATAAATAGTTGTAGGTACAGAGGTTCACTTTACAGTTAGTTGTACGAATACCGACTTTAATGCGGTGAATCAAGGTAGAATTTAGCTTGCGCAAAGGATTAAAGCTTAATACGATAATCGCAATATTGTGTCAACTAGACACGCGATGCATTAGAGGTGCTACACGGGCTTTATCTATGCGTTGTGTGGGCGCTGTGTCGACTGAGCGTTGATGCGTTAAAATACGTACGGTGATGCTAAACAATTATAGGAAAGAGTCGAAAAAACCCGTGAGTCATTAGTTTTTCAACAAGTGGCTTATGATGAAAATTGTGGGCAAACTTAATAGAAGTTTATAACCAACAGTAGAATGATTGAAAATGATATTAAAATCGACATAACACCGGGTTACATTTGTACCAATGCTGGGCACAGGCCTCTTCCAGTATAGGGAAGGTTTGAGCATTGATCACTACACTAGCTCACTGCGGATTGACGATGTCACTTTCCAATATTTGGAATCCAGGTTCAACCACGATGTTTTCCTTCACCGTTTGTTATTTTTTTTTGTATTTATTGTTTATTATTTAATTGGGTATGTACTTTCTCAATTAACCTAAGAGACCACCTCTTAGATTAATTGAAAAAGTACATAACCACATATAAGTTTAAACATTCATGTTGGTACTTTGCCTGCTCTTTGATCGAACCTGCGCCTCGTGCATATAAATCCATAAAAAAACCGCAAGTTTACCATTTAATTAAAATGGAAAGACCGGACAAAATACGAAATTTAGTCTTGTAACCTATTTGACCTCCGTGGCCTCACCAGGGAATAAACGTAAACGAATATATCACCAAACGTAATCAAATGTTCTAAAACCAATTCTAGATAAGTAATAAATTCCTATCTACCTAACACAATTTATTACTACGACCAGCAAGAGATAGGACAAATAAAACCTAACTAAAACGAAGTATACAAAAGTTTTTATTCATCTGTTATCTGTCACAGCTCGTCTGGCCGTATCGGATCTGATAGCTTTCATGAGAAATGAATCCGGATCCGTGAGATCCGTAGAGATCCGTGGCGATCCGCGGTCGCCACGTCCATCTATCTGATTCTGATAGGCCACTGACAACTTTCACTGATATTAAATGTTAATGTTTTAAACGTCGTGTTTGGATTGGTTGGATTTAAAATACTTGTTATTTTTTTTTGTAGAGTTTATTTTTTTTTGTTTTCATTATTTGCAAAATAGATTGAAAAAAAAGTCCAAACAATCTCGATGTTGTTTGAGCAGATAACAAAAATAAAAAAAACAAATAGCTTAGAAAAAATATTTATTGTAAAAATATAAATTGGTGACTAAAATCTACGAAACTTTTACAAACCTGTACACCCTTCTATAAAGTTTCCTTATCTAATAACTCTGAACTCCAAACTAGGATTTACATAGCAACTTGCGAAACATTATAACATGGTGAGCGCTGCGTAAGCAACACTACAGATCTACAATACTACCCACAGCAGGAATAAATCGTTTAGCTTAGTGTGCGCCAAACTTTACACATTGTCCGTATATTTAACTTTATACCCCAGTTATATGTTCCACTCGGATGGTCGAGTTCTAACTATCTAAATCGTAATTTCGTGAGTTATAATTTGCTTTGAAACTAGTCGGTAGTGTATTATTTCATTCAATTTAGGTAAGGGCAGTTGTTGGAACAGTTGAAGAGTCAGATGAACCCAGGGCCGTTTTTCCACCTTGACGTTAGCTGATATCAATATGCGCATACTAAACTGTAACAGCGATTAGCTTATGCAAGATTGCAGTTTGAATCCGTCCAGCATCCATGAAAAAAAAAAAACCGACACGTATTTTTATTGTTGTCATGTCAGTATCGGCTGCAGAGAACAAAGTACGCTCTAATAAAAATTAGCTCCGCTGTATAAAAGAATGCGCTTTAGTGATTTGAGATTATAAAATTTAATTCCTGCAACTGGTATAATATTTTGATATTGCAACCACTCTTTCTGCTTATTAAATCATAAGACAAAAATTCAAATAACTAAAAAAGCACACAATATCAGCTTAAAAATAATGATTTACTCATAAATATACAATTTTCTTTTATTATTATAATTTGGTGTAAAAATTATCATACATGTATAATTTAGCCGACATAATGTATTATGGAAGTCCGAGCAAATTTATAATGAGTTCGTAAGAACTGGGTCAGGGTCGAGGGCTGTGACAATAGTTTATACCCCTCACTCGAGTTCGGGGTTGAGCCGTCGTTCATCCAATTAAATAATTTGATGTCCGTACACAAATTATACGGTTTGGAAAGTTTTGTTCTTAGTAGATTGCGGGTCCACTAACTCGGGCGCGAACAACCAAATACGACGAGTTTTCCTAAATTTGCCAGTCGCTGGTCATTAATCATAGGTGTAAGTCAAATCTTATACAGCATAATAATGTTATTATTGTCAGCAAACGCAACACAAAGCAACTCCCAACGGTTTCGTAATCTCAAATAAATCTTCATTCTTTTCTCAATCCAATCACATTGTGCGATGGTTGTGCGTTCCCAGTCCGGATTATGAAATACCAATCAACTCTTTTCTCCGATGAACTCTGCTGGGCTTCCCTTTTGAGGGGAAACAGAAAAGTAAATTAATCCTGTCATCCGCGCTGGTGGGCGCAGAGCCTTAAAGCCAACAATTCCGCAGTAATGACTCGGGCTCCGATGGACGGCACACTAATTTCCTCGAGCCGTCATCAGCCATCGTAATTCTAATTGTTTTCAGTTCATTTAAATAATTAAACACAATTCCGCCATTACATGCAACACAAAAGTAAATCCAATGGTCTGATCGTTTTGCGTAACGTTTTAATTTCCTTTATTGAGACCTTGCCCCATAATCCGCGGACAAAGGGTCTACAAAATTAATGAGATTTTTTGATGATTAGCTGTTTCAAATTAAATGTAATATTGACGGTTGGTTGTTGAGCGTGACGTAGCGAATATGAGATTTAGCCGGATTAAATATTTGCGTTTGTGTTTGGGATCTCAGCAGATTTGATATATATTTATGTTATAAAGGGTGTTTGTTATTTTATAATCTTCTAGAGAGGGTCGACCCAAAAGTAAACGTTACATTTTTCTTTATAACCTTTGAAAAAAATATGGCGTATTTTTTGCGATTGCGTTGTACTTTGTTGTAAATTTCGGATGGTTTTTTTTCAAAGTAAATATTGTACTTACGCTTTAGGATATATATTTAGGTCATGTGAAGCTGGCTAATTAGCGTTTGGATGAGTAACATTCATAATTTCATCTATAAGCCAAACATAACCTCTTATTTATGCGCGTGCGATGCAAAACATCTTTACATTAATATCCTACACAGCTTTCAAACACGTAACGGCTTAAAACTTGCATTCAAAGTGAATATTTCCAACGAATTCCTACTTAAGCACTTCAGTACTGAAAATTCATGAAACAAACTGGATCCGAGTTATTTCTGTGAAAAAACGTTAACTGATGAACTCGCCAGACCTCCAGCTTCCCGTTTTACATTAAACTAATTACACCAGTTGTTTGAGTGCCTACAAATGAGACTATATTTAGAAGTTCGCAACTTGTTGCTAAATGTTGTACTTGAGAATTATGCGCTAATCATTTTTCATTTCATAGACAATATAACCATAACAACATTATTGGCGGTTATATTACATGTATAGTGAGTACCTATGGTTGAAATGGATATTAGATGGTAAAAAACAAGCGATGTCAGGTACTAAATTTAATATTAATATCATTATAATGTGAGTTTGTATTAAGTCAGAGGATGAGTAAAAAATTTTCTTTTTTTCGAGTTGAATAATTTTCATTTTAATGAATGGTCACTTGAGAATTTTGTGTGTGCCATTTCTTACTTAAAACTTAAGACGGTCGCAAAGCACGCTCAAGAAGACACGAGCGACCTTATTTAAATTCAAAGCACGATATTAATAAATATTCATCCCGTGTCACTTACTTAAACAGCCCAAAAATAGAATATCAGCAACTTCAGTTTAACGATGACTGATGAGGTTCAAAAAACTAGAATTTTGTTAGAAAAATATTCAAGTATTTTCCAGTAATCCAGTCTTTGAGAAGGAATCGTGACAAATCGTTGCGCTGTCAGTCTGTCATCCTCATGATGTCTGGTGCCCTGGTATCAATATTCAGTGCGCGATCGCAGACGTCGGCACATCTCGTGTAATTCAAACAAATTCTGGCGTCGATCAATGACAAACATATATTTGATGCCTTTCGGAATTGACAGATGTGACGTGCCTAACAAAATATAATGATGTGGAACGGGTTCCATTTTGCAGACACTGCATAACACACAATTTTTCAAACATGGTACTACGCTAAAAACCAGTAACCATGAGATTAATTCAATTCCATAGTTGGGATTTTGACACAATTAAATCAGATTTAATTTTTGTTTTTTTTTCCCATTAGCACTTTACACTTCACTCACTAGACATTGATTATTGCAGATTACATAACTTTCACATTTGTTAACTTAAAGCATTATTTTCCAACACAGCATTGCAAAGATCAGTCACTAACAAGAGTTCTCTCCAATTCACTCTCTCGTTGATTTTTAAGATCCGCTCCAACGCAAACCACAAATAAACCTCAACATAAAGTGGCTCCATTTTTATTCTTATTCTTCTCCAATCAAGAGTTGAACCCGGAAACAGAACCCGGTATTAAATTGCAGTGTTATTTATATTCTAAAGCTGTCAGGACTCGGGTATTTATTTACCTCCTTGCGTTTTTGAAGATTGATGATATACATTATGTTGAGCTGTTTTAATTTCTGGTATGATAAATCGTATGTGAAATACCGCAAGTGCTATAACAAATGAAGGCAATACGATGCAGTTGTTACTAGGTTTTTAGGTTAATAGAGGTATGAATATTAATTTTCAAGAACGAACTCAATTCCCCCTGACCATACCTATAAAAAAACCTGGTTTAAAAAAAAAAATATGATTTGATTTATCTTTTTATTTGTGCTACTAGAAGTTAGTTCAAACAAATTTCCAGCTGGTATTTGTAATCACCTTGCATCCCTGAGCGCCTGGTATTTGTCTGCCATAACTAAACAATGTAACCCAATCACAATAACAAAGTTTGCCAACGCGACAACGTGTTTATAATTCCATGACAGCGCCGGGACATAGGTTCATAATCAGATAAAGTCTAGCCAGACTCAGACAGTTAGTACTTCTAACTTAATTGAACAAAACAAACCGAGCCGTATGACAAACGTGTTAAGACGACCAATATTTCAGACAGCCATTGTTATATCAGATTAAAATCATTTCGATCGAGTTTGAAATGTTCAATTTAGAGTTTGGGAATTCGTGGACCTGACTGTCACAGTGAATGTTGAGAAATTGTTTTCGGCTAAAATGTCTGATAATTGTAAAACGTGGTCATGCTGTGTTGAGTATTTTGTACCGCCTAATTGTATAATAATCTAAAGAAATAGACGTTTCAAACAAACAACATTTAAAAGAAAACGTTGATAACCTTTATTTTCCGTAGTATTAATGGTTTTGACGTATAAAGAATTAAAAATGCAAAAGAAAAGGGACAAAAATCGCTAGACCCTTGGTAAAAGTTGACAAAAACTACAAATTGTTGAAACAAATCTATTTCAGTCTCGTTAAAAAATAAATCTGAGTAATCCCGATTGTCGGTCCCGATTTCGATAATATTCATTTTATTTATCACATGCCACTCTGTTATAACATTATTACAAAAATATTAATACGGCGTGTTTGGAATAAGGTCAGACACAGACTTTCAAATCTAATTTATTTGAAGTCCATTGAGGTTTGACACAAAGTTAGCAACCGTTTGCAAAAGTTAAAGTGTTTTCGTTTATCGTTATTGTTATTGATAACTTCTACCTTCACTGTCCTATTAAATAAGGGAAATTAATTTTAAGTAGAATTGATTACGAGTAAAACAAAATTTAACGTTTATAAGATAACATAAAACGTTTTTGATTCGCTGGGATATGATTTTTATTTTGCTGAGATATTTAAGGGAAAAAAATTATAACAAGCAATTATAAAAAAAACATTAGCTTTTAAATTGTTTCTTATTTATTTATATTTCGAGTCAAGGCAATTTAAAGGGTCTCAAATAGATGTTGGTTTTAGCGGAGCTCCTATGGCCTTCCAGCTCCAGCAACCGATCACCTATGTCATGAGATAATATTGCACTGTCACGCATAATGCTGCAAAAATAACTCGATCTAATTCAACTTACAAGACTTAATGACAAACTGACAGGCAAACAGACCGACAAAAGGACAGAACAAAATAAAAGCTTGTGAAAAATCAGACGTAACAGACTATTGTATGTGGACTATCTACTAGGACATACAGTGGTAACAAAGAGAGGAGGTCATTAAAACAACATTAAACAAAGTACATAAACTGTACTCTTTAGTAAAAAACCTCTTTAGGAAAAAGAAAAGAATTTAAATATAAAATACTTTCCTATTGTGCTAAAGATACAAGAAAGCTTAAAACGATTTCCTTTTAACCTGACGAGTATTATGCTGGAAAAGCTAAGAATTTATTTCGCCTTGTCGGTGTGTTTGAAAGCTAAAATTAGTCCTGAAACAGTATAGCAAGACTTACCACTATACTGTATCAAAAAAACCTTAACCCTACTTGTCATTGATTAAAGATTTATTGCATAGCTTCGCACTGTAGCGGATCGAACTTGTTCGGTTCCAGTCGTATGCAAATGAAATTTTCTAGACCTTAGCAAAGGATCTTATTTCATATGTAGATTTATTTCACTACACTCTAGATACTCGCTCTGCTCAAGTAGGTATGTTTTGCTTGTGTTGGAAGTTTGCATTATTTCAAAAGAGTTCTCCAACTACACTTCATGTGATGGATGCTTATCAATAAAACGGCATCTGGCATTAAAATGTTGCTTTTTGAATTAATACATTTATGTTACAATCGTGGTGGCCTTCCGGTTGTATGGACAAGTTGCAGGTTCGATTTGAAAACAGGCAGTCTTGTGACATTTTCAAAATTATAATGTACTTTCTTAATTATTCTCAGACACCACAAAATAATGGCAAAGGAAACCTTGATTTCAAATGTTAGAATCTGAAATTGCCAACCCGCGGTGAGCTGGCGTGGCGACCAATGCTCAAACCTTTCCTATACGGGAAAAGGCCTGTGTCCAACAGTGGGACGTATATAAATTGGCATTACAGATAATACGTTGTATTGACATATTATAATTTAATTCTAAATTATCCACGTGCGACGAACATCATGAAAGGCTTTCAACGAAAACTCATTCAGAAATACTATAATTTTCAAGTACAACCACATTTCATGTTATTTTGTGGAAAATTCCACTGAAAACTAAAGACGAAGTATTGAAGTTTCCAACTCAAAAGCCACGTTTCACATCAATACCAGAAATCAGTACAGCGTTGCACATGTTGGTAGGTACGGCGCTCGGCTCATACAGACGAAATCACACTTGAAATCACGATATCAACTTTCATTCTGACGTGCCACATTTCGAAGCAAAATCGCACCACATTTAGTTGCTTTACTCGCAGAGACCTGCCTCCCAAATATATCAACAATTTTATACGAAATCAAATACCGGCTTTTAGAACGCTAAAACTGACAAAAGGCGAACGTCGACGCCCGATACCGACGTCTGAAAGGAAAAATCGTTAGCTCAACAATGGAGTGAAGAAATTAAAATAATTTCTAGCACAACAGGTCGCTTGAACCGTGAATAGATCGTGTAATTTGTTTGATAAATGTGTTCAAACTAAGGCTTTTTGCATGATGGATGATTTTGTCGTTGCAGGTGTATTGTTGTGCTCGCGAATTATATGGACAGAACGGCCGGGGACGTACCCAAATTAACGGGATTGGCTATTATGAATTATTATGTTATCCAGGAAACAATTTAGGGGAACAGCTGGGATGAGTTTGGGATATATTATGATTAAACGTGGTAAACAAACGAATATAGTATCAGACAAAATATACAAGTTAAATCAAATAACCAGTTTTGAAATAAAGTAATTGTGCGAACATCATAATATTTTTATCAAAATAAGAGTTGTGTTTATCAATTGCCTATAATCCACACGTCAGCAGTTCACCGCAATGTCTATAGGTTTTCAATAAAATAAATACCTCAGTGATGGCTTTGCCTGTGAATCCAGCATTAAAAAACTGGGAGTTATATCAATTGGAATTCGATAAAGAGTACGCGCCGTGGTAAGTATTCCTATATTACTCGACGAAATTCAAGTTATGTGTGTTATGCCGATGAATTTTTATTTAAAAATCTTTTTTTGCAATGCAAATTCTATTGGTATCAATATGTCGTTGATTTGTAAGTTACGTTGAAAAGAAAGAATGAAATAAAAAACTCTAACGTCTATCTTGAATGAATAATTTCGATCAAAGTTTAATGCTTTAGGTATGAAGTGCATCATTTAACTTTTCTTCAACTCAATAATTAAAACGCAGTCTTTATCATTTTTTTCTAGCAACTTATATTTTGACAGCGAGTATAACCTAAGAATTAATATAATTTCAGTTTGTTTATAAAAAAATCACCGTGGAGTACCTCAAGGATCCATTATGGGTCCCATAACCATTTATTGTAATAATTGCTCTTTTTTGCTAGGACGGTGCTACTTTACCTAGTGGGTCACTAATAATTTTATTTAAAGCTTTCAATTGTACTAGACTTACCTCTTGAGGCTCCGAATCGACAAACCAGTCGATGGTGGCGGCTGGCAGCGAGTAGTCCGAGGTGCAGTTGACTAGCGCCTGCTCACCGACCTGGACCAGTGTCGGTAGACCCGTGATCAATGGGTCATATTCAGGCAGCACTGTTCAAAATAAAATGGTTTAAACAATTAAGAGAAAAATAAATCGAAACAAAATGTGCTGGACTCTTATCTACTAAAAGCGTGGCGGTACAAAGGTAAAATTAATGACGTCACCATTGTAACGTCACGATGTATAATCCAAAACAATGAAATTTCAGTACTTGAAAAAGAGATCTCTTGTGTCGTGATGAATTTTTCAAGTTCTAATACCACTTGCACAAAAACACAAGGAAAGCATTTCTGAACACAAATTAGTTGAGGACTGTTGATCAGTCATCGATTACCTTAATTATCTATTTCCCCTTTATATAGCTCAGTCCTTGAAGTCAATAAAAAAAAATCAATAACATTCTCACCATTGGAACAATCGAATAAAACAGAGGCTTTTACCTGTTTTTTGTCCCATTTGCCTTAATGTAAGTCAAAGGGTAAGGGCGAAAGTGGATTGAGTGAAGGCGATCCCTTCTTCACTTGATAGTGTTATTTGTATTGGTTGCTATAACTTTATATTGTATGTATATTTTGTGTCGTTACGATTCTATTCCCCTGAGAAATAGACAAAGATATTTCTATTCGATTTTAGCAAAGATTATTTTATGCAGTTCTGTGTAAAACTGTTTCTATTCCTTTTACTGTATATGAATATTCGTTTTTTGATTTTTCGATACACAATATAGTCCATGATTTATCACACGAATGCGTGAAAAACTAAAAAACGTTTTGCAACGTGTAAGTCGTGTGAACTGCAAAATATGTGAAACACGTTTAGCTGTGGAATGTTGTAGATTTATTGGAACTACAACTATAAAAGTTGTTTTAGAAATATGAATCGGTATGATTACTGACTTTCATTATTCCTAACACCTAACGAAGTGATAAGTTATATTAAAGCTTTAAACAAGTATGGTTTGATTGTTTATCAGGAATATTTTCCAATCATCTTATGAAATCCAACTTAATTGAATCTAGATATCTTATTTAACCAATCTATTTCAGCAAAACCTAGTACATCGTTACTATATTTCGCCGAAATGTCGTAGCCAAGAGCTCCAACTGTAGGTACGTCTGAGATGGGATATTTAATACTATTTCCAAGATCTGCTTCCCTCGTATCATTAAAGTAGATTTTGGCTTCCAGCCGATTATCTCCAGTAAGACCGGGATTATATTCTATTGGGCTCATTACACTGGGAATAATGTTCGGTAAAAGCAAATGATATTTGTTTGTTCGTCATTATTGTATGTGGAACTGTGTATTGATAGCAAATTGCGGTTCTATTGTTTGTTGATAAAACAGAATGAATTATTTTGTTATGATTTGTGCATTCTGTATATAGTTATCTATTTGTATGTATTTACATAATCATTATATATTTATTATATTGAGCACTAGTGGTCGTCAGCGGCTCGCTGTGAAGCATAATCCTTTTTTTTAAGTTGATTGAAACAAACTCTATGTTACTACTAATCCCTCCAAGAACATCACTTCAAGTACCAATGATAAGTATTTTTTTAAACAAACTTTCCATCAATTTTATAACATTAGTAGGGATGTGAGTATGAGAAATTATTGTGTTACTTTTTTCTTACGTTTAGCGATTGACCAGAGACGTGCCAGAGATATAAATGCTAATTAGTATTACGCCTTCTATACCATATCTCAAACACAAAAAATGATACAATCATTAATAGAGTTGGTATTTTCAATCAAATTCCTTTAAAACCAAAGCGTAATTAATATATCAAAGAGACGCTATCAGTTTCCAAAGGTACTAGGGCGGCATACTCACCAGCAAGCGTCATGTTCGCTGACCTCTTGTCGACGGCGAACCGCGGTCCCTCACTGGACACCTCGCACGTGTACTTGGCCGTGCCTCGCTCCGGCCGCACCGTGATGACGCATGCGCGCGGGTCGCACGAGCTGTTTGTTACTGATATCCCAGTACTGTTGAATGCTCGTGTTTCTAACTGTGGACAAGATTAATATAAAAATTAATCAAAATATTAACAATTCATCTGTACCTACTTTAAATAAAGTAAGGCTAATTTGCAATAGCTACAGTTTATATAGCGGCCATGTTTTTACTACGTAAAAAATTAAGAATTTTTTTTTGAGCGATTTCAAGAATTTCTTTCTAAAAAATAACCATTTTGTAGGTTTTTTTAGTAAACAAACGAGTTTCAGTCAGCCTTGAAGTTTACTTAAAGCATCAGCGTCAAAATTCACTGAGCATGATTTAAGGAAAAATTCTTAAAAATATTAGCACCATTACTTGCTTAACCTGCAGACCTGATTACAGTGGCTTTTAAAATAACCCTACATAGATATAGAAATACATCTCGCAGATTAACAGCACGAGTTTAAAAAGCCGTTGAAACGCCCTTGAGTCTTTCAGGGCCCTCGGTCTGACCCCATTCTGAATATTTTCCAGTCGGAGATTCAGGTTTAAAAGGTAGTTTATAGCTGGTGAAAACATTCTGCACTTTGGAGTAACGCTTAAAATAGACGCGACGGATTAGGTGTGTTGTTTACACTACAGATAGAACACGTCTGTGGAATGTGGACACATGCCATAAAGAAAAAAAAGAAAAAATTAGTTACTCTACAGCGTGTTCAAGATTGTTCATTTGAAAAGATAAATAATAATTGTTGACTTTGTATCTATAATATAGAGTTTTAAAAATATAAATATAAATAATTGAAAAACTTTGTACTATTTATAGTCAACAATTAATAGTATTTGTTTGATTCTTGAAGTCAATTATGTTTACAATAACAAAAGGTAATATTAACAACAAGTATTTCTTATATTTTATAGCAATATTTCAATGCACCGCACTGTCTTTGTCCTGTCTTCCTGTGATAAATTGATATTTGTACTATTAATACAAAATACATCCACATAACAAAACAAAACAGATAACAGGGTTAATAAAACGGACCCGAGAATAAATATTAATTTAGTCTTTCGGTACAAGCTTAGAGGTTCCGTAAAAATCTAATCATATAAAAATTCATACCAAAATACTAAGACTTCTACGAAAATAAGCGGCTAATGTCCCCATTCCACGTTTTTTTACTCTCGTAATGGTTGCTAAGCTCTCGAATCACAGACAGATAAAATTCAAATTGTACTACATTTTAGTGAGAAGAATTTAGTCTTTGAAATACTGGGTCCTTTCAGCTTGCTTTTCAAAGGTAACGTGAGACTAGTTTCGAGATTACGTAACTGTTTCATCTGCTCTAATATTGTCAATTTCGACGACTAATTATTTGGCCTAGGCCAAGTTTTAGACACTTAAGACTAAATAATAAATTCGTCGCAAAGATTCTAAGCAGAATTCAGCTCTCGTTTCATCTAAATTAAATAAATTCCTCGATTTTTTTCAAGCAAAGCGACTTTATTTCGGTGTTTCTAGAACCTTAAAACAACCTTTAGATAGATAAAGGTGACATCACAAAGATCTAAGTGTGACCCGATTCTCAGACACCACAATCCAAATTTAATGAATAAATCTAATTTAAATAATACCTTAAGTAAATCAACTCGTTTCGATCACCCGCAGGCAGAAAGGCTTATTTTAATAGATATATAAGTCATCTGTAAATAGAATATTTCTATTAATAACCACCAAATTTAAAGTGACAAATGATCTTCTCGAAAGTCTCCGACATAACACTCAGGATATCAATGTAAGTTTCTTGAATAACTAATCGATACATAACCTAGGTCATGAGATTGAAGCGCTCCTGCCACACACCTATACAAAGGCGAAACAAAGTGTGTGTCTGCTTTTTCCCCATGCTCAATGAAAGAGCCATACTTATCAATTAAGGTGGTCTAAAGGTTTAAAATTGTCACTCTGCATAGCGTTCTTTCTAGCTCGTGAAGGAGTTGTTAAGGTCAAAATTGTTGGTAGGTAACAATATTGGGGTTCATGGTTTTGGATGGGTTTTTTTTATTATTCAAACTATTACAACTGAGCGCTGGTAGTAGACTACGTACTTTAATACTATAAGTACAGCGACGTAAATAATTCAGTCATGAAAAACGATCCTCTTGGAATTAAGTTGAATGTTTAAAATACTTCATTTTATGCATGTGTTCAACTTTATAGACTTAAAACAAAACTTGCAACATTTTTAATAAAAAAAGATAAGTTATTAAATCGAGGCACCACGATACGCCGTAGTTGCCTTATTAGTTGTTGATTAGACACTTTTCAAATTACCACACTAGTGCGTTTAACAAAAATACTCAGATTCTTTCTCACAAAATAAAATAACACCAAAAAAATATTTACAGAATGTATTTCGTATTTAGAAATAAGCTGAACTCTGTTAATTCAAGGAATTCAACTCGGTAATAAAATTCATCGCTTATAATTAAGTAATAAGAAAACATTGAACTCTATTTTCCCGCATTTTCAAATTCAAAACTAAAACTAGTTTCAAATCTGGACACCTCACGCAATATACGTAAAAATTATAAGTGCCGAAATATTTGCCCTTCGCATAGTTATTTATTAATTTGTATAATAGTGTTACAAATCCTTATCACGATGTATAACTCATATCATAGCTAGGTTTATAACTATTTTAATACAATTAATTAAAATTCACAGTCGCGTGTTTAGAGGCCCAAACATCGGTTGTATAATATGTAAACTCAATTACGCACATTCGCACTTAATTTTTCCAGTTTTCATGGAACCTCGTTTAAAAGTATGTTTTGCATATTTTCCTCTATGGTCGGAACCGTTATTCTTTTGAAATTAAAATTACAACATTACTCTGCTGCCATTTTCATCTGTTTTGTGGAGTTAAGTTGGCGTTCGTGTTAAATAAATTATTGAGCCCGTTCTCACGCTTGCTTCGGTGAATATCTAAGCGGGTTCCAAGCTACATTTGATAGCTGAATGCGCTGCAATGAATTTCCAATAACCAGAATTCAATTTGGTTTTTGGATAGTTTGCCGGGACTGAATTCTGGGAATAAAAAACGACATCAAGTGCAAGCTTTGTCACAATAGTTTGCGTTTGCTTACAGTGAAAAACGTTTTGGAACGAACTGCTGGGAAAAAAAAAACTAGTGGGTAAATTTTTAATAGGATATTTAAATTATTGAGCAAAGAAACCTTTGTATCTAGTAGATCAGTACTTATCTCAGGCTCGAGAGAAAAGTAATAAAGAAAAAAGGAGGGTCCCACAAATTATCTTTCGTTAAGTAAGATCACATTAAATATTATTTTTATTGATACATTTCTACATTAAGTTCACCGTATTCCATGCAATTATTTACAGTTTTCAGTCAATAATCAATATATGCAAAAAAAAAGCTTCAAATTCCACGTAACCCTACAAGACTATTAAATAATTAACAATTTTCCTGTTACAAGGAACACCTGACTCCATTAACTAATTATTTTCACCGCGAACCTCCCAGTGTTGCTAGCACGAATAAAAGGAAATACACTTAGTTTGCTGCGAGTACTTCGAGAAGCGGAATTAATACGTCGAATACTATAAGGCTTTAGTATGTGGTTTCAAAACAGTTTGTTTATTGGAAATAGGATTTTGACTTTAAGTGATAAACTGAATGAGTCGGTTATGTAGCTGCGACGCAGGGTCAGTTCATAATAAAGGAGTGCGGTTGGGAACAAAACTAGTCGGGCTATCCCTATAAATACATGTGAGTGAAACATCGCATAATTTTACTAACAAGAGCCATTGTTAAATAGATTAAAACTAAAAGCATGTCTAAGCTTTGATAGCTTAGTCATGGGTCAAAGCAAATAATTGCCTCATCGACATACTCATCAACTAGCATACACCTTAATTTCTTGAATAATAAAATATGATCCCTTTTAAGCTCTCTTTTTAATCTTTTAATGGTCTAAAATTATAATGGATATAACAACGTCTTTCTCAGCTGATCTGCAAAAGAAAATTTTGCCTCTATAAAATGCAACTGTTGGAGTAACAGGGAAAAGTGCAAAAGAATAAGTAAGAAAAACTCGTTATAATGGAACTCGACATAAAATAAAACTGTTGAAGTAACTTAGAGAGCAAAAAAACCATCGTCCTTTATAAAGGCCTATGTGGACACACCTTATTAAAACTTTGTATGGAACTGCCGGCAAAGAAACAGCCGACGGCGCTTCATTATGCACGCTCACGAAGTTCACAAACTATTGACACGTTATTGTTTGTAAACAAATATGATACTTGATGGGGGCGCTACCTGACACCCAACGGTTACGTAACAGAAATCTTTGGAAAAGTTTTTGGAATATTTTGACTTAATTTCTATCAATTTAAAAACTAACCGATGCTTATGTTATGTTAAGGTTTGTCTCTATAACATCGCTTGATATTTAAAGAGTGTAAAAGACTATTAAGCTGCAAGATAAATGAACCATTTTCCAATATTCAAGAGGAGTTTCTTCATTTTAATATCCAAAAAATGTATTATAGTGTTAATGATCATATAAGGTAACAGTAAAAGTCGTATTAAAAAGAAAATGGATTTGTTAAATCACTGATAGAGACTAGTAGAACTAAATCGATCACAAATGCCAGGTGATCTGTGCGGTGCTACGAGATCGTAACCGACGTAGAGTCTACGGTGACTACGCCGAAGTAATTCTATTCAATTGAATAATATCAATCAATTTAATTCAATTTTTAGTAAGTTTGTAGTTATTCTAATATGGTTATTGACCAATATTAGAGAGTACATCAAAATAATTTAATCCTTTTTAACTCTTCTAAACTACTAAAATTCACGTAGATTCCTCAAAACTGTATAGTATTATGCGTTTCACTTAATCATTGCTGTAACTAGTGACAGACATCTTGATCCCCCTTTATTTATTACCCACAATACCACACAATTAAATAGCGATATAGTTACAAACTTGGATCGTTTCGCCGTTTTTAATGTGATTTTTATTCGGATAACGGAGAATGTCGCCTTTTTATCCCGAAGCCGAAGTGCGGCGGAGTTTTAATATATGTGAGTGTTACTGTTATCTCTCGATTTATTTAAATGGACGGAAAATCGATTGTTTTGTGATTATGGCTGAAAAAACTTTGTGCGGGGAAAAACGTAAACAAGCTGACTTTATCTGTGCAAAAATATAAGTTTTTTCCATTATAAGTATATAAGTGTTACTTGAGTTGACGTTGCTTCTTTTATATATTTTAATGTAGAAAGTAGCCCAATCTTTTATCTGTTTTCCATGGTATACGTTAATGTTGTGTGTACTCAATTACACCAGCTTAAGGACTTCGGAGGGCGAAACGGAATGTTTTTAAATTTCTGGTATTTGACTGTAGAACCTGTAAAAGTAGTACGTAAGAGAGGAGAAAACTCAAAATCTAGAACTAACCAAACACGGTTGAACTTCGCCTGCAGTTCAGTGCTCTGTGAGTTCACCTACCTGTCATGCCAGCCAAAACCATGTTATAAAAACAAGAGAACGTATTTTCATTTCCACCTAGCCGTAAAAATATTTCTAAAATGTTGGCGAATACAAAAAATAATGTTACACCTCTTCCCTGTGAGCGGAATCTTTTTACGCGAATATTACGCTCGTCTGTACCACAAGCATCGTTTTATTCCTATATTTATGCGCACAAGTGTGAAAAAATGGCGCTCATTATTCGTAGTTACGCGCACAGTTTTGGTGATGTGGTCTAAATTATGACCTCACAGCGGGGTGTATGTTCATTCGTGGATTAGTTTTATGGAGGCTCAAGAACCTAGAAGGGTTCCTAGATTGGTTAGTCTAGGAAGGCCTACTAAGTTCCTCTCGGTTTAACTTGGGCTCTTGTCTGGCTCTATTATCCAAAGTCTATCCACCAGAGACTAAATTTACTTTTATCAAATAAGAGAGTTTCTCTCTCTAAAACCCTTATGAATAAAATCTAATATAAATTCTCGGATCACGATGTACGATGTAATTGAAGTCCTCCGAAACGGCTCCACCGATTCGCGTGAAATTTTGTGTGCATATTAGGTAGGTCTGAGAATCGGACGACAACTATTTTTCATAGCCCACTTTTTTGTATACTCGAAAATATCATAGAAATCAGTAAAAATAGTTTACTGATTCGTATATTTAGCTCTTGAATATTCTTGCTGCATGGGATTACCTCATCCTGAACTTGAAATGAGACAGCTATCTCTTTCGCTTGCGCCTTATACCACGGCATCTTACGACGTGACAAGAGAGAGGGAAAGCCATCGTTTACGGGATCATGGACCGGATTGATGATGGACCATGATTTTGTCACGCTACGGTTGTGATAGGTGCGACAAATTCCCGCTGATTAAACTATGACGAATCGTCGTAGAGGTTATGGCAACTGTGAACTCTGATAACATGTGTTATAAATAACGTTGTTTTAGTAGATTTATATTACATTCTGTTTTTGTTTCACGAAATTGCCTGGCATTTTTGCTGTTACCTACTACTAACTAAACTATATTTATCAAGCAGGTATTCTGGTTTGTGTTATTCTTTTAAGTGTTTTCGTAGCGTCTTATCATTTTCATACTGAAATGATATAAATTTATATTTTTCATAGTAGAGACATTTATCTCTATTTTTGACAACACGCGACCAAGTCAGACGTTGAAATAAACTAAAAGTGAGCGTGAACTTCATAACACAAGACACCCGATACAGTGCAGTGTTGTTATTCCACACTGCATCTAAGTTCATCCCGGCATTTATCATACACCTGCGTTATATTTCAGACAGCTTACAGCACACGTGCTCCGGGTTTATATGAGCACTGGTTACTATGTTACCTCGTGTTAAGGGTTACCGCTACTTACTATACACTTTCCTTATTTACTTGAGGATAAGCAGGTGGATGTTGTGTACTTACAGGCAAGGTGGTGTGATTTCGAGAACAATTTTGGTTGTGCTTCTTTTGACGTCACGCTCGCTAGATTATATGTGTATTTCGTTACTGTTTCTTTCTTTATTATATATCAGATATTCATGTTGTAAAAGTACTGAAATCACATTCATTAATAGAGGAGTAGATGTCTCAAACGAAAATTAGATTGAAAAGATGAAACACAATACAAAAGAGGGCGCATTTTAATGCAACGTTATACTAGTCATCAGTGTCAGAGTCATTAATTCAACGTTTTTAAACTGCCTGAAAAATAGGCAACTCATTTTTTTTATTTAGTCATGTATTTGACAAGTTAAGAAATTTTGACGCTCTTTTGATTTTCATGTCAAGTTTCTCTGCACATTATTTCATGGAAACTTAACGAGAGAAGCTCATACCTTCTCCAGTATTTATTTAATTTTCATTAAAATTCAATTTGAACAACCTACAAGCCTAAGCCTAACTTACATACGGCAATTGCATTTACATTCACATAATATAAAGGTAAGCTTACACAACGCAGTAAACCTGAATCCACTTAAGCATGATGAAGTGGAAAATTAAAATGGTGTTATTATTTCGTAGGTTGTGCCATAATGCCTAGTAAGCAGGTTTTAAATAAATGAGAGCCGTTGGATAAACTGCAGGGAACAGTTTGTAGGTCACAAAATAATAAATATTTGAACATTCTGTAATACTAGTTTGAAAAATTATCTGGCTTATACTGGTTGAGATATCCCAGAGGATTTTAAAGTTGGAGGTTCACAGTCATTATAATTGTAGATTCTCAAAAAGTCTAAATTCAGAAAGAGCGGATTTAATTATTTAAAGTTGTTTGTAGGTGTGACATCTATAATTTCTTTTTTGGGATATTTTATATTATATAAAAGCATTATACAAAGAAATAAATAATATTAACTTAACCAAGCATTAGTAACACATAGTCACATCCACGACAGTACGAACAAACACAAAAATATCTTTAAAACGAACTTCCATTTATAAATGAGTAATGTTATTCTAGACAGCGACGCGGCTTACAGACGTGGTGCTATATAGTTTGCTTCTCAAAGATCTCGCTGATATAAAATTAAGGCCAACAAGTCACTGGGCGCTAGTCCACCTGGCGGTGTACGTGGCCTTACGCCTGCTTTCTGTTGCATTCCACTCTGCAAGTTTAAACGCGTGACTAGACATGCATAAACAAAATCTTGGTCTCGCACCGGCCGCGCTCGGAGACATACATATTTATGCACGAAATTTTCGTACTGGCTTAGTGTTTGGGTTGATAGAGTTAAATGTAGGGAAGTAGATTCAATTCTAGTTAGAAATGGTACTGTAGCTATTGATGTTGTGATGCTAGTTCTTTGGCTATTTCAATAATTAGCTAAGTAAGGTAAACGCTCCTAATACGGCGGTAGTCAAAATCGCTTCCTATTACGGTGGTATTTATATTTTCGCGTTTTATTCCCGTTTTATTCAGTGTAGGTAGACCAAAACCGAAACTATTTATTCTAAATCTTTTACTTTATGACTTAACTGACATTTGCAATTATAGCACATAGACAACACAACAAAATCAATCAGTCTCTGTAACGTAATCGACGTGAGAGGTGTTTCCATACAAACACGGAACAACAAAAGTAAGTACACAAATATTTAGAAACTAAGTTTTTCGTATTAAGATGCCGCTCGAGTTTGTTCTTTTATTATTTATAGCATTTTCTTATTATTACACTCAATATTTAAATAGCTTATTTTATATTTGTAAGTCATTTTTTACCAAAAAATGTAAAAATAAAATACCGCCGTAATACGGTACATGTTTTGAAAATTAATCCTAATACGGTGGTATGACTCCGAAATAGGAAAAGTACTGGTCATGTTTAATTGTTTATAACTTCCAATTGATTAGCTTATTCAATTAGTTTCAAGTTTAGTTGAAATAATTATTAATCACATAACTTAGAAACCATATTCTGTGGTATGTGTTCTTAATTGGAAATCTAGTTAAATATGAAAACTGTCGAGCAAAAAATGTTAGTTTCTTAGAAGAGGCAAAAATGGGAAGGTGTATTTTGATTTATCACAAAACATTTATTTTGTTTAAATTTTGACTTGAGTTTTACAAATCTGAGCCAAAAAACTGTTAATGTTTGATTAGGCATTTTTACTCTTTTGTTTATCGATATATTTATGGGTCAGAATTAGGATTATCGAAAACATGAGTAGTTTTCCTATTACGGCGGTAATTATTTCCAGGTAACTCCGTGTAGGGTTCTAAGATCTCCTATTACGGTTCTATTCATTTATCTATAAATTTAATAAATCTGTAGAAGGGTCAATTCTGTACACTGAAAATATTGAAAAAATAATCAGCAGCGAGTGACCAAACCCAAATATGTGATTAAAATTTATTTTGTCTGTCTGTATGTTCAGGCATCACGAGAAAAATAACTGTTCGATTTCGATGAAACTTGGTATAATTATACCTTATTTTTCAGTTTTATCCATAGACGTTGTTCTGCAGAACTGCGGGTGCCGGGGAAAGTGATTTAATCCCTCGAATACTATTGATTCTCAACAATTTTCCATTTGAATTTAAGGGAATACAGTTTCCTGTAGCTTTATGTTACGCCATGACAATAAGCCGTTAGGCCTAACCGTATTTGGGTCCCATACATATTAGATGTCATTGTCAGAGTTACTCATAATGGAAAAAAATCATTCACCATTAATTTGATTACGCTATTTAATAAAATCAATTTTCAATAAAGGAAAAACTTTTACTAACACATTAATATTATTAAATAAATATTATTTGTACGGAACTTTAATGAATATAAGTTCTGACCCTCCGTATTAGGAGCCGTCTACCGCAGTAATAGGATCAGAGCAAAATTTTACCTCCGTATTAGGGAAAATCGACCACACTATTAAAATATTTTTTTTAAATAAGAAATATCATCAACAGAATCATAGTCTCAACCGCAATACAAAATATGAATTCCACTTTTAACGATATAATTTTTTTCCACCTTTAGAAATGCCTACAAATGCTTATTTTTGTTTCTTATTTTCAAATGTTGCGAAATACCTCCGTAATAGGTGCTTTTACCTTAACAGTTGGTTTGGGTGCAATACTACTTTCATATTATATTCTTGTTGCCAAACGCACTGCAGTTATAATTATAAAAGCAAAATAGCACTATACATTGCACGAAGCGGCGTCTCACAACGGTAACACTACAACGTTTAAGTTTACAATACTGATATATTTAACCTATTTTCTAAAGCAAAAACAGTTATTATTGTAACCTTATATAATTACTTAATGTAATTAGCTAGCAATAACAAGCCGTGTTGATGATGATACGGCGTGAACAGGGTCCCCACTTATCTGAGAGTTCCAAGAATTCTTCAAGTTTACTTCGCTTCGCTTTTAATTATGTGAAAAGTGGTCATAATTAAATTGTAATCTCATAACAGGTTTCATTATACTCTGACCAGCATGTTAAACAATTTTAAATGTGTATTTCCTTTGTTTTGTGGGTAATTGTTTTACTTATGGCGGAAACGGAGCGTGTGCATTTAGGGTAAAATGTTGTTATATTGTTTATTTTAGAATAATGCAATTAAAGCAGCAAATGTCTTATAGCGGCTCTGCTGCAAGTCCATCTTTTTGTCTGTCAATCACCAGACTGTATCTCGTTAACTGAGATAGATAGTCATTTAACATTTTGACAGAAAATGTATTTTTGCTGCCGTTATAAAAATAAGTACTAAAAATACTAACTATTACTACTAAATATAGAGGCTAAGCGACGATTGTTGTCATACATTTGTTGGTAATAAATTTGAGAGCTGGCACCTACAATTTTCTTTGTCTCAAAAATGATATTTAGCCTTTTCGCATAGAATCCTTAAGAGTCGTAACTTCGCAAGACGGGCAACGTGACCGGTTTTAATACCACAAAGCATAAATAACCTTCTCGATAATCACTTGACGATACTTCCAGAACTTCATCACAACCTAACCTAACATAATTTCAAGAAAACAAAGAGAACAAACATTTTCTCTACACATAGTTCTGTAATTTTAGGTGTCCCTATTTCACGAGTAATCTGCAGCGCGATGTATGGGTAACGGATGGGATCTAATCATACACGCCATTTGGCACACCCAATCAGATTCAGAGTGCTAATTGAATGTAAGCAATTGTCAACACGATTGGTATAGTGGCTGAGTTATTGCCTTGTGGGTTATCAAGAAGAACTTTGGGAGAGTCCTATAAGGATCGTGTTTCCTTCTTTTGTTTAAAGAGCTGATGTACAACCTGTCGTCAGATCTAGTTTTAAAATTTAAAAAGAAAAATATCAGGCTTGCTGGCTTTTCCTTATGTTTAACTTCACTGTTTATAAAAAGATGTAAGTGCAGGTTTTGAAACTTACTATCTTTGACTTGGCAGTCCAACGATCGTTTTGGCTGTGAGTATATATAGAACTTTTTGTTTGAAGCTTAATACATAAGGGTAAATTAGTTTCAATAGGTACATAATTAGACCTTAATTTAAAACGTTTCGGATACTGTTTTAAAAATCTTAGCTGAAAGTGAAAAATAATTAAGTACGATTGCTGATCTCTATAATTAATATAGAATGAGACATTTGCCCGGAGGCAGTGAGATTTCCCGAGATTGGTGTTATGAGGTCTACAATCTATTCTATTGACTATTTCTAGGGTTGAGTATTTAAATGGTAAAACGACAATCTGTTACTGAATCCGCGCTACATGTACGAGTACATACGTCTATAGGTCTCTCCGTCTAGACTGTATCTCATTATATTGACAGTCAAAATTTACATAGTAAGTATTTTTCTTAAGCAATAGTTGCTACGGTCACAAATGATACTAGTTTTTTTCCGACATTTTTCTTCCTTAGGATGTTGTTTGCATGGCCCCTACGGTAACGACTGCGACTAACACTTGACCGGTTCTTTTTAACCGACTTCAAAAAAAGGAGGAGGTTCTCAATTCGACTGTATTTTTTTTTTTTTTTATGTTTGTTACCTCGTAACTTGCGATTGGGTGAACCGATTTTCATGATTCTTTTTTTATTTGAAAGCTTGTGCTTCCCGTGTGGTCCCATTGTCACCATTTCAATATCTGATGATGGGATCTTGTAGAAATCGGGGGAACTCTTCAATAAATAACAGCAGATTAACCGCAATTGTTGCTATAGCATATCTAAGCATTGTTTACGCCATCACACAACATATTATCACGCCTGTACTCACTACAAAGGTTATAAAAACTATTTCGAAAAAAAATAATGTTCAAGGTCACTTACAAAGTTTTACAAAAAACGCAATACTGAAACTAAAATAAACATAATTAGATGTTTGTTGTGATGAGACATTCGGTTATTCAAAATGGCCTTCATAATTAACAACACTCTCAAATGGTAACAGACTGGGTGGAGGCTTTCGAACAAATATTACTGGGAATTCTGGGCAGTTTCACGGGGGCAAAGAACTCATTTGGGCAGCGCGTTTAGTAGGCCTACCCATACTAAAAATCACTAACTTTCCACTAAAAAGTGAAAAATAAAATTAATTTTGGAAAAAAATAAAAACCGACTTCAAGACTACACTAACAATATATACAATTGAACTAAAAAGTATAAAATAATATTTTAATTACAAGCCAAAGAACACTAAAGGAAAATCAACGAAATTATTGATACTTATGCATACTATTTACATTTTAAAATCAGTTATTTTTGGAGTCGGTGCCAGCCAAAACAAAAACAATATATTAATGACACAAAAAGAAATTACATAAATAATTGAAAAACCAACGATAATTGAAAAGAAGACAATAAAATAATTTATCTATTAATAACACAAAAAAGAAACAAACTAATACATACAAACTATTACAAACATAAAACACAACCATCAGCGTCTTCTGCCCTCACGCGTCTGCCCGCATTTGGCACCGACCTCAAAAATAACTGATTTTAAAATGTAAATAGTATGCATAAGTATCAATAATTTCGTTGATTTTCCTTTAGTGTTCTTTGGCTTGTAATTAAAATATTATTTTATACTTTTTAGTTCAATTGTATATATTGTTAGTGTAGTCTTGAAGTCGGTTTTTATTTTTTTCCAAAATTAATTTTATGTACAAATGTTATCTATAATATATATAAAAAAATATAAAAGAAATCCCGCAATTCAATTATCTAATTGCGCTAGACTTTTCCAGGTTAGCAATAGAAGAAAACAATTTTATATTCCGTTCTGTTTCCTTCGTTAGCTATTTAAATGATGCAAAAGAGATATTAATTTATTTTAATGTAAATAGTTAAATAGTTATTACGAAATGAATTTCTATAAATGTTTTTACCTGTTCTTTGATATAAATAAACAAGCATTGAATATTAATTACACTGCGTGAAGGGTTTGGAAGAAAATAGGGTGATGTTCTCCCATAGATGTTAAAAATGTTTACAGTCTGATGGTGAAGTCTTATACTATCCTACTAATATTTTAAACGCGAAAGTTTGTATGTTCGGATGTATGGATGTTTTTGATCTCTCACGCAAAAACCACTAAACGGATCTAGACGACACTTGGTACTTACACAGATACTTTGTTACCAGGATTAACATAGGATAGTTTTTTATCCCGATTTTATGTTCAATTTGTAGATAGCGGGACCGGGAGCTACAGTTATTGTTGAATAAAACTGATGAATTTTAATCGGATTAGCGACACTGAGAGCTCCTCAACAGATACAGACGGATAGACAGACAGCGGTCCCTCAGCAATAGGTTTCTACTCTAATTTTACTCTTTGGGTATCAATTCTAAATGTTCTTGGTAGCAGTTATCCCGCTTCCACTTAGATTTTTACAAGTAGAACCGAAATAGATTTAAAAACTCTTATATCCAAACTCTAAGCAATACTACTATTCTTTCTTCTTCTAATAAAGGTAGAATACAATGAAATATTTCAAGGCTTAAACAATTTCCAGTTCCAAGCGTTTGTTGGCTTTCCGTTCATTAGTCAAGTCTGAGTGTAAGTCATGAGTAATAAGCACAAAAACGGCGAGACAAGAGCGACACAGCGGCCCTGCGAATGACGTCACAGATTAATTAAGCTTTAGAAGACGGTTCATTCTGTTTTCTTTCTTAAATCCGAGGACGGCGGCTAAACTGTGTTAATTTGAGAGTGTTTCTTGTTTGTAAGTTTTCTTTGCTGGTATGATTTAGGTACATTTTAATTAACGTTATCTAAATCAATGATAAAATCATCAATTAAAGGAGTGATGTTGTGATCGAAGTACAAAATTGGTTTTACTAATAAGAGTAAATACTGGTTTTACAAATTCAAACATAATCGTAGTTTACCTTGGAAAATCTTTAATTGTTTATTTTTTGTTACAAGTGGGCTATATTTACTGGTAGGTAGGTACTCCTATATTTTTTTAAACTTATATTTTATCATAAGTTTTATCATTAAATGATGTAACGGTTTACTCACGCGTATTTATCGGGGTAGCCCGACTAGTTTCGGACCCAACCGGAGTCCTTAATCATGAGCAGACGCGGCGGGATCCCGAGTCGAACTGCCCCGTCAGTAGTCGTCGCCCGTAGTCAAACTAGTTGGGCTACCCCGATAAATACGCGTGAGTAAACCGTTACATCATTTAATAATGAATCAGTCTCGCGATAGTTATTATAAAAATAAGTTTTATCATTTTATGTTACATAAATGCATAGCTATTTAAACAATTTTTGATTAAACAAATGAATTGCGGGAGCTGTCTGCAAATACCAACAAATCTTTCTGTTTGTTTTATAGAAGAACGAGTAACAATCTGTTTTGAAACATCGCAAATTACCGAGGAAGAGTCGTCTGAACACTTTAACTACAACTGCAGGTCCCGTTTGTAACGAGAAGACTAATGGCAACCATTTGTTACAATTATCTTGCATACTGCACACCTTCGGAGTTCCACAGTACCATGGGACCGGCTTTATCTAATTTTATGCTAAACTAAGTTCAGTTACAAATCTTGGTACAACCCTTGAAATAATACGATAATACTCGAACAAATGATGTATAAATGTTTCACTTTGTAAAGCTTGCTTTGAAGATCTAAAGAATATGAAAATTAGACAGAGATTACTAGGCTAGTGTGTTTTCGTAATTATAACGAGTAATTAAACTCATACGTGTATATAAGTGTACTTAAAAGTCTTTCGTATACTAAAAACGAGATTTTAGTAAAACAATATAAAAAGCTGGTATTATTGTAGGTTTATTCAAGTTATATGTATGAAACCTGGTCCTGGTTACTTTCTAAATATTCTGACAAAATCGTTTTATCAAATTTGTAAAAATTCTTAGTTTGTACAAATTCTTTTTTACTCTACACTACGTTTCAATTACGAAATACCTTTAAAATAATTTCTCGTGTTCTAATTTTGGTCTATAGACTGGAGCGGTCTTTGTCCTACAGTAAGTCGTAACCAGCTTGACAAAACTGCTCCTATGGTCCATACTCCCATGTGCCCAAGTCCTTACATGACAGATGCAGCGCGTGCCGGCTCGACTGTTCCACGGCCGCGCGCCGCCGCCGCCGCGCCGCGCCGCCGCGCCCGGTAAGCCGGTGAGAAATGACGCTTATTCTTCGTGGTTAAGTGTTACGAATGCTATTTTAAACCCAGCACCTAACTTAAAATATCATGAATATTACGTGCGTGAAAGACAGAGGCTTTAAAAGTCGTTTGTAAACGCTAAACGTTTTGTATGTCGCGATGTTTGCCAATTTTGTTTGGTTTATGAATGATATTAAAGGTGGGGTGTATCGTAACATAATGGAGTCTGGATTGATATTAATTTATACAAAAAAATGTACAAATAGAGTTTTTTACAATAAGCAGACGAAAAGGAATGTTTAATAAGTATGTACCAACGTTTGCTAGTGTATCCAGCGATTTAGCCATGCAAGTTAGCACGAGTCCTATTAGCTTGAATGGCTAATAAATTCCTACAATGATTTTGATGAGGCTAGGTATGGTGGAATAGATTACTACCTAAGAAATATATTGCTTGTCTCGGGCAAAACTTAAGCTTTCGTTGATAATTATAAATGTTTCGTAAAGTAGTTCAAATGTTGATTTATTATAATCGTTTTTAAGCACAAAACGTTCCAAGTTTAAAAGCCTAAATATTATTGTATTCATAAATTCTAACGAAGTTTATAACGATTATAAGGCTTGGTCATAACCGAGCAAAATATTAAAAGTTATGGGCAATCCTAAACAGCAATACTCATGATAATAAGAGCTAAGTGGGTGATTCCGTTAAAGCGGTGCCTTAGACGCGATGGAGTGCGCCGACGCCAATGAAACCGGGAACTATGCGGCGATCGCATTTTGTTTTCCTGTTTCGTCTCAAGCCTTGGGAATTGGTTCCTCAACAATGATGTGAGAATAAAGATTTATTTATTTAATGTTACATACATTGCGGTATATGGGTAGACATAATGCCACAAGGATGTACCTGTCTACCTTAGGGTTAAGAATAAGTAAGTTTTTAAGGTTGCTTTTTGCGTGTGTCAAAGCAATCAGTTTTCAAAATAAATGCATTTATGAAGCTACGGTTGAAAATATCGTGCTTAAGGCGTGGCATGTAAAATAAATGTTAATAAGAAGGTATTTAAATGTAGTCCGATCCCTCAGGGCAGAGACAGAGCCATTAGGAAATAAGAAATATACTGAAGAAACATTTAGAATACGAAAACGAAATAACGCTAAAAATACAAAGCTAATAAAAAGAAAAAAAAAACTTATTAATACATATTTATAATATATACTCTTAATTATTTGAACTCCTAATTAATTAAGTAATTTTAATATCCATTCGTTTACACCACATAATTGGAGATTTTTCCGTGAATGGTCCCCAATTCTTTTATTACAAAGATAAAAATGGTTCCAGTTTTTAATTTGATGCCTGT
The DNA here is from genome assembly GCF_003590095.1 of Trichoplusia ni. NCBI lineage: Eukaryota > Metazoa > Arthropoda > Insecta > Lepidoptera > Noctuidae > Trichoplusia > Trichoplusia ni. The sequence continues at coordinate 10,223,383 of NC_039483.1, forward strand.
GGAGGCCAAACTTTATTCAATTAGCCAACGAAATTAATCTTCAAGTTTGAGAAGGCTTTTTTAAGGTAGGATGGGGACACATTCTTCAGGAGTTTGTACTCATTCGGACTGTAGAAGCATCGCTTTAATGTTCTATAATAGATTTTCTGACGCCTATTCTTGGTACAAAGTGGAAAACTGTTTGATGTAGAGAAGTAAATTGTGTTTTGAAATATAATTCAAAGGTCAAATATTTATTTTTGTTTTAGTGTCGAAATATATATACTATCGCACCATGGATCAAGTGTGTAGATTAGCTTTATTTTATAAAATGCTGGATTGTTTTTTATTGTAAGTTATGATTATGATTGTAAAGTTCAATTGTTAGTCTGAGAGAGTCTCCTCCCACACAGAGATGAGTTGACCATCAGTTGATTACTTGTTTGAATTATCTCACAGGAATATAAATTAATTAATGGGCACGGTTTTCCCAGCCTACCAAAGCTAATATCGATATATTATATTAAAAATTCTGCGCTTTGAAAATTACTTAAAACTAATTTATTTACACTTTGACAGCTCTCCCGATAATAGTTAGATATTCAAAGTATCAAAGGCAGCTAAAAACCTTTGAATTACATTAAAACGGTTTCAAACACGACACGTGCAGTTTCTAATTTGAATTTGAAATTCAGAACTAATAATTTATAGTTTCGGAACAATAACCGTTTGGATTATTTCACCTTGAAGGGCAAGGGTTCACTGAAGGTCACGCGCAACAATAAAATAAAAATAAAGTGTTGGTAAGTGTGAAAATAAAATGCTTCGCTCTTCGAAGGGCACCGCTAAAAGCATCGTTTGCCGCGTGGAGAGAATTCTATATAATGAACTTATCGACTTTCTAGTTGTACGAAAATAGAGAGTTTTTGGCGACCCAGTTAGAGCCTTTGTTTGACGTCCGCCGCTAATGGTACTGCATGTAATGCTGTCATATATTTAATTAAATTGGAAGCACGTTATGTGACGTAACCATGAAAAGAGCATAATTAAATGGTCGTTTAAATTAGTCTAATTAATGTGAATATTTTGGTTTCGTTGGATTTGTGCACATGGCATCCTTTGACTTGGCAGTCTAATGGTCATACCACTAGACTGTCACTACTATGTGGAAATCAAATTTTCAGAACGTCGTAACGTGACTACTTTAATGAGAAGATAATTAACATACTTTTGATATCAAACATCATATTTATCTCGTATTCAACGTCAATGTGACTAAGACATGCATTACCTATTCTACAAGAAGAGGCAGTTACATCACAAAACTACAAAGATATCTAATATTATCCAACATGTATTTCCTGTACGGACTTCTTATTAAACATTGCTTCAAGCTCAATATCTTATTACGTTTATATACTGTAACAGAATACTAAGTGGTGTCCGCAAAATAAATCACAACAGGTAACTAAGGGATTATGAATCAAAGTTTATTACCTTCTCTCTAGGATACGGTTTTTATTTTGTTGCTACTTGAACTTAAGTTATAGCTTAGCCGTGCTCAGGAGTTATTGATCGGATTTCTAGAATACCAATGGGCGTTAAAACGTAAATATTCATTAAAATTGTTAATTAAAGAAAGTTAATTTTAACAAGATTTGTAGGTACCTCATGTTTCTTGAGTCAAAAGTAATGTTGGGTTTATCATTGATTTCAGTTTCTTTTATAATCTCATAGAATTCGTCAATGACCGTATATTTTATTAGAGACTAAAATTGTTCTATGTAAGGAACTTCTGTAGCTTCCCCTGTAGCATGGGGTATGTATAAGTTTGTCATGTTTTTCTGTCTGAGTGTGTGTTCTAAGAATGATATGTTTGATAAAAATAGGTCAAGAAATTTAAAAGTTGCTTGGTATGAAATTATTACTGTCGGGGCATTCATTCAATCAAAAGCGACAACAAATTTACTATAGGGACTTCCTAAAGTCAAATAAATAAAAATTGAATTGATATGAAAAAAGGCCTTCATCAAATAGTTGTTAAAAATTAAACCCTTTTGTTTGTGGCGTTATGAATATTTGGCTAATCTGATGGTAACCATAAAACCTCATTACATGAATGCATTAATCCGTTATTTAACTAAATCCCTTTTGTTACTGATGCGGTTGTTGTGGTCACTCATGCACTATGATCCATGAATAATAAATGTATTCATTTATTGTATTTAAGTACCAATAGACCATGCATGTTTATTTACTTTGACAGTATGTTTTAATAAAATATATGAATAGGAGAATCGAATTAAACCATAATTTTATAAGTACATGCTGCATGGTTAAGACCGCCATTTCATGACGCTTTTTTCCCAAATATACAAATTATTGTCTTTAATGGAGAAATTCCACGCCTTATTTTCACAACGCTAGAGGGTTCAAACTAACCACAGCTCGTCTTATGAGTAGATAACTAACCTATAACTATAAATAGATATAAATTACACCAAGGCCCGAAACAAATTATCGCGCTCATCACACATACCTACATTTGTCCTGGGTAGGAATCCAACCAAAACAGCAGCATACCAATCATTTTCATCACGTGCCATTAAAAGTATAGTGAATGACAAAAGAGTAAAGTAAGAGGATAATACTACATGAATTTTGCACGAATTATTGAAATATTTAAATCATAGGTAGCGATGGCTGCATTCTCTCGGTCGGATTGGCGTCAATACGAATTGGTTGCGGTTTGTCGCATACTCGTGACGTGTTGACGTTGGCATAGAGGTGCCTCTGTTTATGAAGCGGTTGATATCAGCCGCCCGTGTAATGTGGACTACTCGTATTGTACATTTTCAACCTATTTCAGGGATAGAATGGTACGAAATTTTGGTCAGACTAAATTTGTTCTGTGAATCTAAGCGTGTTACTTGTCAGTTGACTAACAAACATAAGATAGCGTGGAACAACCTATATAGTACCTCATTACCGAACAGGTACTTAGATGGTAGAAGTTGGACGTTTTAAAAATGGCTACTGTCATGGCGGCCGCTCTAAGGGCCCTACTCTGACACCCCATACCGCCTACTCGCTCTGGTCACTTAACTTGAGTAGGGTCAACCGCTAAACTTTCATCCTACACCGAGATGAATTGTATTCCCACCTATATTCCCATTTAATTAGATTTATATAATTTACTAGTTGTTGCTCGCGACTACGTCCGCGTGGTTAGAAAATATAAGAAGTTTTGATCGAAAGCCCTCGAAGATTAATATTTTTCCCCGTTTTTGCCACGTTTTACATTGTATCTTCACTCCTATTAGTTGTAGCGTGATCTTATATAGACTAAAACGTTCCTCGATTAATGGTCTATTGAACACAAAACGATTTTTTCAGTTTGAACCAGTAGTTTCTGAGATTAGCGCGTTCAAACAAACAAACAAACTCTTTAGTTTTATATATTAGTATAGATATAGCCTAAAATCTTCCTCGATTAATAGTCTATTGAACACAAAAATATTTTTTCAGTTTGAATCAAACAAACAAACAATCAAACAAACAAACTCTTTAGCTTTATATATTAGTATAGAGTATAGATAAGCTGTACAATCTGGTATGACTCATTAACCAGTGTTTTATTAAAATCGTGTTACTAACGGTGTAATAGGATTAACTGCTAATTGAGTGAAAGCCATTATTATAATTGCGTAGCGTTGTTTTGTTCAAAAAGCTTTGCTATGTATTTATGGCATGAACATCAGGTAAAACCTACATCCAGTTAAAACCACCTTTTCTATATCGTACTGAGGTGAATTTCTTTTTGACGGATGAATGGCTTAAACAAGGATCAGCAGTGATAGATATGAAAACGATAATGTTTCTGTATATTGGTACCACTGGCATTTTAAGTATTCAAGTTTACACTTGGATACATATTCAGGCTCCAACTTTAGGCTTACTACAAATATCGATATATATCGTAATATTTATTTGATAATACGTAAACTTCATTTGCGTGAAATAATTAGTCGTATTCAATTAAATAATCTGTCACCCTGTACTAGGAGTACAGTATGAAGTGGGTATGTTCCGTTCATATATTTTCCAATTAACCCCTCACATCTAACGCTTCCCTAGTAAAACTATATATTTTGTGTAAAATCGCTACAAAGGTAGACAGGCCAGTCTAAACGGTTCCCGACCACAAACGATTTAGTCTGACAGCGCCCGACTGCGTCTGACATCGGACACGGACGCGTTACGTGTGACGTTTGTAACTGTTCATTGTTTTATCTCGGCTTTTTCAATTTGTTACACTATCTACAACAACAAACGCAATGGTTTTTTTTTTAAGTGGGCGCTATAAACTAAATAAGTTTCATTTTTTATTTATACCACCGCTAGGTCTCGTTTGATTATTTTATCATTGAGCTATTTGACATTTTTCTCATGATAGTTTTCAGAATTTTGGAGCCAAGTTTTTCATCTTTGGTCTGTAAAATGGATATCAAAGGCACTCAGTGATTTACTGTTTCACGCGTAAGTCGTGTTTTCTCCAAGGTCTCCTAGCTCCCCTTTTTAAGGGGAAACCGTACCAAACATTACACATAAGAAGTATACGCCATGTCTCAAGTAAGGCTACCCAGCAGTTCGTGGTTACCTCTTGTGGCGTGTATCTGAAGATCTCGTGCATGTCGCGGTACCACTTGACGGAGTGCAGCGGCGGGTCGTGCTGCTGGCGGATGTAGAGACACCGCAGCTCGGCCTCGCGCCGCGGGTCCGCCCACAGCGGCACCTCGAGACTCGTGATCGTGTGCGATACACTGCGAGCTGCGGGCGAAAAGATTTATGAGTAAGAAGTATTAATGCCAAGAAGAAATCATTTTAAGTTTGGATTATTTCTTTACAATAGTATTTCGTTTGAAAAAAGTAATCGTTCCGAATAATTTAAAGTTGTTTTATATTTTATTGAAAAATACAAAAGTAGTAACTACATAATCTAGGTAATTTTGATTAAAATGTCCGAAAATCACAGATTCAGTAACTCTCTTACTTAAAATCCTTGAATTATGCTGCTATAGATTTTATACTGCTATTCGTTTTTATGTCTTTGCTTATTTTTAATATTATATGTTCAAATATTTTGAATGAATAAAAGACAAATAGTTTCCACTTATTTCGACTATAAATTAACCTACAAAGTCCACTAAGTTTTGAATCTTGAAAAGAAAAAAAAAACAAACACAAAAAGAGGATTTAATATAAACATACAAATGCGAAGACGCTGATAAGACGTTTATGTTATAAAATGTATGAAGAGGAACAAAACACAATAATCTTAGAACAACAAAGAGTATTTCGTAAATGCGATTCACGGAAAAGGGAAAACGACAAAGTGACTAGATAATGTATTTGAATACGATATTACATGTGGAATTCCCAGAAATACTGTGACGATATGAGGTGTTTCGGAAATGCGTGTTCTTGGGATAGTTCCTTCAATGCTAGAAGATTTTTTTTTGCCAATTCTGAAACTCTGGCGGCATATGACTGGTGATCAAAGTTAATGCAGAAACAAGAATTTTAATTTTAAAAATATGTAACTTTTCTAGGAGAACAGACAGTGTAACATAGCTTTTATTAGTCATGGATGGGGAAAAAATGAGTTTTTTAATAGCATTGACTATATAGGATTCAATTAAGAATAGCGCTCGGAGAAATATAGCTAGTTTACAGGCATAGTTTTTACGCAAAGAACCTGAGGAAATTACAGAGCTGGTTCGTCACCAGATTTCCTAGGACTAATAGTGGAAATATGATATTTCTAAATGTATTATTGTTAACCTAGTATCTATATTTAACTGGTTCCTGGTAAATCTTACCTTGGAAGCTAACGCTGCCTTCTACAGCTAATTAATGGAACTTCAGACTACGTATTTCGCAAAACGACGTAATCCTTAAATAGAACAAACAGTGCCATTTCATAATGACGGCATTGAGCTTGCAAATAACAATCAGTTTATTTCAAAAAGCCGCTCTTAAATTAGAAGTTCAGTTACAATTTATTATTATTATTTATTTAGAACAAAATCAGACAGTACCTTGGAATGTGTTTTTTAGAAATCAACGTTTTCATAGAAAAATAGAGGATAAAGATAAAGGTACAAAAAGATAAAAAATAACTGTAATGCTTCTAAAACAAGGACTACCTAGGCAAACTCAATGAAAATTTTACATGACCAAAAATCTAGTTCATAATTTCTAAATCTTTGAGAGATAGGTACTTAAAAAACCTCCTTCTAGTTGAAGTCGGTTTAAAACGACACATGGCCTACATAGGTATATTTTCTCAACCCCGTTTTTTATTATTCTCCATATTACGATTCTAGAAAGTATTCTCCAGATTTCAGTATCAATCAAACGTATTGGATTTCTATGTTTACTCAAAACTCTCTCGGTTTTATTCTTGCGTCGCTGGACGTTTCTCTCGTAATTCTTAAGGTCGTTGTTTTTATTGACACATCTGTGAGGGTCTTGCCCACCAGGCAATAATCGTGCCGAGATATTCATGGCATCCATACCAAACGTTTACGAGCGTGAGGTATTCCAAATAAAAAGGATCGCAGTCGAGACCTTCTCTGTTTATTTTATCTTTGAAATGTTGTTTATTTTCAGCCGTTGGCTTTGATTCTGCGTTATTAGTCGAATACCCACAGGCTAGCGATACGTTTGATGAGAAGTCTTGTTTGCTTGCTCTGGTTCTTAGATTTTTTTTTGCAAGTAATAACGACTGGATATTTATACCCTACCTGGTACAAGACATGCGAAAAATGTACGGCTTTTCAGTGGTAAATGCCACATTTTCAGAATTAACATATTCAAGATACTCATTTCAGAATTAAATTCAGGAGGAATAACTATTTTTTGTTGAGCATTAATTATTAAGTCCTTGCACAGCATAGCCAACTTTCTTTATCAGCAAAAGCAATTTACAAAGTGAAACCTAAAAAACGAACTCTTTAGCTAACCGTTCCTTAGAGTAATTATAAAACATTTGCAACTTTTCTCACTACAAAGGAGTTTCAACTCATTAACTCATAGTTCAAGAAACCTCCCTTTAATGTTTATTGCATCTGCTAATATAAACATATACCATGGCAGTATAAGAGCAGTTTGCTTCTAATTACGTCGTTTTGTATTACTCAATGGTATTTAGTAGTTTGTCATTGAGCAGTATAATACAATGTTGGAGAATCAAGTCTCAAGCGTTAGTGTAAGCCGCGACCGTCACTCCATTCACTCGCTCGCTCCGTATATTGTTTCCAAACCCAACCCTCACTGATTTAATAGTCATAAAACGCAAACAAGGCTGCGCATATAAAGTGGGGATTTGCAATTTACGTCAAAGGCGTCGTTGTGAGTAATTATTTTAGGATGATGCTAGGATTAACTAAAGGATCATTATCCATAACCTATGCGTTTCCAATAACTGCCTCCTACCCTCGTATTGATAGTTATTGCCTTTTGATGTGTGCTCCGTATTGTGATATAAAGTTGTCGTATAGTCAGTGATCGGGGTCCGTTGTGTACATTCTATAGGCGAAATTGCTGACAAATTGGAGTTATGTAGGAGTTCCGAACTATTGATAAACTGTTTGCTACTGATGTATATTTTGACGACGTTTCGGTTTGTTTGGGAGAAAATGTTTTGTCAATCGAGTTTGGGTGAGCCTACGACTTGTGTTGCTATTCGGTGAAGACGTAGTCGGCACAATTTTATTTATCTTTACCATTACTTAAATTTATTAAGCTTGGTCTTTGAAAAATGATTACTATTATATTATATGATTTACTGTCTTATGAGCTTTTATCACTCGTAGTACAAGTATACTCCTAAGTACAATACTTTCTCAAACCAAAACAAAAACCCATCCAAACCATTATCCATACTATATCACGATTAGTTTCAAAGTACACAGAGGCTCCTCATAATCTGCTTTCACCAACAGATTACTATTACTATTCAATGCGCTCTCGTTTTTCTTCGAAACTAACCGCTACACCCTCTTAATAAAACATTCAATTCAGGCGACCCTTATGTTCTCTATAAATTTTAATACGGGCCAGGTAGGAAAGATTAATACAAGTGTAGCGAAATGTGTCTTGGATTTGCATAAATACGACCGGTGTTAGTAGTAAAATATTTTGTTACGGACACTCGTTTTAAAGAGCTATGTCGGTCGAATGGATTTGCCACTCACCTTACCGTCAACCTTTGTGGTAGATAAGCTTAGGTACCCTTTCGTATTGGTTCATTTATTTTTTAATCGCTAGGATATAAAGAATAAAACAATTGAAATTAATTATTATTCGAGGTAAGGAATTTAATTTTGTCGTTGTTTAACGCAAGAACGTTTAGATATTTGTAATTTTAAACTTTCGATACCAATTTTTTTTTTTATAATTTTTATTAGACACAATTTTAGAACGCTAATTATGCACATAATTCTAAATAAAATGCGTACACAAAGTCCGCCTTATGTACCACAATTGTACATAAAAGTATAAATACATAAATACATGAAAGAGCAGGCATGCTTGTTGTTGTCACACGCAAAAAGAGTCTCCATTTCAATCCTGTTATTCAGTAATACAGTAACCAGATAAGCATCTAAGCTGTCTTGTTACCCTGTTATTCTGAAACCAAGAGATGACTTCTTGCAGCGGGAGTAGGTAGCAACCCGTAATACTGCCTTATTAAATTAACTAGTCCCCCTCTTAGCTCCAGGCAGATGCAATTTTTACGACAAGAACGTCTGTGGCCCAGTTTCGTGCCGTCTGTTTTGTGAGCTTCAGCATGAGACATATTTTTTGTTTTCTTTAGAGGAACTATGTAGGTTAGGATTTGTTAGGTTAGTCATCTTCTTGTAGGTAGTTTGTATGATAATTAATTAGGTACTTTATGAGACCCTGTAAAAATTGGATAATGATAAAAACCGGTCAATAGGAAATCGGACTTGACAAATTACAAATTTCTTGGTATCACGATTCATGACATACGGACAGAGGTATAGATGGATAGTCTCCGGATCCTTAATAAACCAACCTAATGATGTTTCCACCGATTTATACAGAACTCTAGAAATACGATTTATTTATTTTGTTAAATATTTTTATATCAACATATTTTAATATCGATTCGAGTTAGTTACGCTGATCTTACGATAGCCAACTGTAAAATGGTTGTCAATCAATTGTGTCCACAAAATCCCTCACCGATAAATACAGCAAATAAATTCCTTCCAATTATGCGAGGACATCGCGGTTATAACGATAAAGTTCGAAGCAAATATTTGTTAGGCGAACGCACTTGTTACGACTGTAATTGTTTTAGGTAGATTAATGTGTGTATAGCATTGCTGTATACCATTTATCCTAAACTGGACAAAGGAGCACTGTGTATAACTGCAGTTTCGGCTGCGTAATGTGGCCATTGGATTTTGTAACATTCAAAAGTTAAAAAAACAGTAACAACAAATGAAAATGTCTAATTTAATGTGATACACTCACATTACTTTAGAAATTACTTTAATGTAATAATGTAAGAAGAAAGTTATAACCTAGGAAAGTTATTTTTGATATCCAGTATAAAATTGTAAGGTAAACGAAGACCACTACGTATGACAAGTTTGAACCCAGTGAGCTTTTAAACTATACAACGTGCCAAAGAAATTGAACGTATTTTAATATGTAAGTTAGTATTTTATACAATAGCCAACTACACTTAATCTATCTGGACCACAGTGGCCTGTAGTTCCGGTCCAAGTGTCGCATATCATTGAAAGGAATGGTTGTGAAAAATAAAACGCAAATGGTCCATCCCGTTCGGAACCAGATGCCCTGTTTTACGGCCTCCAAGCTACAACTCCATAATTTGTGAACCGATATTGAATAAAAACTTCTTTCTGCCAAACGTAATTTGGCGAGTGTTTTGTTATTCGTATTCCTGCGTCTGTTATCGGGATGGTTTTACTCATTTATTTCTTATCTTGTTGGTGTAAAATGTTAGGCTTAAATATTATAAATATAAAGGAATGGAATGCGGAATACACGGTCATAATTTTTCATGTAAAATGTGTGGATGAGAATAACTTCATTTACTCTACGTGCCGTATTTATTCTGTATTCTGTACTTAAATAACCAGATCAGACGAAACCCGAATATATAAGAACTAAACTAAGCTTACTTCGATTGGTGCAACATCAGAAAAATAATGAACAATTAGGAACACAGATGGTTCAACACCTATGTGCGAACGGCAATATGTGTGCCTTTAGTATTAGTACATAGTCAGTCATATCAATTTACAAAGGTTACATAGTTGTGTGGGCAAAGATGAATTGAACTGGCAATATATAAAATAAATTTGATTCTAAATTCCTATATTTTCCCATGACACTTATACGTGTCAGTATTTTGTGGAGGCGGTGCGATGTTGAACAAGATGGATGGTTCGGATTTGCTCCGAGCGAACCCTTGATCGATCTCTTTACACCGTGTTGTAATGCAGTGTATTTTGTAGAGTCAAACGCTTCAGTTATTGATATAGAATTAAATAGTGTGAGAACTTTTATATTCCACATTATAAATGTTTACAATTACGTTGACCAATCAATGTAACAGTTTACCATTACGCAAACAAACACTTCAATTATAGATAGATACAACACATACGTACACAGGTACTGCTATGTATATGCTTTTCTACATATCATTCCGTTCCTATTCTCATAAATCCTTATTTTTACTAAAGTATATTTTCTAATCTTACATTGTTGCGTGAAAACAAAAGCTTAAATATATTTTCGCTCGGTCACGTCTACTAAAAACAATGGCACGTAAAGTCTAGACTGTACATGACTAAGTACATTTCTCAATTAGCCAAGTGAGCTGACGACAAACTGCTGACTGATGGCAGCGACTTGCGAACTTAATGCATGACCAGGCAAATTTCGTTAAACAGTCATGAAAGAAAAAAGTATACCAAAGTAGGAAAACAAAACACATTGGGAATACTAAATACCTGTTCCTTTACTAAGTGCTCTAAGGATTTTGGTTTGGAGAGCTTCGGATCCATCAATCAAGTTAGCCTATCGACGTATTCTGCTAGACGTGACCTTTCCAAAATTGCTCCACAATTTCCAGTCCTCTGCCTTTGTATATACATACCTACATACCGGCCTTCGATACTAAACAACAAAAGAAAACCTTAAATATATTTAAGAAGTCGTGACGAGAGATTCATAATTACTGCAATAATCCATGTCGACATCGAATTATTACATCCAATAAATCTTCAAATCGTCGTCAACTAATCCTTCGGGAACTTTGATTATTCTTCGCGACAACTTCGCTAAGCCCCACTGCAAATAGTTCGGAAGGAACTTTTAAAAGAGATCAGGCATAACATAATAGGTGACGATGTTACTTTGTTATCTTGCGGTAAATTAGAAAGGTTTTGGATCGTCATCCTTGTAATCAATTTTGAGGGACGTTGGAACAAAGCCACTTCAGTTTCACTTCATTGGTTCTCACGAAATAGATTAAACGAGTGAATGGAAGAAACAAGTTACTGTAAGTATTTGACTGGTCTTCTCGGAGTTTGGGGTTGAGGAACTATTTTCATTCAGATGGTTTATATTTGGAATTATTTGGGAACTATGAAATAGAAGTGCCGCAGATTTCTCTCCAATTTGCCGAGGTTTAACTTTCGAACTTCCGAGTCACAGCAAATGTACTTATAGAATTTTCTCATTCAATGACCAAAAAGAGCTTAGCTTCAATACACCCAAAAGATTTATTTCTCCAAAATAATTTAAAAAATCTGTAAGCAAGTGGAACAATTTTGTACAGGAAACTTTTCAAGTACTTTCTATGCTCACGTAGCGTCTGATGGATGGTTTAAAACAAAAAGTTATCGTACATTTAACTTTTCTCATTCAATTTATCGTTGTTCATGTATTTTGTTGTTTTACATGTTTAAGTGATGGAAAATTCTTAGAAGCGGATCGAGATTAGAGAGTAAGTACCTACTTGGTAGATTAAGCTAAATAATCATTTCGTTTGAAGATTTATTTACCAAGAAATGTATACTAACACTAATAATAACAGTCGGATTTGAAACATCCTAAAAATTTGGGCATATTATATTTTTAAGGTGATCATAACATTGTAAACGGAAAGACATCGTGCTGCTGGGGAGTTTGCAAATGCACTTAGGAAGCGGTGAAGGATGGGCGAAACTGGGTGCTGTCCAATGTAATATGACCTTAAAAAAGTGTAACCAATTTTTGATTTTGAGTTGTTGAACATAACATTACTTTCCTCATACAAAGAAACGAACACGAAGCATCTTTTACTAAAAAACTGATATTTATAGTAATATTATGCGGTGTTCAGTGCTCCCCATATAAAATGGCATAAAAATGCATTTATTAAGTAATTGGGTTAATAAAGTTCCGTTATACACACAGCCAAGTATTCTTGAATAATGCAAACAGTAGCATACATAATCTCTTTTCTAAATTATCATAATATTCTTGGCGTGTTAGTTAAAATTGCACGACGCTTCGTTGCGCGTTTTATTATATTGCAAATGTATTCTGCTCTTTAAAACTACGTAATGTATGTGTAATTATGAGCCAGGAGATAGTATCGCTTGAATATACATCATTAGTAAATTGAAACGTCGTTTGTAGTATCTGGAGAGACTGTTTCATGAATATGTGGAAACCCAAGGCTTGTTAGATATTCTCGTAAATATGTATGCTTGACTGCGCGGATGGCCTAGTCGTTGAGGTAACCACGCCTAAGCCACTGTGCGCAAATAAGCGTTTGTCGGATTCACGAATATTTGTTCTGAGTCTGGGTGTATTTGTGCATATGAAAAGACTTAAATGTTTGTGAAACCCCCTGCGATACAAGGAGTGAATTCCGTTATACGGGAGTCAATTATGTAATTTGGTGACTATTCCAGTTATCATCATCAGTTGCCAAAGACGACATGTCACCTAAGAGAGACCTTTTCCTATGTGTGTTCTTAGAATAAGTCTCCATTTATATTATCTTGATTTTAGTCCGTGTAAGTGAAATGATGATGTAATTAAACGACAAGTAAGAGAGACAAATAAACAGTTGATTCTACAGCAAACATTTTTGAAGTTTATTTAAAAAGCTCCCAAATTAGAACAACCTTCCTCTTCTAAGGTTTCTATTCTCAGATAAAAACGTTTCTCTTGTTTCTTTTATGAACTAATCTGCAGCCTTGAATGGAATCAAAAGACGTATTATATTGGACGTGTTTATAGCGGCACAATTCTAAAAAGACTTTGAGAATTACCGTCTATTTAAAGTATAAGTATCCTTATACACCTCAGAGAAAACATCCTACAATAACTTAATGAAATGATAATTTAAGTGGGATAGATATTTGCTACTAATGTTTGATGTTTTCTTGATACATATTTTTTCCTGGATATAAACAGATTTTATTAAAATATTTTGTTGTTTTAAAAGTTTAACATAGAAAATATAAACTGGTAAGTCTTCTATTTCCAAAGATTAATGTGCAATTAAAATTATGAATTGTGCTCATGACATCATTAGCCGATGATACTGACGGAACCAAGTCAAGTGAAGAGATTTATTATTTTTTACTTAGCTGGCTGGCTATAGTGGTGCACACCTACTTTTTATACCCTTAAACTAAGTCAACATAGATACAAAATTATACATTTAATGAGTTATTGATCTGTTTTTCTTAGCTATTTCTGCTCGAACAGGATGAGGCAGCTTTTCAACTCTCCATCTATCGTGTTCCAAGATATTCAAATGTTTGTTTTTTATTCGAAAATTAAAGTTTAGCGTTTCACACAATTTCATATATACCCACAAGCTTGGCCTAGCCGCACATCCAACATATTACCACTATTAAAAACATCTGACTTTGACAGCTTAATTTCCTTTTCTATCTGTCTGTGAAGCTTTAATTGCTTTCTGTGGGGTGATGCGAGAGGATCAAAGACGAGGGATGTTGGGGAATTGAAGGTATCCACTTAATATGGCCTTTTAGGTATTTCATGCTTGTAATTGATATTTTGAAGAAAGTGTGAAATTGAATGTTTTTTTTTTCTTTATATTGAACGGATCTTTGCTAAACATTGGGATGATTACAGTTTTTCATTTATTTTTAAATAAACTTTTTGTTCGCGGCGAAAGTTGGTTATCTCTGCAAGAACTAATAATCTAATGTTTTTTTTCGCTTCCTCAAAAAACCAGTGAAGTGCGAGTCGGTCTCGCGAACCTTAAGATTATATTTAAAAAGGATAAAGAGAAACAAGAATTGTAAACACATCAAATTTATAACCGTACTAAACTGGTTTGATTATTTTCACCATATGTGAAAATAATCAAACCATAATATCTATATCCCACATCCTGGTCACAGACGAGTGGACAGTCATTGGACCTTTAGTAATAGAGCTTTTGATACGGACCCCTAAAAATAACCCATCTCTAAATAGCTTATCTAATAGTCTCTCATAAGACCTAAGGCTATTTAACATAGCTTAAAACATCAAGACCGCTTTTCCATCTTTTATTCTCTATCCGTGAATTTCATAAAGAGCTCGGCAGTATAGTAAGCTGAAGATCATAATTTTATAATTATGTGCAATGCAAATACAATAATGAACACAGACCGGTCTCTAGGCCCAGTTCCTGGAATATATTGTTTAGTTACTCTAGTTATTATAGTAAGCAGGTCTGAATACGAATTAGCAATGCCATTTACATAATATTGAATAGTTTAAAATAATAGTTTGTTGGTTTAAATATACATTTTAGTCAGGCAAGATATTTAGGTGAACGATTGAAATTATTACATAGTGTGTTAGGAAATTGAATACTTATTTCAGTTTTTTCCACTATAGCCTCAATTAAAGATGATGATGATGATGGCGTGGGCGCAACGAATATGATAGTCCAGCGCACGGGGAATTTAATAATATTTTTTCTTCTATTTACTTTTATTTATTACGCTCTTATTTATCTACATCCCTAAATAAACCTCATTTTATTTAAACTACGGCTATAAATACAGCTTACATCAAGACTAGTAGGCCAGCAATCAAAACTATTTATCCAAGGAAACCTACGTTAAAACCTACTTGTAACATATTTTTTTGGTAATATTCTCCTTTACTGCCTAGTCCTGTACAGAGTAATGACAGGTTGTCAGGCTATCGGATGTCTTTAAGTACCGTAACCCTTCGCCGCTCGAGTTTACGACTGTTCCGAATGTTAAACAGCTGGCAAATTGGTTGATGTTCCTCAAAGTTCTAGGCAAAGCTTATTTATTAAGTTAAGACGGTGCTATGGATCAAGAATTGTATTCAGGACACAATTTGGAATTTGTGTTTCTGTTTTACTGCTCGGTAGAGACCCCTTTCAGAGGGGAAATGGTTAGTCACGATGTTATAAGCGAGTTAGATTTTGGACGTATTTTGTTATTGTGGACTTGACGGTGGATTCTCTTGTTCATACGTAGGTTTCATATTATGATGGCGTATTATACGCGGGGGAAACTATTTTGCGTATTTTGTTAACTTGATACGCCAATTTTATTAGGTAACGTCTAGTCAATACTTTTATCTGATCCTAAGCTGTAACAATTTTCAGCTTATTTGAATTTGATGGAAATAAGTATTATAAACAGTTTGCAGTAAGTTTGACCACCAAGAAAGACGCAAGTTACTTTAAAAATCCAGTTCACATTTTAACACTTTGTTTAATCTAAAAAATGTACAGAATTCTCACTACTGCGTGTATAAAATCCATTCCACCTCATAATACGAAACAAGGTTATTTCTTTAAAACTAGATTAAAATATAAGCTTTAACATTACAATAAATTAGGGCAATAAAGACATACATGTTATGTGGCAATTACAGTTAGAACTAAGCGTAAATGCTCGCTAGCGATTATGTAGCTACAGTAAAACCTATTAAGACAAGAATCTTATCTCCTCCACGCATATATCATGGGACTTACTCTGTCTTTGGGTACGTGTAGCCCTACCTCGCCGCAGGGTACCAGGGGGACAGGGCTAAGTGGCGGTATTTACACTACCAATTAACGACTTGAAGAGCTGAATTTTTATTATAATACTTAATATAATATGGTTTAATTTTTTTTGTCTTGAATTTATTGGACCTTACAGTTCAATTTACTTTATTTATTTTTTCAGTATATCTTTGAAAGGGTTTACCGGTCGGTATCAGTGCCGTACTCTACATTTTCTAATAAACTAATGTATGTTTAATCAAATTGATCTATTTATTGATCGTAGTTTGAAATCACAATTATGTATGTTTGACCTGACTGTTCATTGACTTTGGCGTCAATCAATCTTTAAGAACTCGACTCGAAAGTAAACTGTATACTCGATACTGTAATAATAATAAACTTCTTCAATTATAAAGATAAAATTTATAGTTCTAAAAAATCTAAAAACCCGCGTAAATATCTGTCACCAAATTCAAATATTTTCAAAATCGGTTCAGCCATTTTTATAGTCACCAGGTTTGAAGCTACCCTGAAAATTTCAGACTGCCAGCTTATCTATATAAATATAAATATACATACGTCTACACATATTTTTGCAACCATTCACGTAACCATCATAACAATATTTCTTTATCACAAATCGTCAAACATTACTTTCGTGATCAATTTCCCGAAGCACTCTATCACCGTGAATCTACATTTATGTGACACTAAAATATATGGTAGTGTTGCTATATTAGCCGCTCTGACAAAAACACTTTGTTCACTACGTCACACTATTGCCTTTATGTCAGATGACGTCATAAATACGCGATGTTACCGATAGGGATGTACCTGGTATTGGATGTTGAATGTGTTATCATATCAAATAAATATCAGATAATTTGTACAAAGTTTTTTGTTATCGTTTTATGAATAGCATGTATTTATAATCATAAAAAATATATATGTTTAACATAGAGTGTTTATTTTAGTTTGTATTAGATAGAATACTCTTTATTGTACACCATAAGGAAAAACAATTTAGGTCAATACAAATAATATGATGAGTACAAAAGGCGGTCTTATCGCTAAAAAGCAATATTGTGAAAACTTGTTAGATATATAATAAAAAAATACTTTTTCACGGCGGTTTAAGGATTCCTGCTGTTTATAAAAATATATTCACTACTTCCCCACTACACACCTATTCACGGTAATAGTCTACGCGCACTCAAAACGTTGAGAGCATAATTTGTGTTTATTATTTAAAATCCTGCACTCCTTACTCGCGCCGCAGAATAATGTCGTACTCCAGCAAGATTGCCATCTAACTATAAATTGTTGTTTACACCTGCCGTCTCGCAGGATACAAGCGAAAATTGTTGTTCATCCGAATTACATAAGTGCTTCTTGAGATGCGAGTTTCGTTCATACGCCAGTGGGTTGCATTCACACAACAGGTGCAGAGTTCCATTCTAGTGCAGATCTACTCCTGGATGATAACATGTGCGACACTTTGCTTGGAATGAATATGAGAGCTGGAATGTTTAGCGCACCGAGATAAGTTTCTGGTTTAATATTGAAGTTATATTTTTATTATCATAAGTTTCGTGAGGTGGATTCGTTATTATTTATTTCAAAACGGTTTATTCACGCATGTTTATCGTATAGGTACCCTGATTGGTTTCAAACCAAATTGCAGTCTTTATAATTAGTTGACACAGCGGCGCTGCTACGTGATTAGGCTGTTTTGAAATAAATAGTTTTCTACATTTTTGTAGGCTCGTCCGACCGACAACTCGATCTGTCCTAAAATCTTTATGGTTTGCAGACATCAATAAATACACAAACATATAAAAATGGTATATCCGCAACGTGAACTTACATAATTATGCGCGTGTCACATCTCTACGAGCCTCGAGGGTCGCGATAGCTATCAATTTGTAACAATGACATTTTTACGCGATCATCGGCGGTCCGGCGCGGCGCGGTGTGGCTCGGTGCGGCGCGGCAATGTGCGGTTATTGATAAACTCGCCAGCCCACTGCGCCCGTTGACACATCGATAACAATATTTTTTAAGATTTTTATAGCTTTCAATTTATATAAATCACTTTATCGATTAAAATTTACATATTTTTATAGGTGTTTGTGATGTGTGCAGATAAATTTTAAATGTGTTTGGATTACACGTCCCTATCCATGTTTATTTTGTTATATGTATTTCTGTTTATTTTCTTCTTTGAGTTTGTATGATAGGAACAGCCTCTAGAGTGTGTTTTTTTAATTAAAGCTCAATTAGGAAAATTTTGAAATGAAACTACATTTTTTTGTATGCGTTAACTTCGGGATTGTAATTTTAGATGTTGGTTGCTGACCATTAGGGGCATTGCAGTTTAATTGTTACAGAGATTGTTAGATTCTAGTACCTACTACTCTTCTCTGCCAGTGACTTAAATGATACCCTATTGAACTGCAGGTTTCAGTCGCTTACTTGAATTCCCAAACACTGAAAAATGTTGTCTGCATAACGTAGGAATAATATCGTTATACAGCCAAACATTTATCCACACAAAAAATACAAATGCATTAGTTGTGTCAACCTAAAAGCTACGCTAGGGCTGGGTTTTTGTTTTTATACTTTTGTTTGAACGTGTTCAACAAACTATTTAGCCGAATAAAACTATGGAAAAGTCGTAAAACCGCTGCATCGGTGAAAACAAAACACCAACGCAAAACACTGGCAACGTGCAGCTGGTCTGGTCACACTATATTCTTAGTAAAGAGAATTCTTAGTGAATTATAAAGTAAATGTGGCGACAAACAAACTAGGAACGCCCGGAGTCTTCGATTGCAGGCATTGTGGTCGCCTTCGTTTTATTAAAACTTTTTTTTAGTTATCAAACATTCATACTTCACGGTACCAAGTTTTATTTGTTCCCGACACTTTTCTTACGACACGAATTTATTTTGGTCAAAAACTCCCGAGACACGAGACCAGATTTACAAAGAAAATTAAGACTTCGATCGTTTCGTACTTTGTTCAATATAAATCAATTATACGTTGATTTTTGGTAAAAAAATTAAAGTTTTCTGATATTCTTGATGTAATGACTTTCCTTTGAGCTTTAAATGAATAAATAGAGTTTTCACTCTGAGTTAAATTTAAATCGTTAAACAAGATACAAAATATTTCGTTTTACAGAAACACATTCACATCGAGTTTTATTAAATAAGCGATAAATAAAGCATTTAAGACGATACGCAAATATAGTGTTTTCTTTAAATCTGAAATAACTTTTACTACTTACGCAATGAACGATGAAATGAAAACGATTAATTAAAATTCCCAGACTTTCAAATACAACGACAACGATCTATTAAAACGAAAAACAACATCCAAAGAGAAAACGAGAACTAAATAAGTAATGTCGATTAGATACCACTGTCTGCTAAGAAATGTTATGAATATCTAATGTGAGAATTCTACAAAAAAAATACAATTCCGTTCCTCATAAAGTATTCGCGAAGGAACCAGAATTATTGGTCTCTAGGAACCGGCGTACCTACATAAAATAAAAGTAAGAAGTGCCATAACTCAGCGACGCACTGCCTATGGAAGTACAACAAAAAGATTTTCTCGAAACACTCAAAGTCATATCAACAAGTTGATAATACCCCTCACATTTGGAGCGGCGGCGGCGGGGAAGAATACTAATCTGTTCCGTTACAGGGAACAGGAAGGTGTAAAATACCGCGGCGGTGGAGGGTTAGACCAACACTGTGTCCATGTTGTATTCCGGATAGTACCTACATTATAGAATGACCTGTTCGTCTAGGGGTCAGTGACAGTGACTACTCTAGTCTCTCGTCTTGGGTTCGATTAACGCACAGGGCTATTGTTCGTGATCTTTGTACATATTTATGTATTTAGATGGAAATATAGTAATATGTAACGAAAGTTTGAGCTACTAGGTCATACTTTTGCCTTTGCTTAGTTTAAAACTACATGGCGTTGTGTGACGGTTGTTGAATACAATACGATGATACCAAATTGATAAAGTACAATTTTTTGAGTTACTTATGAGCTCATAAAAGAATTTTCATAAAATGACGTCACGACATGCAATGTTTGATTTCAACATTAATACTCACGAGAAGTACCAAGTGTTACTTAGAAAGACGTTTGAATAATTGTATGTTTAAAAAGTTTGAATGTTTATTACGAGATACCAGTAACAGGTGTCGTTTGTAATTGCTGTTTTATCCGCTAAATTGCTTGTTTAAAGTTCAAATACTTCCTTGTTTAAGATTGTAAAATTTTCCTTTATTGTGTTAATAAAAAAACATTATTTTATTGTGGATGGTTTTCTATATGAATAACGATTGTCAGTATAACTTCTTCCCTGTTTATCAGTAAATCTTGGGTAAAATAACATTTTCCCCTCCGTGTTATTCTACCATCGGGAAATGCACTCGATTCCTCGCTAAGTATACAAGGCGACAGTTCAATCTCTCGTGATCCTATTATTTAGTAGTATTATAGCCCTATTCCTTCTGTCGACCCTCAAGAGTTACGGCGAAGATAACGTCCTGATATATTGTTTTTTTGTTCGCAATTCAACATATGAATGTATGGGTTATACCTCACAGGGGACGCCGTAATACCATGGAGTGCAGATCACCATTTCTTTTAAGAATTCATGAGGAAATATTGTTCTCAATGCTATGTTTCACAGGTGTATAGAAAGTCTAGAATTACATTAACAAATGAATGAAATATTCGAACAGCGAACTTTTCAAATTTCCAGTTTCCATTCCATGTTAATACGCAATAGCGGTTTACATAACTTTATTGTTCCTCCACTACAATACAAAGACATTTGACATTTATACAATCTAGACAAAACTTTATGAACATTGCTTCAGGATCTGTAGGAAGTCATTAAACATCGAACACAAACAGAACATTCTTCTATCTCGCGAACAATAAAACGACACGACTGCACAAACTACAATGCACAGAGGTAGTAAAAATGCAAACCGGTAGTTTACATTACCGTTCAGGCACAACACTAAGCTCTCTATCGAGACACGAAGGCAATCTCATTTTACAGCGTCGGGAAAAACCCAGTTCTGAACATTCAATAGCCAGCCCTTGGAACGGATGTCCCGCGAGTATTGTAACTACTATTCCAACACCAGCGAGTCCGGTGTTAGTAATGTGAATTTTTCATACTAAACCAACACACAAATTGGTCTAGGTTTAAAAAAAAACCTTTTTGTTTGAATAGATCAAATAGAGAGTATTGTTTTTTGAGTGTGTATGCCTATCTGTTTGAACCGCTTACATACCAAATGACGAAACGGTTTTTGTAATATGAGTGTGATTTTTTTAATAGCGTATTTTATTTTATTGATTTTTATAATATTACCATGCATCAACGAAATATTGGTTTTATCGGTCTTATGTGACATTTCTTCGCACTGAGCAATTAGTTTTGTTTTCCGCTCTACCAGAAAATAATGAAGACGAGACTGCAGGAAGGAATCTGTTCCGCCGTAAATATTAGTTTAGTTCCTAAGGCGAGGTTTATGGCCAACAGTGTGTGGATCAAAGGATTTTATGACGTAGTTAAAATGGTTTTTGGTCGTTCAGATGTTCTTTTGTTCTTGGGCGACAGTGTTGCTGTAAAGTTGTGATTTTATAGCGTTTTATATTTTATTTTCTTTTGTACTTTTGTTTGCCTGCAAATGTATGTATATGGCCATAGTTTTTTAGATACCTAAGTTCTTATGAATATATGACTAAAAATAAACAAACGGGTCAACGCATTTTTTTATGCTGCGTTTGGAAAATTGAGATTGTCTCAATCTTCCGTTAAAGGTTTGGTATGCGAAAGAGTTTACCAAACCATTGCACGTTTACATCTCACGTGATATTGCAGAAGTTTTCAACAAATATAATATCTAATAACCATTCATCTAACAGGATTTCGAATCGTCGACAGCATCTGAGAATTTCATATCTACAAATACAATTTTGCTATGAACGTTCAATTTAGGAACCCGAATTGTTTACGGTATTTATAAGATAGTTGGCCGAATAAAACTGCCATTAAGCCAGAGATCGTAAGTTGATGGTGGATGTTAGGTATATTGATTTTTAATATTAAAACTTTGCCAAGTGGAGCGGGGTCGGCAACTTTTTATGACTTAGTGTTGGTGACGACGCCCCTAGCCCTGCTCACGTCACTGGCAGGATGGAATATTATAATAACGAAGATGTAGCTGAGACAAGCCCATTTTTTACAGACTTAGAAGTTGATACAAGTTATCCGATTAGAAAGTTGTGTTGTCAGAGCTTGTTTGCTATTAATATCAGTATTAAAATGATATTAAATGCAAATGAAAATATCATATTGACACAAGTACGAAAACAATAAATAGAAAATTTAATATACCTAAAGGACAAATAGAAAACCAATATAGATACAGTTATTCTAGACATTTCTAAAGCAATAATTCTCGATATTAATAAAATAGGACTATGTTACATAATATATTAATGTTATTTTAACAGTTAACGACGTATAACAGTCTTTATTTTATTAATATCCAAAGGCTAAAAAGTCGTATGAAAAAGTCTAGAAATAACAAAATCTCAGCTTTTAATCGTTATAAAGAACAGTATTGTCTCTTGGATCTGATTTCCGAACGCTCTTAAGTCACATTGATTTAACGAAAACCGATGTTTTATGAAGCGGCCACAAATCCTGCCCCTGCATCCCCCCATCGTTTATCTCGGAAAATATAGCTTAGAAGCCGTTATTTATTATCAGATTAGCGGCATTACCGCTATCTGTTGTATCGCGAGGCTCCGAGTTAACGGATTAATATTTTTTGTTTCCCCACAATGAATAATTTGAGCGTAGAATTCGACGTGACGATTCCGTCCTTTAATTGCGGCTGAAAATTGTTTCCATCTGGTTTTGTTCGTATTTATTTCGGATTTGCTTTCGAGATAGTAAACAAGATAAATCCGGTGAGATGTTATGCGGAAAATTCGAGAAAATGCCCCAAAATGGAGTCGTCGCGAATTTCTGCCGATATGGAAGTAATGGTAGAGTATTTTTTTTGCATCTTTATCTGCTGGGGATAGAAGCCTCGGGGTGAACGAGTGACAAGAAATGGTTATGTGCGAGGATAACGCATGGGCATTACGTGCCACTTTTATTTGAATGTCATACTAGTGATGTATTGTATTCCGAAAATGTTTGTTTCTATTTTTGGCTTAAAATTGTACAAATTTTGAACACAGAAAATTGTGTCCATTATTCAAGTAAAATGCAAAACCAATGGCAGTTCCGCAAAACGCTTATAAAACCAGGCGACTGTGATGTACTCACATCATACAAATTAACCATTACGGGCTGTTTCACGATGCTTGGTATAATTTCATTTCTATTTAGCGTGGGGAGCAGGTAACTGGAGTACGAGTTCCAAACAGCTCGGAATTAATTCATTTAAATGGTAGAATATTTTCATAATATTTCCACTTCGTTTATTATTTGTGATATTCACCTATTTTCTGCAGAACTACTATAAAATGTACCTATTACTATTGCTATAATATGAAACTTTGACGTTACAACTTGAAAATTGTAGTCGAACCACATTCCTAGGAATATTGAAAAGCTTTTTTAAATATTTTCGTATATAGATCTACATTTTTTGTTTAGAAATACAAATTATTCCAAATAAAATGTTTGCTTATTTTAATGTTACAAAATTTCAAACATTTATAGACACTAAATCGTTTTAAGTCGAAAGCAACCACAACGAATTTGATGAACATCTAGCTAAATGTGAATAAGTGAACAGCGATATTTCATTTCCCACCAAATCAAGGCAGGGAAAAATACATGTAACACACAATTTATATAATTCAGGCGGTTCTCCCCTTAATTTTATGATCATGTTGGATTTTTTCGCGAAATTACGTATGAGGTCGGAGGTACGAATTATTTAGATAGAGCCTCTCTTTGAGACTTCCTCCTACAGGGTGTTCCGAATATGTGTGGTCAATTTTGAAGCGAAACACTGTCTGTTCCCATAACATTCTTATTCTGCAAAAAAGTATAAAATATTGCTTTTAGATTACAATACATTTTTGCCTCATCAATAGATCGAAATTAAAGACAAAGTAAACTTTTTGACTTGCTGGCAATAATTTGCGCTGACCAAATATTGTTTTGGAAAAGTTAAGAATCAATAAACTGCAACATGTCATATAATACACAAGCAAAAAGTGACACTCAAAATGTTATGATTGAGAGTTTTGTTAACACCCTGTATATGCCCCGAGATTTACCCTAAGCAAGGATTCTCTTTGCACTCTAGCAAGTTAATCCGGGATGTAAGGGAAATTAGTAGCTTAGATAATGGTGATGTATTTATTTTTGTAATTCCTTATTACGTTGGAGATAGATACCTCGGTCTGATACAATACTAATGTACAATGTTATTTTAATGTATTTCAACAAATGTTATATATGACTAAGGTGTAAATATGAAAAATAATATATTTTTAAATAGATCTCTAAAAGTCAAAACATCATTTTTTTTATTTTTACTTTTATGCTACCGAAAGATTCTCATTACTCATGTACAAACATACAAACGTGATAAGACATCGGCGTACCCCCATAAGAAAATATAAAGTCGTGACGTCATGTATAAGTTGTAACATATTGCCGCATATGGCCTCCAGCGGCACGTAATATCGAATCCAATTTTAACTCAGCTTGCCGATATGAGAGCGTGCAAATATGATAAGTATATTTACTGCGCGAGTTAGCAGTCTAGGGTTTAAATGGAATTTCGTGGTTTACGTACACCTACGCTACACTACGGACGATAAACGTACTGGCGCATGTGTATTTTTGGAAAAGTATTTATTAGAAGTTAATTATATGCGTTTGATTAATAAACACGAACAGTTGTGTAACACTTTGGAACTAACACAAATACTATCGAGTACCTCTTTTGTTTGTATCAATAACTTTTCTAAAGTATGTATGTCACGTTTAATACTCTACAGTATTCTTCTAATTTTTAAGTAAAATCACATTAAAAAGAAACATGAATGAACCAAAACCGATTCGTCACATTAGAAGTCTGGAAACGCTCACAAAAAGAGTCTCACACAAAAGAAAAATAAAAACACATTGCGTGTAGGAACACGCAAACTCATAACCCATATATTGACATTTCCCGTACATATTTGGTTGAATAGCTGCCATTGAACAAGCTTCCGAATGAGAGGTAATGCATAAATATGCATTAACGTCACAGAGCTGTGAGCGCGTCCCGCTAAGAATTTCATACAAGGAATATTGCTACACCTGCAGTAAAGCGTCATTTTCCATTTTTTCTTTCCGCTTTATGGTATACGTTATGATGTCACGTGAGTGACGCTTGAAGTTGAGAGGTTTCTGGCAACAACAAGGCTAGGCTGAGCTGTGGCGTTGAAATTATTTATGTCAACGGTTGATACTGTTGGTGGTGGGTACCTACTGGCTTTTATTACATTTTTCTAAATAGACTTGTAATCACGGAATGCAAACATCTGTTATCCCGCTTCTACATTGATCAAAGCTAATCAGAATTAGGTGCGAATCGTAATGTTAGTGTAGGTGGCGTGTAATGGGGATGTGGCATGTGTGAGGTGACTTATTCGGGCGGCTTGAGGCAATTTCGTCCCAAATCAAAAATGTACGAGAGGGCTATGCGCCCGAGCCAAAATTCTCTGACGTCATCCATGTAGGTACATCACCTACTTATTTTCGGAGGAAGAACTGAAAAAGCTAGCACCTCGGATGGTTTTCCGTTTCCTTTACTTGATAATTTTACCATCGTGCACCCAGAATCATTCTGGTTAATTTTTCCCGCTTTAAGGAAAATGGATGTAGCTTTTTACAAGGCAGCCATTGGTCTTCCGATCGTTTGCGTGCTCACTCTCGGCCACCATTCCGACCTCATTCATTCCCGGTACAGTAAACGCGAGGGTAAATCTTATATTTTCTTCGCCCCGAGCCAAAGGGGTTCAGCCACCATAAAAATAAAAAGAGAAAGTGTTGTTTTGATTTTTTTTATTCGCCTCAGCAGTTATTTTGCTATGCCCATTATTCGAATGTTTTCAACCAAAAATCGTTCACAAGCAACCTTTTAAAATATGAATAAAATATTAGACGCAAACCTATATTTATAATGGAATTTATTTTACATCATATTCTCATCTCAACCATATCGACGGCATGTTCATTATTACCTGCACTTGTACCTTACCAGGTAACTAATCGTTTTACCTAAATCTATACCTAACTTCCAACACCAGCTGTTCCTAGTTCCCACATTCCGTGTATTCCTAATACGGTCCCAATCTCCGGTGTATTAAAACTTATCGTAACGCTGAGCCGATATATTTACCGTTAAGGCACGTTAAGGGTTGGCTTTGCTACCGATACATCCACACCGGATTAGGAACCTGATATTTTTAGAATGTGTAAGTTTCCCACTTTAGGTCCTTACCTGAGATTTTGGTAGACCGTGTTTATTTAGACTGGCGATAGATTATCTGAGTTAGCAGTTATTGATCAGTTTATTTATGAAGTCTACTGTAAACGTTCTTAATGTATATTTATTATTTTCATCAACTATATCAACAGACAGACAAAATGAATAAAACCATCCCACGTCGATTCGACGTCTAATAAAACATTTTCCGGTGAATATAGATCGTAGAATATGAAATATCCTCGAATTTCTGCTGGATTTACTTAAATTTTTTTCTTCTCAAGGACATTCGATCACAACTGATCGAGCATATTCTGAAGCTTTTTCCTTTTTTTAAATGACAAATAGAAATTCTATTTGAGCCTGATCACAGTATCCTACAAACTCCTTTGTATATAATCTTTCTGTCATAATCAATTGGTGACCAAATCTTTCTAAATAGTTTGTAGTCATAAAAAAATTTCGCTTATGTAGAAGAGACCCCATCACGGCAATCCAGAAGTGGAAAGCAAATTCTCCGAACTTAGGGGTTCTAGCCTATGTTAAGTTTGTTTAGAAGAAATCTCATGGAGTCTAATTCTGTCGGGTATACTCGTAGAAAGAAGGCTTGCAATGTGATATATCGAAAGGGTCTTGTATATAAACTTTTGCCACTTACTTCTAAAGAAAGGTTATCTTATAACCAACAAAGATTGATGATGACATCTATCAGAAAAAAAAACAGTTACTACTTTCATCGAAATTAATTCAAGGTGGAAAATGAATAAATAAAATTATGGTCAAACAAAAACGGTTCTATACGGCAAAAAGGAGTTATGAGTATTTATTTAAATAAAGTATACTTCTATACCGTACCTAATAGCCCTATTTACTTTCTCTAAGTGACTTTTTTGATATTTCAACAAAAAACTTCGAAAAGGTCAAAGTAAGATTTAGTTACAAAGAAAACAATAACTGTTAACAAAAAGCTTTCTTAATGTTGGTCTTGGTACTAAAAGTTACATTTATTAGAAGTCTGGAAAGTACCCAGTATTTACTGACGGACGAAAAGTTTTGTTATTTACTTTTATTGATCGAAGTAATCTGATATTAATGTCATTCATTTGTTTTCAAGAAAAAGGTCGTGTATTGGTTTCACCCCTAGGTTTGCTGCACAATTAACTGAGTGATCAGTGCGTCAAATCCAGTACATGCGACGTGTCACGGACATTCTTTCGGAGAAAAAATCACCGAATGACCGCTTTGTGTTGGCAGGGAGCGTCAGACTCCTACTGACTAAATCTTACCGATATTCTTTCCTTTGCCCTTCTGGTACTGAGGCCACGGTAACAATTTCGGCCAGTCCCGCTGCCATGGCTCGGCCCCTAGGATTAGCATTTGCAGGGTCTGGATGTCTTAGTAGCATTACTTCAAAGTTTAAGAAGCCACCGCGAAACAACTATAAAAAACCATTAGAACGGGAGTAGTTTAAAAAAAAACTCCAACATCTTACCAAAAATAAAAACACCAACATACATTTCACGAAATATAGCATCAAACACAAGCTGCAGTTTCTAAACAAAGATAACTTGCCAACTTCCAAAAATAGTACCTAATACCCGAGCACCCAAGCAAGCATTATATTAAACAAGTTATCACGGTGAATCAAGTTATTCCAAGTTTAGTTTCATTCGCTTGCACATCTGAACTTGGTGTAAACGAACTAGGGACTGAACCCAGTAACGCACTGCGCACTAAGGATATTATAAGTAAAGTTCAGCGGAACATAACTACGTGCTTCGTAACTACTACTACTAGTTTAATTTACAAGTTTTTGTAATATTCCTCCCACTTTACTTTGTACTGTCTGTGCATACTGAGTCTTGTTTCATATTTTATTTCAAGGAGTTGAGTTTCTAACGTTTAGAGATGGATGTTTGGCGTATAGTTATTGCGACTGTATATTAAATAAAATGTTGTTTTTTTTTTTCAATTTTCGGTTGATTTAATGTTTTTCGGCTATTAATTTGACATTTACAATTCAATTTAACGATTATATTTTGCATTGAAGTAATTCAAAAAGCTCCTTTTCTTAACACTGTAATAGCAAGAAGCTATCTGAATATTCCAAAATAATATAAATAACCAAACGAATAGTTTCTCAACCAATATTGGGCCAATGTTTATGTACTCCAATATTTCTTCATAATTTATTCAGAGCCACCCTTTACCAACGTACACTGCCGGCCACAAAATTGACCAACAAATTTAATAATAAATAAAGAATTCATCGTGTTGAATAAATACTTGTTTTATAAAGTTATTCGTTTGCCGAGTAGAATTAATGTTTATTTGACGGTGATAGATTCAACTCAGCTTTGTTGACTTACGTGTCACACGGTTTTGTTTGTGTTAATAAATGAGAGTGTGCACTATAAATAATTGCTTTAATTTATTGTTTTTAATGTCATTCGATTTTATAGGGACTGTTATGTGTGTTTGTTAATCAATTTGTTTATACGGAACACTAAATCAATCTTGAAGCATGTGAGGATTGTTTGCCCCTTGCTCCGGGGCCGTGTAGCCGAGAATAGTAAATGAGAACTTGTCTAGGACTGATCCATATGAGTGTTTTAGGTTTTCATGACTCAAGCGTGTAAATCAATGAATTAATTAATAGACCGTTGGATTCATTTTCTTAATAAAAATAAAAGGCAACAAACAGCGAAGAATACAAATCTTTTCGGGTACTCGTATTAGTACTTCCTAATAGGTACTTATTTACAAGGAAAAAACAACAAATCAAATAACTTCTGAAATCCGATGCCTCAAAACCCAAAGTGGATTTTACCTAATTCGTCACAAGACTCATTATTCGTTTGGCGTAACAAAAATTAACATCAAAGAGGAACTGTACGAACGCAGTGAAATGTAAAATAAAGGTCGTATCGTAAGACGTATCGTAGCCCGCAGCCACTTAAGTTCGGCGGTTCAGACCAGCGATACGTCGCGGCCAAGAGCAAGTCATTACGCGTAATGCTAAAATATCCTATTCCCGAGCCCCACGTATTGAATACGCAACAATACGTTCCTTTCTCGCAATAAAGGTTTAATCCCCGGTGTATACTTTCCTTCGGCCTCTAGTGTACTTATGAGATCAAAAGAAATATTTGCTTTGCGCCTTTTTTTGTTTCGCCTGTACATGTGTAATGCATTACAGAGTGTCGTAGTTTGAGGAAGGAGCTATATGTATGGGAGCAAGTGCGAGGATTTTAAATGTTATCTTAGATGACAAACATCCTATCATTGATAAGGTACCGTTAAGTTTGTACCCTGAATCGAACTTGAATTTGGTACCCGTTCTGAAAATTCATTCAAGATTACTAAAGTTGAAATGTAGACTTATGCGTCTATTCAAAAGACTTGTTGACTGATGGATGCTCCACTCCAGAGACAATCTCGCACACTATCATTCATTCCACAAACTCCCAAACCTTGACCTTTTTAGGGTTCCGTACCTCAAAAGGAAAAAACGGAACCCTTATAGGATCACTTTGTTGTCCGTCCGTCCGTCCGTCTGTCAAGACCCTTTTTCTCGGGAACGCGTGGAGGTATTAAATTGAAATTCATACCAAATACTCAGGTCTATAATACCTTTAAGCTGTAACAAAAACAAACTTCTATGTCAACGCAATCAAAAGAAACAGCAATTTAAGCTGCATATTTTGAAACTCGCAAGTACTCGCAAGGGAATCAAAACCTAAAGGGTACTTCCAGTCGACCTAGAATCTTGAAATTTGGCATGAAGCAACGTTTTATAGCACACATAAAGGAAAAATTCCGAAAACCTTAAATTTTTAGTTACATTACAAAATATATATTTATTTTTTTCCGGTTTGTACGGAACCTTCGGTGCGCGAGTCCGACTCGCACTTGGCCGGTTTTTTATTTCAGTATTTATCTCTTAAATACTTGAATAATAGTGAAACCATATCTCGAAAATCACTAAATTATTCAAAGAGCCATTTAACAGTAAATAAATCATTTATCATTTATTACTAGCTCATATTTTTTTCGTTAAGTCATTAATTAAATTAGTTTCGTCGATTTATCGCCGTCGACAGCTGCCCTTAATCGGCTACGTGATTATTTTTAACCATTTTCTATAACGAAATCTTAATTGCTGAAATTGCCTCATTAATAACTTACGATAAAACAATTTAACGGCAGATTTTGGAGTTTACACTTGAACTTTGATGTTGTAAGCCCTTAAACCTTCGAGAGAGATTTAGAGCGATGACTTTGCAGAAATTTAAATAGAAATGAGGGAGGCCTAAGTAGCTGTATTTTTTGGAATCTTCAGTGTTTCACGCTGGGATTAATGATGTGAGGTGGTGTGATTTCGGTGAAGGAGAGAAAAGTTTTATAAAATGTTATGTACGACTTTCTTCTACAGATGTTTATGAGAAAAAGATTTATGTAGCGAGAAGCGGTAACACATGTACACCGCACTTGATACGAGAAGATTAACAAAAAGTACAAAGTATTACACGACATGCGTTGCTAAAACTGAGATATCTTCTTTCTTGTCAACTTTTCAGATTGTTCACTTCTCCGTCGCCACCAAGTATTGAGGTCCAATGAAAAAAGGTTTTAATAACAATACGTAACAATGGGCATTACAAACTCACGCACGACCTCAATTCTCGATATCGACAGTTGCATCCTCCAAACCGCGTGTGACCACAACTCGCCAGCTGCCAATTTTATAAACGGCACTGCATTTGGCAAGCCTGCGGCACTGCTTACCCGCACTGGCCGTAGCGACTATCCATCCGAACAGTTTTACGATCGGGAGTGCATGAGATTTGTTTCCAACTCCCTCCTGTTTAGGCTTTTATCACCAGTAAGTGAGCAGTGAACTTTCTGCCCGTTTTGGAATGAACGAGGACTTTGCAGCCGGTTTGGGGTATTAATAACTCCAAGACGAAGCGATGGTGCTTGGTTTATGCAAATTTAGTTTAGGATTAATTGGATTTTAGCTAGGTTTAGCTCTTGAATAGCATAATGAGTCTCTATTATAAATATATTTAAGTGTATTTTTAATATCAGGCCCACATCAAGAAGATAACAAGTTTCATATTGGAGTAAACTTTAGACGTATGCTTCTTGTACCAAGCTTTTTGTTTGGATCTGATCTGAAACTTAAGGCCCAAAAAAACTTGTGGAGGTCTCAACTAATCACATGAGTGACACATACTTGTACGAAAAAAGTTATCATGTACTATAAAAATATTAAATGGACATAAATTCCTGAAATTTCATTAGAAACTGCATAATAACAGCGCAGGAAACTTCATAATAACATAGAGAAGCCTTCAAAACGTAATATATTACTCATACATATAATTTTCTTCTTTGCCCCACATCGCTAATGACAATGTAGTCACCCATTTGCATGTCAGGCGGGTTATTATCTACTTCATCACTGTAACTGATTTATATGAAAACTCAAGGGCAAGCCGATAATGGTAATTAATGAATTTAGTTGTTACCTACGATTTACTTGAATTTCGTTTCTATGCCTTTATTATCGGTATTAATTTATTGCTATTAGCTGTGCCTGAGGGTTCACGTATGTATCGACAATTATGGCAAAATGTAACCTAACTCGTAATCTAGTTTCATCATATCCGATTGATTGGTAAAGCCTTAATAGTGAAACAGACAGATCGGATAACTTTTGCATTAATTATATGAATAATATAGGTGTATCGAATATGGATAATGCTATTGATACTTCTTGACACAAAGTATTATAATATAACTTCTGTTGAATATCGAGTCGGTTCCAGTTTTATCTTATTTGATGAATGAAATCTGTCGCCGCAGTAAAACAGTGAGGCATAGAGAAGTGGAGAAAATTCGCGACATAAATCCGAACAGCCACAAAGCTTTGTGCGCACCATTTATCAAAACTTCTTACGCAAAACGTTGAAGACATCCACGTTTTTCGTTGTTCCTAGATTTGAGCTAAACTTGTTCCTAATCAAAGTTTTATTGAAATTTCGCTTTGGCTCACGATCTCGGGCGTGCGGTTGGCAGCCTGGCTCGTTATATAACTCGGAAATTCAAGTTTTATAGACAACACGACTTGGGAACTCCGTTTTCTTTGTTTTAAAACTCTAATCTAGGTTACCGTGTATGCAACGGTCTATATTTTATTAGCTAACTTTTATCTCTTTTGGGTTTTGGAAATAGATATAATATTGTGTTGTGTTAGGTTTTGTGGCTGTAAGTGAGGTTTGAAAAGGAATATCTACAATTTAAATTTTGTACGAGCTGAACTTTGTGCAAATTCATGAAGGCAAAAAATACCTTACATAACGTAGGTATTCTTTTTCTAAGCCTGAACAACCAAGGTTTATTGAGGGAGTTAACCAACCAGTGAGTCAGTAGTTTGCAAGGCATATGGGCCAGCCGAGGTTCAGTCCAGAGACATAATATGTAACCTCTAGTCCTTATTAAACAGGCCTTTTGAGCAGGGATGGCGTGTATTAGCCTAGATCCTGTTTAATAATGCACGACTTAACCTAGAGTAGGATGATATTTAACGGTGGCTTAGGTACGTGGTGGTAAGGAAACACAGTTCATGAACTATTTGTAATGTTGTAGTTGGTAAATCTATGAGGTCGATAAATTGCATGCAGAAGAAGTTTGGATGAAAGTGTCCTAAACGCCATTAGCCACTATGCCCAAAGTCGGACAGATCCGAGAACTATGGAAAAATAAGGTTCTGGACCCACAT
Source organism: Trichoplusia ni (assembly GCF_003590095.1). Lineage (NCBI taxonomy): Eukaryota > Metazoa > Arthropoda > Insecta > Lepidoptera > Noctuidae > Trichoplusia > Trichoplusia ni. The sequence continues at coordinate 10,256,834 of NC_039483.1, forward strand.
TGTTTCGTGACTTCCAAAACAAGGAAGCAGTAATAACTAATTATTTCGAAGCAAAGAGAACATTCAAGAAGTCGGCTAGTACCTTTAACTTGCCAGTCTCATACTAATTGGGTGCAAACATTTGTCTTGTTCTCTAGCGCAAGAGTCTTGGATGACCGAGAGCAAGACGATTTACACTAATATACATCAGATTAGTTTTCTGGAAACTATAGAAGAAGAGAAAAGCTAAAAAGAAGGTAGTCCTACATCCAGCAGTGGTAACTCCAAGTTGACCTAATGATGATGATTCTGCTAAATTAAAGAAGGATGTAGCTAATACAGCTAATCTGTCAATTACCCTGCATACAACAGCCTACCAGAGTTATAAAATGTGTTCGTGGTTTGCAATAACCGTATTTCTAACAAATACCGTAGCTAATTATATTGACATTCTTAATTTACCGAATTTGTTGTATATACCTAACAAGGATAAAAGTTATTACGGGTCACGACCCGCCGTAATGAAACATCTCTTGATCAAAGACGGTATTACCATTACCTGACATGGTTCTTCTATTTTTACTCGTAAAAATAAACATACATAAGATAAAAATAAATGATATTCCGTAAGATACTGCTCTATACGTTGCTAGGCAAATTGTAAACGTTTTCTATTTTTACGTAACACAATCCCACACGTTTTTAGTAAGGTTTCAAATTTTTGATGGATCCATCGGTTTTCGTTGTGAGTTTTCAATATAAAACTGACGTCCGATTTATATGTTAACAGGGTTTTATTCTCGGCTTAACGGATAGCTGTAAAAATATATAGTTAGAGTTAGTACGCTGTTTTTTTGCCGTGTTTGTCAAGGATCAAAGTAATTATAATGGGTATTTTATTATAAAATTTATTAGCAAAACTGCTTTCCTAAAGAAACCAAATTCTCCGACTTTTCTAGAGTATTTTTTACTCGAATTTTCTCGGTTTGCTGCCATTAAATCCTCTTAATCTTCTAAATACCTTTTAATCTTGCAGTAATTGGGGAAAAATGTCGAGAGAAAACATTTAATAGGATAAAAGTTCAGGGACGATGTCAATGTCACGTTTCAACTTTCAAAAACTAATATACCACGACCTCACTAATCATATAATGTTGTTTGCTGCCACCTGAGTATTGTGCTGTCACTCCTAATAACACTTGTTTACTCAATTTGCTATCTTGTTTTCTGTACGTTAAAATTCAAATTCAGTTTCGCCAACATTTTTGAAAAATAGAGTCTGGCCAACATTTTTCCCTTAATTTAATTAGCATGTTGACAAAATAGTGACAACGAGGTGCCACGTAATTGTTGGTAACGAGATGAGATATACCAAAAATGTTAGTTTTAACTCCCTACGTCCCGGGTGAATCAAAATTTTGTTTATATTTCTAGTTAATTAAAAGCCCGGGACTCGAGTTTGTTGAACACCTAAATAAATACAACTTTGTTCTGTCCATCAAACTTTAGGCTTCATATTTTCATAGGAAATAGAAATATAGTCCGGATTAATGTTTAACCTTCCGGGAAATTAAACTATGTAATGTCAAGGATAAGTTGAACAAACTGAAGATGTTATGAGTTAAAACAAAAGGTAAGATATTTCGTACCTGACTTGTGAGTTAGTGGAAAATTCCGGAAAAAATGGAGAAACAGAAGTGCCAGAATAATAGGAACAACGCCAAAGACTTGAGTAAAATTTTCAGAATGAATCTGGTATAAACATTCGTATAAGCCAGAACTAAAAGACCTAAATCTTTACTCAAAAGTATTTTCTACAAGGAAATAAACCCGAACCAATATGTAACCATAAGACCCAGAACCACAAGTTCCAAGAGTAGTGACGTATTCACAAGCACATTCACTACGCGATGCATTTTACACGTGCGCTAAGTGCTGCACTTATGGTAGTAACCGCAGAGTATATAAATATTGTAGGCGCACACAATTGCCGTTGGAGGCCGTCGTATGGCCAAATGTAGAGTCAGAAACTAAAGGCCAAGAACACTACACCTGTTCACAGTCAAGAAAACTATTATAAGAATTTCAATAGCTTGGAGACTGCAACTTAGTCGAAATGTCGCTGAATACTTTTTTATACACCTGTACACGGCCAGTTTGTAAGTCAGATTATGTTAAATCAAGTGTTTTTGCTGGCAGTACTTGTAAAAGTATACAGATCGATATTCAGGACAAAAAGGGGTAGGTGGCACGCAAACACTTGTGTTCAATGTAATTAATTTGTTAGTGGTAAGTACTCGTATTCCAGAAATAGAAAATAAATTCTGTTATATTGGAAATGTTTGCCATTTGGAATTGAAGAAGAACAATATTTCCTAATTTAAGGCAATGTATGCAAAAAAGTGTAGGGCAAAAGGTAGAGGTGGATATCGAATGATAAAAATGAATAGTTTGATGAACAAAGCTACTAATTAAGCAAACGTTTTATACGAGTTGATTTGCAGCTACACGTGTGACAGGCAACTTTCAGTTTTTTTTTTAACAGCGATCAATTTCAAAACCTCTACAGATGTTAATTGGCACTTTAAGCGCCGCAGTCTCATTCTAATCAAGAATCTAAACCGTTTACGGCTCGAGTCCTTTCAATCGATCCCGACATGAATTGGTTTGATAAGGAAGGCCTTCACATGAAAACCTTTTTACGAATTTTTAAGGACTGAGCTCTTTTCGTATTGCCATTTGATGATTGGTGTATTGAATGGTTATAAAGATTTCTATAATTTAAATGTGATTTTCACATTTTATTTGATCATACTTTTATGGGTATACTTTACAGGATATATGATATGTAGCCACATAGGATAAATGCTTTGAATTTGCATTAGTTGAAAAAAACTTTTTGGAGACCTAAAATGGTATTGTAGTCACAGGCCAATGATGGTCCAAAGGCCAAAGGTCTTTTAAAGAGTCATTTCTATATATTTGAGTAATTCGTTTAGTTACTAACATCTGTAAAAATGTTCTTGTAATTTTTGTGCACGGCTAAAGGGAACTTAAGGGAATTCTCCATGACGTAGAGACTAGATAAAACCTATATATTTTAAATATAGAGTAATCATTTCTGTTCCAGTAATAGAAAAATAGGCGGTATTTTCAAATTACTTTGTTTATAACTGCTTCCGTCATTTATTTTAAACTTTATTTACCTCATCTTCAACTAGAACCTTGGGATGTAAAACAAAGCAGTGCAAATATTGCTTTTGTTGCCTAAAATAATTCATTATAAGCAATTAATGTTGTTAAACAATTATTAAATTCTTGGAAGCGAAACTTACCGCGAAATTATATTGTATATTAATGCAGGAAATATTTAGTCTACAGTTTGCCAACCGCGAACCCAAAGACAACAAACGAAAAGTTGGCAATTTGAAGAGAAGTCTGACTAAAAATAGATCGTCACTGTGAAAGGATCTTCTTAATTAAATTTAATGGGTTTCAAAACAGAAAGACGAAGTACTTATTCTCAGATAAATAATGAATGTTTTATTTCATTTACAACACTAATCTATTAATAAGATGTTTTCACGCATCTATATTAAAAAATTAATGAAAATTGCTAGTTACCAAAACCTTCACATAATAATGCATTTCCTGCGAAAAGTAGAGTTCTGAAAATGAAAAAGTATCTACACGTTAAGTACTTGTCACTGGCAGGAATCGAAAACAAAACAACTTTAGCGAAGAAAACTAAATTCACAAGTTTACGGCGCTATATTACGAAGGAGTAATAACCATCTCATTTCCACGTCCCGAGGGCATATCTTGTTACTTCAGTATCTCATAACATTAATAAAACATTCCGTACACATTGTACCGAACTGAATAAAAACTTTGAACTCAAACAATATTCTGCTTCATACATAATAAAAACTACTGGACTGTGAAACATCAGACTATCTCAACTACGTGAAGGACGAAAGAAAGAGACAGCTTCACACGAAGTGATAACTCTATCTCGCTTTATCTGATGGCGAAATTTTAACACTTAATGGAGTGTTGGATCGTATCTTGTAAGCGAAACAAAGTAAGGACATGATAAGTGAATACATAAGTTATAAGGACGATGGCCGGGAGCGCTACTTAAAGATTAACATCACAGCTGGTCAAGTGCACGTCTCGAGAAAAGTACAGCGCTTTTGTGATACTTGCGAATTGATGCAATAATAATGGCGCGTGAAACATTATGAACGTTCATTTTGATATTCTATGAATGGAGAAATCATAAATCTGATGAAATTACGGTCACAATTTTGTGCCAAAAGATATAGAAAGAAATGTTCACCGACAAGTAACGCTATTCACCGAACTTCCATAAGTTTCAGCACCATCTATGAACGAGTTATATTCGTATTTTTATTCATTTAATAAAACCTAAATACTCATTTATTTTAGAAAACAACCTGGCGTCCTAGAAAAATCCGTAAAATTGTGCTTACAAGCTGTTCAAGATACCTTGTCAGCCTTGTCAACAATATCTAAATATTCTCCTACTTAAATATTGAACAACACATGAACCTCAACTTGAACCCCATACTTTTACTTCACAACCACTGTAACGCACCACCACTGCGCCAATCAATCAAGTAAAAACCCTGTTCATATCCAGCCTCACGGTTCCGCCGGTGCCAATAGGGAAAAGGTACATGTATTAATTTAACATCCCGAACGTATTGAATGCTGACCTTTGGACTTTAATAATTGTATTATACCCTTGAGAGGATACAACAGGCTTGCCGTTAAATATGCATGCAAAGCCTAACAATAGACTTAGCACGAACAAAGTACACCTTCACCTCGTGTTCTCGATATTATGTCCTTGGCCCGGCTTCGGCCATTTATTAGAACATTAAAAATTCGCTCGAGTCCACACAAACATTATACCCAAGGCCCCGCTATGGGATTTGCCAAATCGTGCTGTTGATAGTCGCAAATAGAATTTGGCAAGGACGCGCAGGTTTTAAATGTAAATATTAGTTTTAAGTTATGTTTGAATGTGTGTAATTGAAATAGGTTTTATTTTATTATTTTATCCATTTGCTTAAACAAAATATAAGTAGGTATCGTCGATAGATATCGTCGTAGGATTCCTTGAAGTTCTCAAAGTTATGTCGTAAGATGTATGTATCAAGACTTACTTTTACGTCTATTTCTATAAATCATTCAAAAATGCTAGCATAGCAACAGAACTAGCTCAATCAAAAACGTTTACATAGGTATAAGATTTTATAGCATACAAAAACTAAACTAAGTTTAAAATTAAACGGGTACTTTCTATTCCTTCCTGATTCTAATAGAGCTGGAGACTTGAGATACTTGAATAGAGTAATTAAATACGCATCGATTAGCCGTGACCACTATCTGCGTAACGCTAGAGGGAGACTGGAGACCATTAATTACATTTAAAAAGGATAATAAATCACGTGCAATTAATCCTAGTTCGTTTTACATACGGAACACTGACGCTGTATCCCAGATCATTAATATGTATCAGAGACTTTAAAATACTAATTAGTGTTAATTGAAGATGACAATTTTAAAATTACTTTTATATGGTGTTAACAGTAGGTGTTATTCATGAAAAGCTATATTAAAAATGTCACCGGCGATATTTCTGTGCAAAGAATATTTGACATTCATTTATGGTGCTTTTGTGGCTCTACACGACACGGTTGGATTTGTACGCACGAGGTGCAGGTTCTACCCAACGCAGATAAATTTCAATATTAGGTTTCCATGTTTTTTGTACTTTCTTTATTATTCAAAAATCCCACTAGAAGAAAAACATCGTTTAAAAAACCTGAATTCCACATATTTTTACAATCTGAAATTCCCGACCCGCAGCGAGTGATATGGGAAGAGGCCTGATCCCAGCAGTGGGAGGTCTATAGGTTCCAGCCTCTAGACTATTAATGATTCCATTATAATTATAATACTAGTCTCTTTGACGGCAATGTCACGAAACATTGTATTTTCAGGAGACACCTACAAAAAACAGAAGGAACGAAGACGAAATTGTTAATAGGAACTTTCAATAATAATAAACAATTAACTGACACATTCGAAAAGATTATTTTATTTCAATAAAGGGACACACTTACTATAATTTTTCAATGTAACATTTAACATAATTTTCTGTACATTTACTGCGTGTTATTGAGTTCCGGGAAATTACTCCAAGTGGTGGTTACATTATTATTATACTTTTCCTTATCACTCATTCATTTTCATTATAAGAATAGTCATTAGCCCGCATTACTTCTTTCTGGTATATTTGTGACCGTCCATACCAACAGGGATATAAAAAAATAATTTTAGTAATTTTAAAGACGTTTAGAACATCTTAAAGCATTTGGCATATTTTGGTTATTTGTTAAAACCGAACGAGTTTACTACCGTTTACTGATTTTGATTTTGATTTTAAAAAATGGTGATTACTTAAAATGTACTAAGCATTAACACTGGTGAGATCAAAAATCAATCTAATATCGACTCTAAGTCATGCGCTAAACCGACTCCTTTACTAAAGAATTAATACATCGCGAGAGCTTCACAAACACTCAAGACACATGCAAAAAAATATCCAGACTCAAAGCAACAGAATATAGCATTCGTGGTCCACCCTAACACTTGTCCTACGCAAGGGGCGAACCCGCGACATGTCGCATACAGCGGTTTAGGCGTGGGAACCTTCACCATTCGCCTGTCGGTTCAGTCAAAATTAAATCAACATTTACATAAAGGCTATCTTAAATTAAAGTACAGAACAAATAACTTTTATTTCTTCTAACAAAATTTGCCAGTCTGTCCGTTATAAGCTTATTCGTAATTATGAACTCCCACGACCATCCACGTTTACCTTCCATGTTGTAACTTGAACTGAACTAGTAAACGCCCACATTCATAATGTTGTAATATAATACTATCAGATGTACTTAAATTCAGGCTGATAAAGGTAAGGATGCTGTTTTAGCTAATAATATTAAAAAATATATTTTTCAACGCCATCTAGTGACCAATTAAGCAAAGCTTTTATCGTAAGTTCCAGAAAACTGATAAATGTACTCAGGTACATAATTTGAAATACATACATGGCATAGATAAACATCACTCAGACACAGAACAAATTATCACACTCATCACAACAAACAACAAACATTTGTCCTGGGCAGAAATTGAACCCGCTACTACAGTCAGAGCCACTAATCAATAAACCAAAGCACCTAAGGCTAGTTGAAAGTGACTGTTACTGGACTAGTTTTTTAAGAAAAAATAGAAATATTCGCTACATGAACTCTCATTAAAAGAAATTACTAAAGTAATTTAATCGATCGAAATCTACACTAGAATTAAAGGATCTATATATGCAACTCACAGTTACGCTAATTTGAATATTCACCCGAGTATCACGTGTGAGCACTTTAAAAATGATGAAGGTTCTACTATTAAGGCACGTACTACGAATATTGGGTAGTTTCGAATAAAGTCGATTACTACGATATGACAGACAAAAATTCGTTCAAAAGAATGTGGAACTTCGTAATGTTATGCGAGCAAACTTATATAACTAATATTTGCGTAACTGATAATAAAAATGAGCGTATAGTTTACAAGTAGTAACATTTCTCGGGCCATTGCCTGTGAGTGGGCTACTGAACAATCTCGAACGGTCCCGGATATTACGGCAGTGTTTTGTTTCTACATACAAAACACACACGTATTTCATTCTCAAATAAATGGTGCTCTGTCGGCGACTGATAGTTCTTGATACAAGGCATTGGGTTCCTGATATGTGCGTGTTTGTGAATATTGCGCGACGGGATTTATGCTCGACGAATAAAATTAGTTTGGGTGGAAATCCTTGAAATATGTCGCGATTTTTGGTGGATTCTATAGCTATATTAGATTCATATGTATTTCTATAAGATATTTTTCTTTTATAAGGTGAAAAACTTATGAAAAATAGATATTTGTTGTACATTGAGGTGTGACTTACATATGATATATGCGCGCATACAAATATAAAATTCTATGAATACATATAATGAAATCAAGGATAAAACCAGCAGCAATATTACCTGAATCTCGGTGAAGGCGCAAAGACTAAGAAAGAAAGAAATAGGAAACCCGTAGAGAGCTAATCACTTATTTCATTTGTGCACACTTGTCAATGATGAGTCACTTATATTACTCACGATAATTAAACCTTAGTTTTTTCGTCAACAAAACAAAACTTCATAAAAAGTATGTTTGAACTTTGTCAGAAAAGAGTTTAGTCTAGACAGAAGGAATCTAGTTAGGTAAGAAAATAATCAGGCAACTCTGATAAAGTTAACTATACATGAGTAAACCCTACATGTTTTAAAAAATATATTTTTACGTAAATCTTTGAAAATCCTTAAGCTCGCTAGGTACGTTAATAGAAACGACAAAGGTAAAAAAAAATATGTATTATACATCGTACACGTATTGCTTCAGAAGTTGTAGTAAAATATAAAAAATACATAGGTGTATAAAACATACCTACCTACAAAAATATACTTAACGAGATATTGTTTAGATGATACACATAGATTATTCTTTAGGCATACGGATGGTAATAAAAACGAATAAATTATAGCTTCAAAATTATACTAATAAAACCAGCTAGCTAAAACACGATTCCAGAAATATAGAAAACGAGAAATTAGTTTATGCAAAGCTGATAGCATTTAGCATTTATATTATGTTATACGTACATAATGACTAAGTAAATTTAATAATATTTTTGCAATAATTTTGAGCGTCAATTTGTGAAAATTGTTTCGCGTTAAATATACGTAATGGTAATTAAACGCCTAATAAGCAATTAATCTAGTAGGTACTTTTATTAAAAAAATAAAGAAAGAATGTTTGAACTGCCCACGTATCATATTAAAAATGCAATTAATAGCTAATGTGTTTAAACATTGATTGCCTCAAACAGATTGAGTCGATATCTATAAAATTATCAAAGCCACTGTTATCATTAATCATCCACAATACCTTTTATTTGTAAAAGTGATTGATTAGCCTGTAAACCTATCTCAATTTATTAACCTGAATAACCATTATAGAGAACCGCATATTATATAGAATTATATGGTCGTAAAAGTTACGGAAATAAATTTATTCGAACAAAATTATAACGAATTATGGTGGTCCAATTTTTTTTTGATATTGGCGTTTTTAAACGTCTTTCTGATTTTGAATAACATTTTAACTATAAATTTATGTAGTAACTAATGAGGTTTACCGATATATAGATGATGGTATGATAATTTTAATTAATATTGCCTTCGTTTTTGTGACACAAAAAAAAAACAGTAATAAAATGTGACAGATTGTTTTGATTAGAAACGGTTTGTCAACTCCAAAACTTAAAGTACAAACTCACCGACAAACATCCCCATTAATAATAACAACATTGTTAATAATTCACTTCACTGTTCTTCTGTCACATTATTTTAAACTAATAATTCACTCAAGTATTAAAACTTTAAGCCGTGTCACATTACTTTTGGCAACTCGCGAACGTCTTCGGTTGGAGCGCGTGGAGACGTGCGTCCGGCCCGCGCGTCACTTGTCAACTGCCTGATGTTCCATGATAAGATACAACCCGGGGTTGCTAGTCGAAATTTGCGAGTACCTACAACTAATTTAATTTAGGCAGAATCAAATTATTCTGTCGCGCGCTAATGTGTTGTGGTTTTAAATAGTTTCCTGTTCCTCAGAGTGATGGGGGAATGAAGAGGTTACAGATAAGGGGTAGGTTTCTTTGTGACATCATAGTTTGACGTGCACAGGAGCCTAGTAGGCATGATGTGTATTCAGTGAAGTTGTATAATTATAATATGTTAGGATATAGTTATATCCATTTAAAAACTGTTTTGTAAAATGAGTTGCTACGATCGCTACGCGTGCTACGTGCTCGTGGCATTATGTGTATCGGTTGATACTCCACCTGCAAGCAAGCATTCTACTTTAATTAGAACACACGTGACTTCTAAAATGATATCTTACTACAATACTTAAATTCAGAAGTTAATAGACTTTTTCTACACTAAGCCCAGCAATTTATTTAAGAGTTAAATTAAAACTACTTTCGCATCTTATTCCTCTAACATTTTTTCCGTCTTTATTTACCACTGCACATATTTAGACCAACTAATTTTTGTCCTTTTCCAAATTTCGTTCTAATCACTAATTACCCTGACTTGCAGGAGTTTACCTCGAACCACGGCAACACAGCCAGCAGCCGGCCGGCCGGCGGGCGCGCGCATGCGTACTAAAGCCGTGACATTTTTATGAAAACAATATGTTGACACTTTATTTTTGAACACAACCTGCGTTTAGAAACCACACAAACGTTTAATGTCAAAGGTTTAAGTTATGCAAATAAGGGTCGCGAGGAATTACTGTTACATTTGTATAGTAAATTAGATTTATTATGATTTGTATTCGTATGTGTGGAGTGTGACATAGTGAACCACTTTTTTTATTCCGGTGTTTATTAATTTCTTAAGAACTTTTTAAATCGTCATTTATGTAGACTTCTTATTTGATTGAAGTTTATCTTGGATCATGACTAAAATATTGAACAAACCTCTTTTTTATTCGATAGATAATCGAGTAAAAAAATTCGTAAGCTATCTACGTGAAGAGCAAAAGAGGGCTAATATCTAACATATAAAAACTTTCACTGTAATCGTCGTATGAAATGGATAAGTATCAAACCCCAAAATCGCTTAAACTGCAGTAAATGATGGCAGGGTGAGGCTTTGTGCTTGGCTATCATATTTAATAACCTGTTGAACTAACACATTAGTTGCTAATGTTAAGGTTTACATTTAACCCTTCCATCCGTTATTACCTCATCAGGACACAATGTCGCCTGCAGCTTAACTTGTCACCACCTGTTAAGTAAGGGCAGTGTATGCTAGCCTGGTACTCAGGGGGTGAATTCTGTGTCAGTGTACCGTTAAAATATCATCAGATTAATGTTGTTCATTTCTCTTTTTATCACAATGTCAAAACTAACATTACATTTGTAATTGTTGTGTGCTATATTTACTTTCTATTTTGCAGATAAGAAAGAACATATTGATCTGTTTAAATAACTTAATTGTCTTCCAACTAAGTATTTTATTGACGCGAAAATATTTGGAATTTCATCTTAGAGAAAAAAAGATATGGCTCAGAAAAGCTTAAGCTGCACTGACGGGTATGCATTTTCTTTATGCTAAAATATATTCAATAAAGGAATTTTAAGCATGCATACATAAAAACTCAGAAATCAAACGCATAACTACTATCACAGAAATACCGCGGTCGAGTAAAATCTCAAACAAAACTTAATAAAATTCCACGTAATCCCACCAACTATTGCGACACGTTTAATCCTTACAACAGATTAAACAATAGACTATCATGCACAGGTCTAGTTATGGGAAAGAATCCAATCCGAGGAAATTGAGCCGCGGTAATGACGTCCATAAAGGGAATGTGTGAACTCCGCTCAACTAACTGGCTGCCTGAATGTTATCATCAACTCAGTAATCTGGGAGGACGGAACCGATTTACTCGCTAGGTTTTTGGATTGTGAGGTTTTGATCTGTGAACTCTTAGCATAAAGACATACTAAGTGGTATAGTGTTTGTGGTACCTTCGTTGTATCTGAATTCCATAACACAAGTGCTTTGGCAGCTTACTTTGGGTTCAGAACAATGTATGTGATGTTTATTTATTTCTTTTATTTATACTTTCTAACTTCTAACAATGATGACTGATTGACAAAGGTGAAGTCTTATTATTTTTGACTCCCTAAACTTTTATCCACGGTTTTCTATTCTATTTAGGTTGTGCCGCTAAGACTTCCGAGGACGACTACGGTGTTTTGTAGGAAATTAATAATGTAATTTATAATTATTTAATTTACAGAGAAACATGATTAGAAAAATAACATTTTTATTTTCAGTAAATGTTTAACAACATCTATTCTATTTTACATAAATTGGTCTACAAACTAGCACTGTCTAAAACGGAATAGCAGAAACAAACGCGGACATTCCTCCACGCGCCCCAACCAGCGTTTTCATTAAATCCATTTGTAAATACCACCAGTATAACAATACGGCACGAAAATAATACGCCAAGTCCTAACAAACAAGCTGCCACGATAACTAAATTCCCAATTTCAGAATCCAATCCACTTTGAATTAAGCCGTGCAATATTCCGAACACATTCTGTTTTTCCTTTAGCTCTCGTCTCGGAGCCACTTGCCTGCACTGATTGCATTTACCGTTCTCAGCATAATCACTTAGCGTGTGCATTTGATTGTAAAAAGGAAACTCGATCTCAATAGATTTTAAGCTCCCAAAAACGCTGATTGGTTCGTACTCGAGCACAGTTGAATGTTTTAATAAAAGCCTGGTTTTATTGAAGACTTGGAATAAAACTTCAATAGTTGAAGGCTTTATTTACTATTATACTGGTGATATGATTTCGCTTTGGTAGGATTTTGAGAAAGGCTTGAATATTCGTGATTGATTTTCGATGGTCGTGTTTTTGTGCTCACTTTTATCGAATTAAACGGAGAGGTTTTGGTAATGTTGTTTTGATGTCCGAGTTGATCTACTGCCGTCGCATCCGTGACACATCAGTGTGTCAAAACTGAATGTTATTTCATACGTTCAACTGTTTATATCTGCATAAATAGTTTCATTGATCAAGAAAATAGTAACATAGCATATTAAACTGAAACTGTATGGATGAATTCCCAAAGTATATAGGCACTATTAGAATGTTTAAAGCATTGATATCGTATCTTCGTTTACTGTTTTGTTACACCTTATTTTTGAAGCTCCATAGCCGTAAGTTCGAAACAGATCCCTATTATTTTGGCTCCACTGTTTGTCCGTGTCCTTTTGTCATCAGGCTGCATATCAGGAACCGTTAAAACTAGACGTTTGGCATTTTCCCATATAATAAATTCCTATTTCAACTATATCAATATTTAAAATCAAATGAGCAGCTCAAGTTTTTTTGTGGTGCGAGTATTGCTCTTGACCGGTTTTAAAATTCTGTGTGGTTTCCCCATGTTCCCCTAAAGACAAAATTATATAATTGTATAATATATAGGTATAATAGCGTTATTCGCTTCACATACCTAAAAATTGCAGCAGTAAAATGCAGAACACGGTTTCTATCAATATAAATGGTCGCTTGTTTCCGTTCGTCTGGCATCCATAATACATTTAATATGCAATATTTCACATTATCTAGGTCACAGACGATTTAAGGAAATTGCCAGGTCATTCTCCAAATTGACAGTCTTATTAAACATTTAGCATTCTGTTATTTTTAATGTGAGACTTTTTTTTGTTCCAATTGGTTTTAAAAATTTGGCAAAATGACTGGTAGTGAACGTCAAGTGAATAATAAACTAGTTTAATTTTGATTTTTCAAACGGTGACTGTTTTATTACCTTCTCACCTCATTTACATACACTAGCTTTTATGTTTTGTGATTTCTGCCATTTAGACAACATTTTTGATAATTTTATACCTTAAAAATCTAAAAAGTAGTTAACTGTTAAAATTATGGACACAATTATTGTATAACTTCATTTTCTTTCGGAATTTTGGACGTCGTTGATATTTATGGTATTACAGAAAATAAAAAATCATATTTTGATAGTAGTTTCAGTCAATCAGTTTTACTGAAGTTCAAAATGTCTAGCACTGTAATGAAAAATTCTACGTAACTACAAGTACAAGAAAACTCCTCAAACGTAAACCGAGACAATCCGCTGAATAAGAATACCATGATTCCCCGCGGCTCAAGCGGCTATAAATAAAAAAATAACTCAATTTTGTCGCAGAATCCGCAATAATCGAGTATCTCTTAAGCCTCGTACGTCGGGATTATGCCCTTGTATTTGGCCTGAGAATTAAACCATAATATATTTTGGCCTCAGCTGTCAGCCATTCAAAAGAGAAAACTCCGCGATTTCTTCCGTTATTTGACTTTGCACTTAACATTGGAGCAATTTGAACAAAAAATATTACTTAAAGAACCTTTAATAGAACGGTTAAAGTCGGTCAAGTGGGTATTCGGGTTATGTTGCTAAGGAGGTTTAGTGGCGAAGAAGAATGAAAAGTTTTTAAGGTAGAGTTAGTGACTCGCTCCAATAGGCTGGAGGGCTGAACAAACTTAGGAAATTACAAAATAGTAAGCATAGGCCTTTATATAATAAGCCTATATAATATAATAGGTTGCCTAGCCTGAGCACGAAGCTGGTCTTGTAATACTTGTACGATATTCCTTTTTACTTACTTTTTATTTAACTCTTCAACTTACGTTTTTTGTCAGTAATTCCTGAATAAGTTTTCATCCAAACCTATGTACATATTTAAAACTAAGAATATTGTGTACGAATAAATCAGAATTTATTATAAACTCTATTTGCTTGAACATAATTTAAAATACATTTTACTGTAACATGCATGAAATTTCTCCGACACACCTTCGCACAAAGACATCTAACGTGGTAGAGCGAGATAAAAATATAATTTGCATGCAGTGTGTCTATTTATATGCAGATGCGCGAAGCCAATTATGCAGCGGACGATAATTCCCACTGGTGGGCAACAAAGATTGGATTTACGATGGTTAAGACTCGCAACGCGTGCTAAGAAATATGTAAAATGTTACTGATTTCAGATTATTCTTCACGAGTATTTTTTAGTTTTAGATTTTTTATGATTTTGGTACATTGTAACTTTCCTGAGAAAACAATTAAAAAAATATGGCTGTTAGAACAGAGGCAGTTAGACCACAGAAGAATTTGGCTACTTTTAATTTAAATTATTTTGGAGTTTGTCCAAATATTTTCAAAATGGAAACGTGCAAAATAATTTGATAATCACTTGTAAACGATAACGTCACCTTTTTTTAGCGCCGTAGTGTAAATAATAAAATGAATCTATAGTGCAGAGGATCTTGCACTGTGCTTCTACACATGTACAAAATCGTACATGTTAAACAATACCACTGTACAATGGTAACTAGGTTTTAAGCGATTTATTTATCGACTGCATGTGTTATAGTTTTCTATTTTGTTCTTTATTAATATTGAAACATGCCACTAAGAGGCTCACAATTTAATAAATTCAATGCTCATAACATGACATTAGATTTAATTGGTAGGTTATAGTTAGACTATAAACAAGAAATATGATTTACACCTTTAGCTCTCAGGCTACCAGACTGAAGACGAAATTATCTTCATTTACCTTGTTAATAACTGGAATTTATTAACGCCTCGCTAAATAATAGGCTCCCAAGAAAGGCCAAAGACCATAATCGTCTCATCAAGTAAAACCATAAGGCTTTTTCAGCCTAATCTTACAAAAAATAGAGCCGAAATTACAATTTATGACCCCCTGACTACGTTGGTATTCCCGAACTGTCTGCTCTTCTCTAAGCTATCCCGTAGAAAACCTTTCATAAAAGAATTTTGATTAAATAATTCCTGTCATTCATAATATTTCGTAATCTTTTTAACTCCTAGTAAAACAGTTATTGGATTTTTTTTAATATATCTGTTAGGTTAATAAAGTATTCTCTGGGATTTTAATAAAATGCTCGTGGCTAGGAAGTTTTAATTAAGTTTAAAAATACGGAGGCGTCGTAACTTATGTTCTATTTGAAAGAAAAAAGAGAACTACGGCTAATAGGAAATGTTACCAGTCCGTTTGAAAAAAGGTTAAAAACTTAATTTAATTTAAAAAAGGAAGATATTTTATTTTAGGATCCTATAGATTAGTAAACCAACTAAATTACCAAAATCTTCAAAATAGTATCTCACCTTTAAAGTATTTGTTAATACAAATCTTTCAGCAAAAACCGAGTTTCACTAGGTCTCTACAATATACCATCTGAGAGAAATATTTTGATCCATCAAGCACTGCTATCTAAATATATAATGGCTCCATTTAACTAAGGTCTGGGCCTAATGTTCGTTTTATTATTCCCAGATTTAATGTTTTAAAAATGTAATAATCTGTTTTGCTTTACCTAGGTTTATTTTACTTAACTTTGGTGGGCCTATATCTAGCAGTGTACTGACTTGATTGATTCGTTTTAAGGTTGAATTAATTTTGCTTTTTTCCTTTCAGGTATTTTTAGCAACACTGTAAGGTCTAATAATTTCTTCTCTTGTTATTGTTATCTAAGCACAATGTTTTATTAATAAATTAAATTAAATCGTAGATATAAAATACAATATATAAAACTGTAAGAAACAAACTGTACCACGTAACCCAGAATCAAAATATCTAAAGACATTGTCAGACGAGCACACATCATTATAAGTTTCTAACTGTGATATACGAGTAATCCTAAACCGGTATTTGGTATCTAACAATAGCAAAGCAATCGATAGTCAAAACTAATTCAATTTAATCCACCATCATTTTTTAACCAGAAATCACCACAATTTTTAATAAAGGACACTCCTTTAACTAAAAGTTTTGCCGGTGTGGTGAGTCCCTCATCCACTATATAAGATTTATATGAAATATACAAATAATTTGCTGACTAATTTTGGACGGGAAACGAATTATTAGTCCACCAGCAAATATTCTGCATATTTTGTTATCGCCTTGCAATTTTAAGATACGTAATATTGCTTCCGAATCGAAGTCTAAACTTATTCGCAGTGACGTTAGTTTGAGTTTTAAAAGCTGAGACGAAGACCGCATCGTTTGTCCCGCACCGGATGGCTCGGGTTCCCCGGCTTCTAAACTATGCACGTACTGTGCCTTCAGTTGGGAAGTTTAATGTGTGAATGTTTGAAACAACGGTTGTGCAGGCGGCGATATACAAGTATCGGCGTCAACACAACCTTTTTCTAGGAAAAAAAACCTTATGCTAAGTAGGAAGTAAGAAGTTCTCCTTTGCTTAGCTGGCCTAGAAGATTTTTTAAGAGGTTTACGTGATCAGAATGAGCGCAGGCGATGACTGTTTGACCAGTCTTTTTGACGTTTACAATATCATTAGTGCTATTTTACAATTGTCACTTGCTGTCATACAAAAACACCCCCTTCTCTGGCACCTCACCGCGTTTTTACCCGCCCGGGTTTATAATTAGTGTCTCAAGCATTTTCAAGATTAACTCGATACGAGTGAATTTCCGACTTAGCGCTATTACTTTATTCCCAGACAAAATCCGCACCATTTAGTAACCAGTTGCTTCCACCGAGTTTAGTTCATGAAGGCGCTAAGGGTTGTCTCGCTAACTGCAGCACACGCTAAACGGTTCCGTCGCTACACTTGTTAAACTCAGCTTTATTAAGAACAACTTTTACTTCTTGGATTTTCTCCAGCTTATTATTAAAGTCGGGTCGTGCTGTACTCTCGCTAAGCCATTCGGAGGTCAACCTCCACATTAAAAGTGTAGATTTCTTTGTTATTTTTTGTTTCTGTCCAATGTAGTTTCCAATGTAGTCATTACTGACTAAATTATGGACTGTTTTGTCTCAAAATCATTTTTACTTATATTTTATAATTCTATGGGATATTTATTTCATTGAAGATATTAGCACAGATTATATTTTTGTTCATCAGCATTTTAAAGGTCATTGCTTATTGAGGGTTGCTGCACGAAAGCTTTGAATATTATTTTTGTCACTATGTTCGTAAATATCTAAAATTACTCTTTCCACTTAGTATCTCCTTACGATTTCGGTTCGTGTGCTATTTATGTATTTTCCACAAACGTTAAAAAGAAACAAAGATTTTTTTTCACTTCTCGGGGCCTTAATTTGTTTTGTCTCCCGTCACCATTAACGTCGATACAATAAATCACCCGCATCCAGTTTCGCCATTACCTATCTGTCGGTTGACGATTCCCGTGGTACAGTAGCGCACAGATGCACACTTCATCTTTTACATAACAATTTTCGTATTCCCTTTGCGCGATACGTGCAACCGAACACTGCTAGTGGGTACAGGTGGTGACAAAATTGATTTAGTTCCTTATCTGTTTCGTGTTTCGGTGGGTTTTATTTCGAATTTTGCTGAACTGCAAATTGGTTTCCGCCATATTTGGTATAGGCAAAAGCAAAAATTGTTATTAAAGTTCAGGCACAAGCTAAAATGTTATGCTAAAAATAAGTCCTTATTTTTAAACTGAAATAAGAACGGCAAATAGTAACTAAAACACTCTGTGTAAATGTAATACCAAAATGAATTTTAATTTAAAACCCGGTTCCATAACTCAGTCACACCACTTAAGTTCGCGTTCAGACTTCTCACAAAACGAGAGCCAAAAGTTTAACCCGAGTAATTCGTATAACTACTTTCATTTAGTTTATAATACCAGAAATCGTCATTCAGTACGAATATTAAAACATCTAAAACTTTAGCGCGCACCAGTACGCTCGGGGCTGACTTGCCAAAGAACGCCAGTCGTCCGCTTTGACTCGCTTTCCGTATTAAATTAACTTTTGTTCTGCAGTGTACCGCGACTGCACGATTCGAACGATTCTATGTTTTCTGTTTTCGTGTAATGTTACATGTTAATGATGAATTTTATCAAAGTATTTCAGGACGATGTGAAGTCTCATGGACGAAACATAGACTTGGAAATTTTCAACCATTAGCGTACATTACGTCTAATTGTTACTTTTTGTCTCAATGGTGTTTCGGTCTTCCAGAAGGTAAAATTATTTACCTCGTTTCAATTACTGTGTCTTAAAGTTTACGTTGTTATACTAAACATGAATTAGTTGTTTGAAAAAACACTAAACATTTACTGTTTTGGCGCAAAATTATGTTTGTATGCAGACTTAAAACAGTGTCAATTAAAAGACCCACAACTCAAATCTCTATAGATTTTAGGACTCATATATAATTTACAAATCGTAAAGAGGACAAGTAAAAAAAAAACCGCAACCACTAAACCTCAGGAAGCCTTCATAATTTGTGTTTATACGCAAAGTGAAACGTGTTTACAAGCTAAAACCACTAAAGGAAACTATCAAGTCAACCACCCGAGAACAACTCTAACCCACATTGACACTAAAAAAAAAAAAAACATTCGGACCCCGATAAAAATGATGCTTAAAGAGTCACCGCCTTTTACAATATTTAAACTAAGGTTAGGAACATAAAGATGAAACTTTACAGCGACTCGCAACAGTTAATTTTCCTACGAATTTAGAGCCTTACAAATGTTTAATGTAACCTCTTTTATTGAATTGGTTTTACTCAATGTTCTATTTAAAGAACACAGTTAACTTTTATGAATATTCCTAGAATTATTAAAAAATGTTTATTTCATTTACAATAAAGAATAAATAAAATTGTCTTTCTTAAATTCAATCACATTAAATTTTACGATTACAATAAAAAAAAATCGAATGAAAGAAATTCATAGGAATTTTTTTTTCAAAACAAGTAAAATTATTAAGTGATCAGTCTAAAACAAAGGGTTGATCATCTGGCATTATCATCGTATTTCCCCAGCAACTGTACGATAGCCGTAAAACGGGTATATGGTATTTTTATGACGGCAACTGCTAAGACTTTGGAAATTGCTTCGAAGACATAAAAACTTTTAAACATGGGAATCGTAAATAGTAAGGATTTCATATCTAGGAGAAAAGTGGATGAAGCAACAAGCAATTCCAGGAGGAGCAATGATGGGCATGTGAATCAGGCTAACTTATTGCCTATGCATATCAGAATTATCAGAAGATTACATATTAAAACAGTCGCTGGAATCTAGACCTGCAACTATGTGCATAATAATTCAATCTTTGAAACCCTAGTTCACATAAATACCCTTTAATAAAAACCTTTGTTAAGTCCTAGCTACCGCATTAGGTTAAGTAACCTGTAATGGTAGATTAGTGTGATTATTAAATAAATAAATAAATAAATAAAAAAACGAGATAATCCAATATCATCTCACCAAAAGTCACATTTGGTGAACTGCAGCCTGTGTTAAGCAAATGAGTTATAGACGAAAGTGCCGTAATCTCACTACCGAAGTTTAGTTTCCTACTGTCATATGGTTAACGCAAGTCATAGCCAACTAAGCTTACTTTTCTACCTTCTCAGGTACAGTCAGCGCCAAAAGTCGATGAACAGAATCAACTTTACAAAACAGCTGTTCACAACAAAATGCCATAAGTTATAGTCGCAACTAGGAAACAAAATAGAATGTACACCAGAAATTTACAAAAGTCGTTAAACACGAGTATTTCAAAAGTATCTGTGCACTAGTATTCCTAAAGTCGCTGAACATCATTCTATCAAAAGTCACTAAACAGCAGAAAAAACAAAATTAGGCTAACAAAGTATATTTTTAATGTTGCCGTGACTGTGTTAATGTACCTACTTTTGACGCTTATGTTGTTGAGCTACTTTTGGGACAGTGCTTGCTGTATCTATATCAATACAATTTATAACTTTAAAAATGCTGGACCGATTTTGATACAATTTGAGTGGAGTGACATTTAAAAACATGGATATTTAGAATTTTTAATCCATTATTTTTTTGTAAAATATTAAAATAATATATTTTAAATTAAATTTATTATTTCACATATTTCATTTATTACTTTAAGTAATAATTCAAATGAAAATATTTTAGATATTGTTAACGAAACCTTCTTCACAAAGTGAAACCTCCTTCAAGATCCTTAGTGAAACCTCTTTCGAACCTGGGATTTGACAAGCAGTCCGCTATAAAAGACGGAGCGCCCTTAGCTACTAATTTTGTTTTTTCTGCTGTTTAGTGACTTTTGATAGAATGATGTTCAGCGACTTTAGGAATACTAGTGCACAGATACTTTTGAAATACTCGTGTTTAGCGACTTTTGTAAATTTTCTGGTGTACATTCTATTTTGTTTCCCAGTTGCGACTATAACTTATGGCATTTTATTGTGAACAGCTGTTTTGTAAAGTTGATTCTGTTCATCGACTTTTGGCGCTGACTGTACTTAAATAAAGTGTACTAGTTCGTTCCGAGATCATGTAGGTAGTTTCTGATGAACCCAAAACAAAGTCAAGTTCTCTTTGATATCTGGGTCAGATCAAAAAACGGTTCATAGTTTGAAGGACACCGCATTCGCATCTGTCGTCCACATAACACCGTATAAATAACTTCAATTTCTGCAGCCGAGGATAAAAAATGCTTTGACTTAATTACTTCGAAAATAAGTTTTACACTTCACTAATGATTCTTAGAAACACAATACTTCTTGGTAGACTAAGTGTTGGTGGTAATTACACTAAACAATTAAAAAAATAATTAACCATTGTCAATATTATCCTAAACTAGCCGTAACAAACATATGAGACATGTTTGTTATCAATCTTCCAACCAAATAAAGATTCCGTATCGCTGGTTCAGTGTAACGAGGTTATGTAGTAAGCCAAATAAGGCGAATATAATAAAAGTGATTGTCTTACTGTAGTCTGATTTATATCCAATCTGAGGCTGTTCCGATACTTGCTTATTTATTCTATGAGTGGGCCGGAAGGGGCACTCGACCGGATGCGGTTGTTCGATGGTGGATGGTGCAAGTTATCAGCGGGAGCGAATTCGGATAGTTTTGGGTTGAAAATTAGTTTGACGAGAAATTCACTCATAAGAGAATCTCCCGTTCATAATTTTAGATAACCACTCCCTAGTCAAAGTTAAAGCATGATCTCTGTAGGAATTGAAAACGTTCTGTGCAAAAAAGCTATAGAAAATCAAATTACCAAAAAAAAGTCACCCATGATAAAGTACCCTCTGTTGCTTAACCTCAATTTACAACCAAATTTTTGTTATAATAGCAACAGAATTATATCTAGCTATTAAAATTAAAATTAAATTAAAAAGTTTTTATTGATATGAAAAAACAGTTCAGCATTATATCCTGACGCATGTGCTAGGCTTAAAGCCTGTGTTACAGGAGCCAGTGTCTTCACTACTGTTTATTAGTGTATAATATTCATGACATCATCAGACTATGGAAACAGACTAACTTTCTTTGGGCATGGAACCTCAAAAATTCAGCCCTCGTCTTTAAATTTAAAATCCGCGTTCTTTTATACTGTCAGTGGCTTCGTCACAATAAATTGATTACACATCTTGATTTTTGGCTATAGGTTTTTGTAATTTTTTATTTAACCGATGATCTCGTATGTCTTGTTCCGTGTATTGCTGGTAACATATATTATTTAGGGCGTACTTCCTGTGTCAGAAATATTGCTTTGGTACGCACAGCGTTTATTGGCGGCGCCGTCACTTTCCCTCACAACGACCTCAACCTAACTAAGTGTACCTGATTATTTTTAGAGAATTATGTGACAAAGAAAACAAAACCATGTTTATTATGAGTAGTTTACATTCAGTGCAATCTATGAAGATTTTGAAGGTCATTATTTTTTTTTTAAATAATACTTTTATTACGAATAGACATTAATGAACTACGTATCTTTGTATTTTTTGATAGATTTAATCGAGTCGTAAACATATAGTCCCCTAGAATAGTGCACACCCATTTAAATGAAGGTTTTAATGAGGTCACCGTATTCAGCCGCTATACTCGCATAGGAAGTTCCTCTCGGCACAAGTGTCAATAACTGGATAATACGAGTGCAGCTCCTGAAAAGGCTCTGATTTTAATCGAAAGTCTTTGTGTAGAGATGGCGGTTTGCATGAGAAAGGGCGGAAGTGAACTTACACACTCACTCACTTTGCTAACTAACATGCAATTCACTGGACACTAGGTGTGGTGATTTAGTCATGCTGGAACTGTATAATTTTCAAGGTAAAGCAGAAGACTCCGGTAGAAAACACTTTTATTTACATATTGTACAGCAATAATATTTAAAACAAGAAAGTGAAGTTTGATCTTACGATATTCCTAAAGCGGAACTTCATACACATCCTAACCTGTGGTGCTCAGACCTGCTCGCTCACTCTAAAAGTTCCGCTTTGAGTTTGCCAAAGATTTATTGTACGCAGCTTTCTTGGTGTTAAGCTGCAAGACCAAATCCCAAACATGAAGCTGCGTTCAAAAACTGGAATAACTGACGTCGGAAAAAACTATTACCAGGCTAAATTGGGATCAGACAGGTTACGTCAGCCGCATGAACAGTTACTATTGGGGAAAGATGGGACATAGTTGGACGGCAGATGGACGGTGCCTTGCATTAGCGCTTGGTTCCTATTGGTCCAGCATCGAGCATCATGGAAGGATTTGGTTGAGGCCAGTGGGCAAGTAAAATAACTAACAACCTTCTTGACGGGATATTCTTTTTTAATTATTATTTTCTTTTTAAATACTAGAAAGACTCTACGAAGTGTACCGTTGTTATACGTGGTACGGTAAAATTAGTTGTACGAGTATATACGGTGTGTAATCGGCTCATGGCTTTTACTCATATTAGAAGCTTCCCTACAATGCCTGCGGGACTCGGGCGGAAGTAAATGAAGTAAGCTTACATGAGCTCATTAAAAGTTTACTTGAGAAAATGTGTGTTTATAAATTGAGTAGTTCCTTTCAAGATGTCTGGTGGATTAAATATTGCACTTTGTATTTTGCATCGCAGTAATGTGTAAAAATATAATTTTATTTATTTCTCTATTTAATGTTTTACGCCATGTGAAACCTGAATATTATGTTTTCAAACTTTATTCTTATCTACTTTAGCCGTCTTTAAGTGTAATTTTCCCCGTGGACCCAGGCTTCCTCCCTCTAATATGAAAACAAAATCGTACAGAGCACTCAGGTGCCACATTCGCAACCATTACCAACCCAAACTAATCCGTAACTCGTAAGCGGGAATTTTTTATTCTATTACCAAATTCCTTAATCGGTCCGTGGGTGGGGAAAGTTTCTGCGCCCCTTGAGGGCCAATCATCCCCAGTTAGAGCAGTTATCGTTTCTGCGGCTCCGCTAAATGCTATTATTACTTCGGCTTTTACGCGTTGAATTATTCTTTCGTTGCCAAGTTTTTGAGTCAACAGACGGATTACAGAGTTGTGGCAGTTTCCACGAATTATTTTTGTGGTTTGCCTCGTTTTAATGCTTCGGTGAAATGTTTGATCATTTTTGGTATATTTTATTTAAGATATCTCTGATTAATTTTACCGAAGCGATTTTACCATTTTGCTTTAGTTCGAAATTTTCAACGTTCTAATTTTAATACTCTATTGAAAGAGTTCCACGAATTTATAATGTTTTTCAGTTGAAAATAATAAATTTGACATACTATTCCATAGCCATTATACTTTTAATCTAGGTTAACGATCCGTCAGCATCGACTTCATTATATTTCTAGTTAATTGACAAACAATACATTATGTGGGGCCGGTTTATCTAAATAATTGAGTCGGTTGGACCAAATCTGTCGAGAACCCTAATTGGTAGCTAAACTTATGGAAACTTCGACTGTATTGTATTTCAACAGAAAATCACGGTTATTCTGCGACTGGTATTGTGAAATATCTCGGATTATATTGCTTTAGTTATTGTTTTAAGGATGCGATGTAGTGATTATTAAATTTTATAGGAATTTAAAAAACATTTGTTAATTAAAATGCCTTCTTTAGCTATAGGATAGTCTCCAATTTAATTGTTTTGGAAAATACTTTGTTCCTTTTTTTACAACTTTGATCAATGAATATTTAGTCTAGCGAAAGAAAATTAAACACAGGCACTAGTAAATAGATTTAAGATTGTATTATTCTACTTAGTAATCAATTAATGGTTAGAATTTGTCCCGGGACAGTGTTATTAAAACCATTAAACTTGGCATCGCACATAAGTCAAATTAGTTTATTGTCACTCTCCACAAAATAGTTTAATTTTATTATTATTTATATGCCTTGAAAGGCAAAATTTCAAGAGCTATATTTAACGAAGAATAAATCAAACAAGTCAGTCGTACAATTGCATCACACTAGTCAAAAGCTTGCATAACGTTCGGAACGAGCCAAATGTATCCGAAAATAATGAACAGTTTCCGATATCGTTTGCAGAAATGTTCCCGTGTCTGTTTAAAGTACCATTTAACAGCATTTACTCTGAAGCCGGACTGACAGCCGCAGTCGAACACGAAATAACGCTATCAATATTTATTAATACTTTTTAAAGCGGCGAACCTAATTCTATCGTGACTATTGAATATGGCGGCATGATTTAAACGCACGTGGGAGTATTTGAAAAATTAAATAATTGAAGATTTCATTTCGTATCACAGAAACACCAGCCGCAATAATATAAATCATTTTCTGTTTTTAGTTCCATAAATCTGCCATTTGGTTGATGTTCATCGGATTACTTATTTCGGTTTTAAAATTCACGATACATTTTCTCTGACGTTTTAAGTATAATGCTCTGGTTGAGTGCTCGAAAAAATGTAAAAGGTCGGCTTTAGACATTGTCATCGGGGATCCCATGAATCCAGCTGTACAAAAAGGGGTAAAACGCTCCATCAGCGCGAATTTAAAGAATTTCCCCGACTATAATCCTGAGTGAAAGTAAGCTTATTTTTAAGCCGGCACCGGGTGGGCCCCGTTGATAATTTCACTCAAACTGCGTTTATAAAAGACGTTTATTATTTCATATTTGTGAAGGAAAATAGTACCATGAAATATCAGTGGAAAGGCTTTAAAGAACATGGGGTTTCAGGCCTAAAGATTATTAATTGAGCCGAGATTTCAATTTTAGTTTGAAAATGATTTTTCTGTCTTATAAATTTTAAAGTAAACGATGGGTTTTCGAAATAACTGATCATAATTTATGCGTTTTTGACCTTTGACATTGGAAACGCGACTTTCTGCTTGAACAAAATGTTTTTCAATTTTGGAAAGAAAGAAGATTATTACCAACACTTTGAACCCGTCCAGCGTTCTTAAATACCACAGTTATCTTTCAGTGAAATATTACGATGACAACACAAAATGAACACATAATGCGAGTACATTGGCCTCATTATTTATAATAGCAGTCCAAGTCTAGTTGTCGTTATAAAAGACCTTACAAAGAAATTGTTTGCTAGATTACCTATTTTATTAGTTGTTTTTTTTATATTCCTTAGCGAATAGTTGAACACAATGGAGGCACAACAATAAGGGTAGAACAAAATATATAAGATGGTGAAGGTGGACAAAAGGCTGCATTCACGAAACAGGTTTTAGTGAATACTTTCATTGTGGAGCGACGCAAATATAACGATAACAAAGTTGAAACGTAACGTTATTTATAATGGAGCACGTCAGCAGCGGACGGGCTGTTCCCTTTTCAATTATTTCTGAATCAAAATGAGGAATTTGAATGAATGGAAATAGCAAATGCATGACTAGCAGACTGCTGATAAAATCTACATAATAATACTTGTAATTAACCTCGTTTTATGTAATAACCGAATACCAAACATGTTTATAGACTTAGGTAGTTACTTTTTGCTGGTTATTTATGTCATATTTAAACCTTTACAATTACAGAGTCTCTAAAACCCTTCATAACAAATGAAACACAACATTCAAAACAGTCATGAACGCCATCCCCTCGAAAATTGTTTTTGAACATTTTAACAAAACACATCCGTTCCCGCCCTTATCAGCATACGTCTTCCCTTAGACCGTCTCTTCGAGCTGTCATGGCCGACCATCAATCTTATCGGGGAATATTCCCTGATTCCCTTCCGAACGGCATCGAAAAAATATGCCACACGAATTTATATTTGCATCGTAGGTGAGTGTAGTGATGGGATGAACGGGGTTCTTGAACGTGGTAATTGGAGGTGGAATATTGTTTTGCTCGTGTAAGGGATATTGGGATTGCGTGAATATAGTGTGGCTTTAGTAAGAGGTATTTCTCATTGTACACTAGTTGTAATCATTTTGTAACCGTAATTTTGTTATTGTACATATAACTTGCATCTATTGTAATGCAAAAATACATTAAATTAGTAATTAGCATTCAATTAGTATATTTCATTAGTAAATTAAGACTGCCAAAGAACTTTGAAAAGAATATCTGATTGCAATTAATTCGTGTTAGCGAAGCTAACAAGTGATTAAATTGTTTTTAAGAAACGTTTAAGAAAACTCAAGATTCAATTTCTCAATCCCGTAACACCAATGTCGCCCACCTTGCAATCTCTAGCGGTGACGTCACAATGTGTCGGAACAGCGCGACGTGGTTGACAAGCGCTTAATCAAGATGGCCGGAATTCCCGCGTTTTTTCCTGAATTAACAATGTTGGCGGTAGTTCGAGACACGCGTTCGGCAATTACTTGTAGATTTAAATGTAAAGCAGTGAAATTGGATCGTATTTACAATTTATGTGAATGCAAGCATGAATTTTTATGCCGATCTTTTTGTTTGCCTATTAATGAAATGATCTCAGAATATTCAATATTGGCGTCATCATAGTTTTCATTACTTAAAAATGCATCGGGCTGTGTTTATAAAAAAACAATTCTACGGACTTCGGAATAATAAAAGTGATAAAACATTATTAAATAATCACGTTGACTTCCTTGATGCTGCCCTTGTGCAACCCTAACACGTGTGTAGCTTCCCCTCATATGATCTTAGATTAAGGTTTGCCTCAGCACACCTCTACTCTTCGGGGTAACATTCGGATTCGCCATCGTTTTGATAGCTTACGTTAAAATTATTCGTGTTAGCCCCACGGGACACATATCCATTGACGTTTCTATTTCTTGGAGTTCGAAGATTGGCATCTTGGCTGAGAATGTGGGACATTCGCCGCCTCATCGCTTTACAGTAGACACGTTACGCTGAGGTTGGGATACGAGATTTTATTTTTAACTTCAAAATTTAGCTTTTATATATCGCTGTCTAAAAATAAATTGTCTGTATACTCGCACAAAGGAAATAGTTGTCAGATATGAACAACTTTAGTTTTGACTTGAAGGTTGAAGCTGATCCTTGATGAAAATTTGTTACTTATAGTGAAAAGCATACTGCTAAAAAAACAACAGCACTTTATTATGAAGAAATCCCATTCGCAAGTGGAAATATCCTGAAAAAAGAATACGGGGTCTAATTCCCATCGTGCCGTTATCATGTGCGGGATGAGGGAATAATGGTATCAGAGAAGGGTGATCCAAACTGCGGGGCCGCGACCGGAGCCGGGAAGATACGGCCAGAGATTAGCCGGCTGAAGGGAGAATACTAATACTGTACGACTAAAAAACGAAATACGAACATTTCTGGTCCTGTTACATTTCAGCGGTATAATTGGAGTAGCTTTCGGGAGCTTTCGAGATTACCTCGATTTTTGTTTCAACATTCCGAATAATGACATGACATGGTTCGAGTGTGCATTCTTTTGTTTAAATTCCCAATTTGAACTCTATGCGCTTGTAATACTGAAGATTCAGACGAGAGAAAATGTAAAAAAGGGAATTCCTTTTTCGTTTGAAAAGTAAATTTCTTTATTTTTTTAAATAACACAAGGAAAAAGGTTCTTTCAAATGATGTTACCGTTGTAATCCATCAAGCGCATCCAGCCAGTCCTAATGGGAGCCAGTTGGCTGTCTAATCTTTTGCGACGGTATTAATTATTTCCAAATTAGAACGCTATTAATGTGGTTAGCAGACTAATGGATGAATTTCCATTTTCGGAAATAACTAGGATTTACTAACATAATGGAGAATAAGCTAAATTTTACATTGTAATATACCATAATGACTTGAATGAATGGGGGAATAGCTTCTGGTGTATAATCTGAAAGACTTCCTTGATTCTAACCTCGTGTTATTGCTTGGTGCTATTAATAACCACTGCACTGAAAATTATTGTATTTCTTACACGATCCGCCGTATATACGATCACTGTAGCAATCAGGTCATCTAGTTTCTAATCGGCCTTCAACACACAATTACTGCGGGAAGTCATTACGCACTTAGGGTAGCACGGAAGCTCGCTCGCACGGGGTACTAATGGGCTTTGCATCTCCGCTTCCAACCTATAAAACTGTGTCAATGAATTCACTGTAGTCAATTGTTTAATTCTAATTCAATTTATGAAACAGTTTTCGAAAGGAATATTCTTTTCTTTTGAAACTGAACTAAAACAAAAAGGGGATCGTTGAAACAGTTTCGCACCAAACTGGAGTCCTTAAGCTTCCTTGGTGGATGAACGCGTTGGTGGGAGAGTCAAAGCTCTTGCTCTACTTTTAAATAAGATTGTGTTTGAGACCAAACTAGTAGGTAAGTCTTAAGAAATTAGGGTTTGTTGAGGGTTAGTGACTCAATTTGCACTTCTATAATATATTTTTGACAAAGATTATATCTAAAGACAATACAAACAACCCTAACTCTTTTAGAAACATGTATATCATCCATCATGATTTGTTCAAAAATAACAGTCAAAATATTCCATCTCTTTCTATCTCTTCTCCATAACATAAACAAACATTCCAAAATATCAAAAGCATCAGTAAAGACAAGTATCAGTTTCCAAGTCTTCGAACGTTCATTAGCGCTGTTCAGCGACTGCTCCCAAACAGCTCGCGGTTACCTCAGCGCCAGCACTGAACTTTGTGCGTCTTTGCTAACGCGACCACCGTTATTTAACTTTAAATTGTGTAGCTTAAGTATCAGGTTTTCTCTGAAGATTCGGTGCGCGGTTAGGACTTGCGCATAAGGAGTAAATTGACACTTAGTTTTGCGTGTTTTGTTGGTTTCTTTTGAGTTCTGTTACCTGCAAGCAGTACTGCTGAAGCTCGCAATATGAGGTACAACTTTAAACTCAAAGTACTCAGTCATTTATTTAGTGGTTAGAAGATTTAAACCTGCCCCGTTATGCACATTTTTCATTGTATCTTCGCTCCTATTAGTCGCAGCGTGATGGTATATAGCCTAAAACCTTCCTCGATGAATGGTCTATTCAACACAAAAATAATTTTTGAACCAGTAGTTCCTGCGATAAACGCGTTCAAACAAACAAACAAACTCTTCAGCTTTATATATTAGTATAGACTTGTTCTTTTTTTAGAATATATATTCCCAATATATTAGAATATAGGCCCAAGCATTTTAAATAAATCCTACATACAAATTATTCGACAAGAAAGAAATTCTAAACATCTTCGATTATTTACTCCTTTAAATATCACCATAACCTTCCCTTTCTATAATTTAGTGTTGATATCAAAACAGTTCCTAACATGAACCGCTTTGTAACAAACTTCAAGCAATCTGTTTAAACTTTATTTTGTTTCGCTTGTGTATAATTAATGTTTCGTAATAGGTACGTTTCCGACCGTCTTGTTGTTCATCAATAATGTTCCGAGTTATTGTCAGATGGGAATGTTGGGATTGATATTATGTTTCCTTTGAAATTGAATCGTTACCTGAGTTTCGATTTTTGTATTGGTGAATACCGAAATGATCAATGCTCGTTCTTTCTTTGCATGTAAATGAGCCTTTTCCTTAACGGGGGATGTATTAAGGCCGGTACCATGATAAGTAGGTATTATCCTGCTATTGGTATATTTAGCCATTACGTTAGAATACTGCAGATAATGATATAAATCATAGGATATTGTTGTATCTACTATAAGCTACAATACACCATCAATTGGTCGTGAGAAACTGCCTCAAAGGATTATTTATTATGCGGTAATGTATTACCACGCAGTGATACATCTATTTCCTACATAGGATACGTCCCACTGCTGGGCACAGGCCTTAAGTTTTAATTAGCAAGCTAGAACTGTGAGCCGGCGACTTCAGCTTCCAATATTTAAAATCGAGTCGAGTTTTCTTACGATGTTTTCTTACACCGTGGTATCTTAGAATGATTAAGATTGTACATACAACTTTGAGAAAGTCGCATTAGCACTTTGCCTGCAATTAGTGCTTGTGCTTTCAAATCCTTGCATAGATCCACAAAGAGACTACGGCATTCCCAATATTCGTTTTGTAATCAGTCAATTCAAATGCTTGCAAATTAATTTTCCTGCTCGCTGTTGCTCATTTCGTATAAAATATTTTATCCCAATGGTCGTTAAAGCAAAAAGAATAAATAAGAGAGCATGCATGTTATAGCATCCAAGTCTACTGAAGCCTCGTTTCTGTTCGTGTATTACAAGTTTTTTTGTTCGCGGCTCATCCAACTTCCGATGAGGCTGGTTGGAGCTCCACTGTCAGGTTTCATAATTTTAAATAATATTTGTGAATTATAATTGGAAATTGCATAAGATATTTTTCCAAACTTTAACGAAACTTATGACAAAAGAAAAGACACGTAAAACTTAGGGGGGGGCCCTATGTATTTTTATATATATATTTTGGAAACAATTCTCAGACTTGTCCATTGTAGCAATTTACCATGTGGGAAACCAGTTCATAACTACTATTCAGTTTCTCTGATTTAGAAAAAACTTCATACACGAAAAATCTAAGTTAATTATACGCCAACACTCGCACTGCACCCGAACTCGCCTCGCTAAGGGAAATACACGTTAAAAACGCGGATTAATGAGCTGCGGGATCGGAATCGTCGGCACGAGACGAATCTGGCAACGCGTATTCAATGATTGTGATAAATGTGAGGGTGTATCGCTCTCCCGGGGAACGGGAGCCCCTGGTGACGGGGACACGATGAAACTGATTATTATTGCAATTTACGGACTAATAATATTTTAATAATATTAATCATATTTGTCAGAAATTTGTAATCCGTCAAAAATGGTCATGTGGATACTGATTTAGTATTGGGATAGCTGTAGCTTTATAAAATTAAAGTAAACGATTTATGGATTGTAGCGTGAAGTTTGTAGTCACCATACAAGTGAAATCATTTGGAAAGATCAAAGGTATATTACTTAGATACTTACCTACATTCGAAAATGCGTCAGAAAGTGTTAGAAAAGCACAGAGAAAAGAATGGCATAACATTAGTCTCAGATGAAGAAAAACTAGCTTCATCTTGGTCCGATGAAAGATGTTCTTCTTTGAAATCTCATCTGAAATATCAAATCTATCAGAAACTGATAAATCGCGACTTTAATATGAACAATATGAGTCTCTCGAACTCTTTCTGTAAAATAACTGTTTTTAAATGAACTTGTAATTTTATTGGATTTCGTCGATTTCTTCCTACTTCTAATCTTTGGGATTAATGCTGGCAGCTAAGGGTAATATGCTATTAAGAAAATGACTGAATATGATGGGATCCTAGTTAGTAGTTACCTTAAATTTTTACTTGCTGAATGAGCTCGTCAACCCATTGCAATCTTCATAATTATAGAATTGCAAATAAGTGAATAGACGTATCAAATCCATGTCAAATATTAACGAATTAGTTAATTTAATACGATTTTACTTACTTAGTTTTACCGCTTGTGGTAACGAAATGTATATGTGTAGGGTCATGTGTGCAAAGCGGATCTACTGAGACTTATTATTCTTGATTTAACCCTTCGACTGAATGCGTAGTAATGTGTATGGGATTCGGAAGGCCTTTTGGTGACACTGCGTGGAGCGGCTCAAGACCGACAGATGGCTGAATGGGCAAGCTTTTGTGGTTCGTTGTGTAATTTACAACTGCTAATGATTGCTTTGCAATTTGAAATTGTTCAATTAGCTTGTTGAAGATTTTAAATATCTCATGTGTCTACTAAGATGTTGAAGTGATTTTTCTGCGTGTACAAGAAATTAAGTTTTATTTTGAAATCATGATACTAAAGCGACCTTTAAAACTTTTTTCGAATTTGCATTACAATATTTTCCGTCTCATTCATTTATTTTCCTGGTCAAGTTATTTATTAATTCATTTTATTTTTAATATGTTCATTCATTTATTGGTTAATTCATAAATATATAACAATAAAAACATTAAAGTATCATCTCTCTGGTTCAAAGAACTTTGATGTTATTGCATCAAATAACACTTCAGTTTGAATTCTGTCTCGCCTGTTTCATTGCTAGTATATTTTGAGTTCCATTTATGTTTATGTTACGATCAGCATAAAAGTTTTGATAGCAACAGACACTTGTTCATATACGTAGTTTAATATTATTACTATATTCCTCGAGGAGCGGTAGTCTGCAGTCGACGTATTTAAAAGACACAGACATTGACATGTTATACCCAATACTAGTACATGTTGACCGTCAAATACATATAAATCGTTCTGATTACACCTTTATATTTAAACGGAAAGGAAGTCATAAAAGTTTGTTAAATTCTAAATCAGCTTGTATGAGTAAAGTAAATGAGGGAAGGTAGTCCGAATAATCCGAATATTCCTTGACAATTCAGGTAATCTTTGTAAATGTTTAAATAAAAGCATACCAAAAATACAAGAGTACACAAAAGTTTACCGCAATTGTCTAACAACTGCCACACGGCACACAACACTAAGTTGCATCATAAGCCTCTGGATTATAGAGTTTTACCACAGTGGCACTAATGCCTCCCTAACATAGTTATTGGGGACGTTGTAAGGACGGCCACACACGCTTCATTGGAAACTCACGCTTTTGTCGTTAGCACATGTAATCTATTCATCCACCCATTTCGTGTACACCATCCCTAATATATAACGTCAATGTTCTGAACCGCCTTTGTTGCTTCAAATTATGTTTAACTAAACAAAAAGGTTTTATTGCTATTTATGTTGGGGTACTTTTGTTAAAAATAGGTATAAATAACGCGCATCGTGCTCGGAATTAAATTTAATGGTATGGAAATTATTTCACGTAATAATAAATATTAGAAAATATATGCGTGTACTTCTGTGGTTTACATTCATTATTCTTTTCATGTATTATTTTGATGGCTTGTTTAGTATCAGACTCAAATGAGTTCTTATTTTTAAGTTCACATGGCATGTGGTCCTGACTAGGTTTCTTAACAAGATTATCTCGCCGGACGCCGGACAACTAGCAAGACGTAATTAGGTTAAGCAATAAGAGTACCAGGATACCAGGAAACTAATAGAGTTTCACAAGAAGTACTTATAAGAAAGAAATTAGGTTATTGCTGACTTGACTTTAAGAGTTTTTTAAATGTTCTTCATAAAGTCGGCTTCGAGATAGGTAAAGTTGTTCTTTGACGTCCAATAACGGATAATAAAACGTTCATATTCCATTACCACACATTTTGAGGCACAAATTTATACGCGTCTATAAAATTGTATGCAAATTAGTTCGGAATTACTCTCGCTGAGAAAGTTATAAAGCAGTTGGCATTATGCATGTTGCGCTTATTATTCTACGCGGAATGGAATTCTAGCCAGTATTTTACAGTTTTGGCTTTTAATAGAACTTAATGTACGCTAATTTTAAATTAGGGGCAGTTTGCCCTAAATTCGGTTGGAGAATTGGTGGAGCGAATTGTACTTACAATTTGAAACTACAATGTATTAACTGGTAAGTAGAGAGAGATATTGTGGGCTCATACATATTTTTGATGATGACTGCTATTGAAAATAGTCAGGTAAAGTTTTAGATATACAAATTATATCTATAACATGTTTTTTAAAGTATCTTTCGTGACGATGATTCCTCACGCGTTATTTTTGACATTCGACCCACTACCCAACGGCCCCCTCTTCCAATGGCATCCAAAACTTAAAAATGCCTAAACAACTGTTTTACTGGAAAATAAACATTACGTTTAGTAAGCCAAAAGAGGCAAATAAAATGACATATCATTTGGTAATAGCGAAAAGTAAATATTCAGACTTATGAAGGGTAATATATTTTTCACTAAACGTTTGAGTACCATCAAATAATGTGATCATGAATTTTAATTATAAGCTTTAGGCCCCTTTTATCTTCGCACTTTACCTGAGAATCGTAAACGAATATTGTTGGAATTATTTAGGTCTCAGTTTAATCTAGGTCATGAGATTTGTCTGGTTTTTATTTCGTAATAAAAAGAGAAGAGGATTTTTTAACAGTTTTTTGTTACTATGAAGGAGATAACTTTTTAATTGCGAAACGGGTTCATTATATAGATCTTAATATTATTCAAATTATTTGTTTGAAGTCGCTAGTAGGTAGTGTAGGTACTAGACTAGAAGGTGACTTGTTGTTTTTTTTTTGTGTAACTACAACGTCACCCGAAGTCAAAATAAGAAGACGTAAATCAAATACTTTACACTTACTTACTACTATTCACGTTATAACCTTAATGTCTTTTTTCTATTTCCGAATATATTTTTATCTACAACCCACAGCCCAATACAAGCCATCCTCCAAAATAAGTAAACCTCAGCAAAGAGTTTT
The DNA here is from genome assembly GCF_003590095.1 of Trichoplusia ni. Classification (NCBI taxonomy): domain Eukaryota; kingdom Metazoa; phylum Arthropoda; class Insecta; order Lepidoptera; family Noctuidae; genus Trichoplusia; species Trichoplusia ni. Next base: position 10,292,184 of record NC_039483.1, read on the forward strand.
ATAAGTGGATCCATGATCCCCTCATTACTGAGTCGAGTTATGTGCGAGACGTTCATTACGCGAGACGCGTCATCCATTGCGCGATCGGCTCGGGATTAAAAGATAGAAAAAGGTGAAAAATTACGGGACGCACCGTCGGAGATTACCAGCTAGATTACCTTCGTGTCATTTATCAACTTCATCTGCGAGCTCCTGGAGTCGGGGCTTTGTGTGGCGCGAAGGTAATTTTGGACGCAAAGGTATTGTTTATTAAAGAAAGGGGGAGGTAGCTGATTTATATTAAAATTGATGTACCAGCTCATCTGCCTGTTGCGGAAGTATTAAGGGTTGTTTTCTAGTCTGTGTTGTGTACGACTTTTAAAGAGGAGGTTGTTTCAGAACAACTGGTTTCTGGAGGCTGAATTCAGATTCAGCCGATATTTTATTAATCTCCAAAGTACGAGTACATTGTAATTGTTGCTGAGAATATTTCATTCAATTCGACTTTTTTAGAGAATGTTAAAAAAACATTTAAAATGGTTTGAATCTTTATTAACAGCTGATATTAGCATAAAACTGTACCTCTCACAAAAAACGTGTTATCTGGAGATTATTTATTACGTTTACTCATGCTTGCTGATTGCTTGTAACTTGCGGCATAACCCAAGGACGCACGTGACAGTGCCGCTAGGGTGGGTAAACATCCCGATAACTAATACTTGGCCGCGAATATTTGACACGAAGAAAAACTATTCTAATTCAATCCCGGCCTGTGATTCGAACATTTTCCTGCCTGTTATTTACAAGCCAACAAAAGTAATTTAACAAAATGTCTTCTGTTTCTCCCGAAAAAGACATTGAACCGGATTACTGTTTTGTTAATCTTTTGAGTAACGATTTTGGGGTGAAAATTGGTGGAATATTTTATTTATAATATAAAGCGGATTTTCACCTGAAAAATATTTACTTAAAGGTTAATTTTTAAAATGTTTTTAAAATGTATTATTATTACTGTAGTAAGTTTACAGGAATGGAGCAAAATTTATTAATAAACCTTCACTTCCGTCTACTTCTTACGCCTATTTGATACGCCTAGTTTGATTTTTTGTTTTGTATCCAACCTACGTACCCCATTCCAGCATTGTCAAACGATTAACAAATACAGGTAGCTGTCAAACAGATAGATTTAGTATCAATTTAAAAACTAACTGTGTGTAATATAAAACTGTAGTTAAAATTACAAAATGAATCAACGTATCCTGTTCGCAACTAGAAGTTCGTTGTAAAAGTTTTACTAATCCGGTTTGTTAAGCAAAGCCCTCTGTCTATTCTCTGAAGGCTTACGTTGGTGGCTATAACATTAGATTTTAATAATATAACTTTATGGCTTTTGCTTGACTTTGTACTAAATTGGTTTAATTTACTATATTTATATTAAGCTATGTTAATACAGGTTCTATTGTTGCAGAAATGAAATATATAGCGGATTTTGCACAGATAAGTCGTGTATATGTTCTTATTAGCAATAATTGTTTGAAATTAGTAAAGTAAGAAATATACGACTGTCAATGGTTAAATTATGAGTTTGGAAAACAATGGGATATGTGTTTTACGAAGGCACGGTTATATCAAGTTGTATAGCCTTGTTTTAAACAGACCATATTTATAATAAAATTGGTTAATTTTTAATTTAGGTTAAAAAATTAATGACCAATGTACATGTACCTGTGATATTGTGAATCGTAATAAATATTGTTTGAGTGTATCTCTTTATAAACACAGAATAAAGAGTTATAAAGGTACTTAACTGACTGCCTCGTACCTTTTCATTAATATTACAAATTGTGGACATAATTATTTGTATACATGACACTATATTTTTTTCTACACAAGCCTTTTTTCTTAAGATTGAGCGGTCTTTACAACTGTTAAAAATATGCTTCCCCTTTATAATGTAAGTTACTAAATAAAATGTATGTCATACTGTGTTTCAATATGTATATGTTAACATATACAATATCGAATACAATCTCATCTCCGTGAAGTGGTATCGAAGAGTTCGTTAGTGTTAGTTTTTTTTAATAAAGTATTTGGTAGAGTCAGCAAGTTTTTTTTATAATGTATTCGCTTATTAAAGAAAGAAAAACTTGTTAACCTCCTTAAAAGATGTTTTATAAATATATTTTTTTGAATAACATAAGCGTATTAAGCCAATCCACATGAAAAATTTATATTTGTAAGTTTGAATAGGCACTTTGATTTTGGTGGTTTATATTTAGCTTAACAAGTAGGGTTAGGTAACAAAATGTTTTTACTCTTTTTAGGTGGATATATGTAACAAGAAAGAATAAGTACATAAGGTTTTGTGAATTCCTCCAAAAGTAAAAAAAACATGTATTTTCCTCAGTCGTTTCCCGAATGGTCTTTGCTATCGCTACCGGTCCCTGCGACATCTATCCGAAGCAATTAAAAGTGACAGTAACGAACGTGTACACTCGTCATAATTCAAGGACCTTGTTACTTTACTAGAAATTTTATATTTTCTTCCAGAGACTCGGGATTTAATGAACGTCCATAGTAAGTATTATTTTATATAGAGTACTAATCAACGTTTTTATATGGACCCTCTGTAAGTCTTTACTTAGCAATTTTTGGCACAAGAACTTTAGCTGTAGCAATGATTCGAACGATAAAGAGAAGTGGAATCTAAAAATAAAATCTTAAACCAATCATTGCTTGGAGCAAAAGATTTAAAAAACGTTTGATACAAAGAAAATTGCGTATTCGAATTGACAAATTTAAACCGAGCCCAAGCTACGCTATAGGACGCTCTGGGTTTTCTTTTTCAGAATGAGCAGGGTATAAGCCGCCATGAAACTGCATCGCCCACTTATGTGTGTGGCCTTATCCCTTCTCAGGTAACGCGAGACGTGTCGACATATTAACGAAAAGGGTAGACGTGCACGGCCTGTAATGTTTTGGAAAACAAGGTAAATAATGCCTGGAAGTGTGATCTTAAGGAACATTAAAAATCTTCTTTATTCTACTCAATGCGGGTCTCACATCTGACTTTTAAATAAAAGAAATACCTATGTAAGTAACAAATCCACATTATTGTAATCATTTAAAAGACTAGTTCTGCGAAGAGATTCAGCTAACTCACAAAACAAAAGGCAATAGATTAGCATAAATTACTTCAAATGATTGAAAAAAAAACAATTTTTAACTTCGTTTCAAAGTCTTTAATATATAACAGCATAACAGAAACAGCGTGTAAAGTGAACACCCTCAACATCGTTGGTTACACAACTTCCGCCACATACTTACATGAGCCGCTGAATATATTTTTTGTAGTCTCCAGGCTCCTTAAAGCCTGACATTTGACGGGCGTTGTAAGCGGTTTACATGCAAATTAGTTTGCATTGGCCTGGGAGCTTGTTAACTATAACAAGACAGATATTTTGAGTGTCGCACATTTTGTGTGTCGATTATGTGATGAATTGACGGTTGTTTGTAGGAAACAAGGGTGGACGTGTCTTGAATACTGGGGTTAACAAACATACGATCAAACCTTCAAACTAACATGGTGATATATCAGGAAAATGTAACTTTACAGAGCAGGTTTTTATCATGAAAGACTTTTTAGATGTTCTAGGAAGTGGTTGGCTACATGATACAGCTCAGCTAAGAAAAACAAAAACAATAAATCTTATCTTAAACAAGAATTGTGAAATATAAATGAAAGATATATGAGTAATAGTCCTCAGTATCATTCAAAATATGAAAGCATTTATAAATTTATAGCTTTTATGCTTTCCTTTTGGAAATTCTTTGTATTTATCGTGAGTGTTTCGCTGTGTTGGCAGAGTGCTTTGAAGATTTCAAATAATGTCATTTTAATCCATTTCAATTCAGTGGTCGGCCATTGTAAATAGAAGAATTGGGGCTCTGTATCATTTACGATCGCCATGTTGATCACGATATTTTAAAGACAAACATTTTGCTTTCTGAGGCCATATGTTCAAATTTCTCCGCTCTCTAATTCTGATCCAATTGCTCAAAGGGTATTGAATTGACAAGGCAAGTCAAAATATAATGACCATACATTTAAGCTATTAAAACAGTTCTAACCGTGTACTAGCATGAAAGATTAACCACCGAATACTAAGATTATTGGGTAAGACTATTATTTTATGGTATAAAACCAATGTATTCTAGGTAAGTTTCATTAGTGTATTATTCTCGCTTGGTAACTAATTACCGTGACAGTTTTGATAATAAAATCGCCGTCTTAGCCGAATAAAGTGGCAGCGCTGCTACGACTATTCTATCATTTTCAATTTCAAAATGTCAAAAAAAAAAAACTGAATTGCATGACAAATAGACTTGATTGCCTTTATTTTAGATGTATGACGAAATTAAACAATGTAGAAGAAACTGCAGTCGCGATATCGCTTTTAAAGGTCCCACACATGTTTGAGATGTCAGTAAATACCTACAAACTGTACAAACTCCTACCAATTAATTTTCAATTAAAATTGACTTTGCGCACTTGCCGTTATATTCTGCGGAGACGACCAATAAATAAATCTTTATCTTATCGTGCCGATTACTGCATTTAAATTCTCAATAGACAAATCAGTTCTACACATCAAACGGTGCGGTCGCCACTATGGCAACAAATTTAGCAAACAAAGTAATCGTTTTAACTGGTGGAGGAGGTGGAATCGGTTCCACAATAGCTGATAATTATCTTGAACAGGGAGCAAAACTTGTTATTTTACTTGATAATGACGAGAAGAATGGAGCCGACACCGCAAAACAATTAACAACGAAATATGGAGACAACAAAGCTGTATTTATTAAGTGTGATTTAACTTCCGAAGTGGATGAAGTTTCAAAAACAATTTTTGAAAATTATACAGTCGACGTCCTTGTCAATAACGCTGGAATCTTCGATGAGACGAAACTGAAACTGACTATAAATGTCAATGTAACTGCTCTTATTGAATTGAGTTTGAAGTTTTGGAACCACATGAGGACAGATAAGGGAGGAAGAGGAGGCACCATTATTAACTTGGCATCCATATATGGATATAGAGTTGATCCATATACTTCCATCTATCAAGCTTCAAAATTCGCTGTTATGGGATTTACGAGGTCTTTAGGTCATGCAGATAATTTCAAGAGATCTGGTGTGAGAGTAGTTGCCATCTGCCCTGGTTTTACCAGAACCAATATGACTGTTACATTTACCACAACAGACTTGGACCGCTTGGAGGAATATAACGAATACGCTAAGAGCCTACCGTGGCAAACAGTAGAAGCGGTGGGTGATGCTGCCGTAGAAATCTTTGAACTTGCTGAAAGTGGTTCCGCTTGGCAAATCAAGGGAGGGAAACCTGTTGAAGAAGTAAAGTTAAAGTTTGAAAATAACGATCCATAATTCAAATTTTTCAGTAGTATACATACGTGAAGCTACATTGGTGACATTAATTTGATACACGATTAGGGTCAGTAGTCATTAATCATATGAGTCATGATAGCTTCAATATTGAAGCAATATTCACGAATTGAAGTTTTTTATTTCAAACAAACTAAAATTTAAACTTGAAATTGTGAAAACTTGGCACAAAATTTCATTTATGGAATAGAAGACATTGCTTTTTTTGTAATCTCAACTGGCCAAAAAATGGTCAATAATAATGCTAAAGAGTTTAAATATTGACGATATCTCAAATATATAGCTGTTAGGACGGCGATCAATTTTTAAAATATATTTTGCACACCATGTATACAATTTCAAATCATTTTAGTAACCGCTCTTGAAGTGATGTTATTTTTCCCGCAACTTTTAAAATTAAAAATAACGGATATTTACTTAATTTTGTTTTTACTCATCGAAAATAGAATAATTTGAAGCCCCTGACAATAGTCCACATGACACATCATCTTTCTCCCCCTTTTTACGACTGCAAATTTTATCATTTAATGAAGCTAAGAACTCTCTTGATTAAGTCATCAATATTATATTTCAGTGCGCTATCACTTGAGCCCCGACTCGATCGACCGGCAGTATATTGTCAGTCATTCGGTTATTCTTCCACTTTCACCTCCTTTCGGGAACTATGATGCCACATACAGACGGACACATCAATCTTATAACATCGACCTTTTTGCATCGGGGGTAAAACAAATAGTTTATTGTTCCAATAAAATACGATAAAACAGAAAATGAATATATTTCTCCATTTAATTACCGTCACAATCACAATCACTAGGAACAGTAGGAACTAACCACTTTCGTCTCAGTTTCGCGTAACCTGCTTTTAAAACTAAATCAACTGCATCATTTACGATCGTACTGTTGATCGCAACGTTTTGAAGACAAATATTTAACTTTGAGACATCTGAGCCCATAAGACTACACGAATAATCGAGTGTTTGAGGTCATCACGCCAAAACCACTGCGCGCGTCGAATCGCGGGTTCGATCCCCGCGTAGGACGCTTTTGTATGATCCCCCACAACACAAGGATTAAATTTCTTAGTGCGAAAGTCGTTAAAAAAAATCAAGTAGAAATGTTATTTCCATAAACTTGAACAATAAAAATAAAAACAGTACTACAGCTTGCTTAAATGATTAACCACCAAATACTAAGATAACAGAATTTGTTTAATAGTGATAAGCCGAATGTATTCTAGATAAGGTTTCATTCGTTTTGTGACGTAATCAAATTGGTGGCTAAAAGCTATCTCATGATTTAGATAAAATAAGTGTATTCTTCTCGCTTGGTAACTCATTACCGTAGGTGGTTTTGATAATGAAATCGCCGTCCCAGCTGAATAAAGCGACAAGTGCTGTTACGATTGCTTTACTTTCAATTTTGAAATGACAAAATTATCCGTGGCTTTTGACAACTAAGTAGACCTATCTTAATTGCTTTTTTATTTAGCTGTATTATTTTCACTGCTAGAGTATCCCTCTTTTTGTCTTCCGCTTGCAGTGGAGGGAAGGAGAAAACAAGACATGACAATGACATGACATGACGTTTCGCTTTTTATAGTTGATTTCTTACGTTCCATACTAAAACCGGAATTTACCAATATTCGTTACCGAGCAACTGCAGTCGCAATATCGTTTTAAAAAGATCCCACTCATGTTGGCGATGATAAAAAATGCCTATTCAGTAAACATAGTTATTAGGGTAAAGGTTTAAAATCTATGCTTCCATTAAAATTAAATTTTCTCATTTGCCGTTTCATTCTGCGGAGGCGACCAATAATCTCTTTTATTATTTGCAGCACTTTGGTCTTTATCTTATCTGTGCCGATTACTGCATTTTAATTCTCAAAACACAAATCAGTTCTACACATCAAACGGTTCGGTCGCCACTATGGCTACAAATTTAGCAAACAAAGTAATCGTTATAACTGGTGGAGGAGGTGGAATCGGTTCAACAACTGCTGATAAATATCTTGAACAGGGAGCAAAACTTGTTATTTTACTTGATAATGACGAAAAGAATGGAGCCGACACCGCAAAACAATTAACAACAAAATATGGTGAGAACAAAGCTATATTTATTAAGTGCGACTTAACTTCCGACGTGGATGAGGTTTCGAAAAGGATTTTTGAAAACTATACAGTCGACGTCCTTGTCAATAACGCTGGAATCTACGATGAGACAAAACTGAAATTGACTATTAATGTCAATGTAACTGCTGTTATTGAATTGGGTTTGAAGTTTTGGAATCACATGAGGAAAGATAAAGGAGGAAGAGGAGGCACCATTATCAACTTGGCGTCCATTTATGGATACAGAGTCGATCCATACATTTCTATCTATCAAGCTTCAAAATTCGCTGTTATGGGATTTACGAGGTCTTTAGGTCATGCGGATAATTTCAAGAGATCTGGTGTGAGAGTAGTCGCCATCTGTCCTGGTTTTACTAGAACTAATATGACTGCTAAACTTACCACAACAGATAGTGACCTCATGCAGGAATTTGACGAATACACGAAGAATCTACCGTGGCAGGCAGTAGAAGCAGTGGGTGGTGCTGCTGTAGACGTCTTCCAACGTGCTGAAAGTGGTACTGCTTGGCTTATCGAGGGAGGAAAACCTATTGAAGAAGTAAAGTCATGAGAAACGGAAATTATTTTGAAAACTTGATGTAAATAAAACATGAATATGTTGTCATAAAAACGAGTTTTAGGAAAATTGACTTTTTTTCAAATCCTTAAAAAAGTGCTCAAAAGCTCGATTCACTTTCATCTCATGTCACTGAGTATAAAATAGAATTCTTTTTGCTCGTAATAACTGACTACACTCCACGGTCATCGGAAAATGTGCTGAACTTTACAACGCATAATATTGACTTTTATATTTAATAGTATTGAAATACCTATTCAAAAATAATAATTTTGCAGTACGTTTATCACTGGCCCGAGCATTGTGCAAGGTCAGTGATAAGTCTTGATCATAAATTGGGTAGAGAATGTCTTGATAAGCGGTACTAATACAAAATGCGACGATATCCAGAACAAAAACTAAAGTGCAGCTGAACAAATAAAATATACCCATATCTCATACATATTTTCATTTTTTATTCGCACGTCTGTCTGCGAATAAAATTTTGTTAACAATGTCAAACATAATGGATAATGATCATATTAAGTAGTTCTAATAATGTATTTACTAGGTATTTTTGCGCAGGGGAAATAAAAAAATGACAAAATATAGATGTGTTGGGCGAAGCTGCTGCGGAAGACTTTAAGCACGATAAAAGTGTTTCTGCTTGAGTGATCAAAAGACCTGTTGCCGAAATATTCTATCTACATCAAATGTTAGTGAAAACGATTTTCAAAGTCGAAATTGTCTATTTTGTTGTGATTACTGTATTATGTAATTTTCATTGAATGACATAAATGAGTAATTCAAATTATATCGTTACTGGTACGAGACTAAATATGTTTTAGTCCTCAAAAAGCAGTTGGACGTTACTAACACTAAATACCTTTCGTTTTGTATTCTTTTTTTAAGCTCAAAACAAGCGTCGTGGTTCACAAAAATGCTTTTCTTAGCCGAGATCGTACCGCGACACCCGCGGCGTATTAGACGTGGTGATTTATAACACTGAGCTCTCTATGCAGTCGAATTTACATTCATAGTAACCGCTATTTCGATTACACTTAACCATAATTGGAACAAAATTATTAATGATGATGAATGTCAAATTATGGCTTAATACCAAGTACGTGAGCTCAATCATGGCAAAATGCAGAAGCAGTGGGTGATGCGGTTGTAGAAGTCTTTCAACGTGCTGAGAATGGTTCTGCTTGGCTGATCGAATGAGCGAAACCGGTTATAGAAGTAAATCATTAAGAAAATCTAGTTCTATGCCGATTAGTTGCCAGGCTTTAACAGTCAATACGGACAAGTTTTTGTTCAACCTAGTTTACTACTCTTGTATTATACTCGTATTTATTAGGTAATTATTCTGTCACGAGAATTTTGCAGTGAATTTATCCGTGACCCACGCGACTTCAGAGAGAAATTATCTTTTGTTGTTTATAAACAGTGTAGACCATCTCCAATCAGCTCCATACATAAATAATTGTGACAATGTCAATGTGTTTCAAGGAGACCAGTATTACAAATTAAGGAAAAAATATCAAAACTACAGCTGAACGAATAAATAAGATTCCAAAATTGAATTAATAATTCCCAGTACCTCTCGTCTAAACAAACATGAAATATGGGGATGCACGTGTTGTAAAGATTGTTTTTTTTTGGAGGTCTGACACTAACATTTTTTTTATTTCCATATACTCTATAGTATATGGAAGAAATAAAAATCTGGACAAAACCAGAGCTGATGGACTAATTCATTTCAGTTGTTTGTTACTTGCAATATTCTTGGTATTTTCTTATCATGTTGCGATAAATGTTACAAGCAAATATATCTTTATTAAAACATTATATATTCAGTTAGATTTATTAAAACATTCGTTTAGTGTTGTTATAAATGCATTATCTTAATTATAATTTTATAGAGTTTATAATCAATCGGTTGTTTGTCAGAGTTATCACGTCGAGCTTGCATGGTTTCCTGTTCATGTACTTATATATTTCGAAATCTGTTTAAAAGTGTTTAGTAGTCTCACAGCATCCATACACAATGGCTGCAGACCTAAGGAACAAAGTGGTGGTAATAACCGGCGGAGCTGAGGGAATCGGTTTTGAAATAGCCGACAAATATCTACAGAAAGGAGCCAGTATAACTATATTACTGGATATCAACGAGAGACTTGGAGAAGACGCTGTGAAAAAACTTACAACTACATACGGTAAAAATAAAGCACTATTTATTAAATGTGATGTAACTTCTGATGCAGATAAGGTATCAAAAAAGATATTTGATAATTATAAAGTGGATGTGCTCGTTAATAATGCTGGCATCCTAAACGAAAATCTTCTCAAGAAAACCATCGATATTAATGTAACCGCTGTTGTTGAATGGGGTTTAACTTTTTGGCACCACATGAGAAAGGACAAAGGCGGTAACGGAGGCACAATTATTAACTTAGCTTCAATCTATGGCTACAGAGTTGATCAATTCCTTCCTATCTATCAAGCTTCAAAATTCGCTGTTATGGGATTTACAAAGTCTTTGGGCCATGTAGCCAATTACACGAGATCTGGAGTGAGAGTAGTAGCCATCTGTCCTGGTTTTACTGAAACGAAGTTGACGGATCAGCCCCCAATACGGGATATGGGTCAAAATGACGAGTTCGAAAAGTTCTTGAAATCCCAAGAGTGGCAGAAGGTGGAGGCAGTGGGTAACGCCGCGGTGGACATCTTCCAAAGAGCTGGCAGTGGATCTGCTTGGCTTATCGAGGGTGCTAAACCTATTGTAGAAGTATGTAAATAACATTCAGCTCCATGTTTATTTGTAAACAAATTTTACTCGAACTCTATTGGCTATTTCTGTTCAATAAATATTAATATCCGTGTGGTTTCTTTTGTAGTTTTATTTGTATTTTGCACCTATTGAAATATTTATTGACTTGGTCTTAAAATACACTTGGTAGAAGACCATAATAAGGCAAAAGTGTCGTTGCTTTACATATGCGAATATTTTACGAAACTAATTAGCCTCTAGCCTGCTTACTTCAAGACATTATTCTTAAAGTTTCCAAATAAGCATTTGTTGTTTATGTGACGTTTAATGAGGGCCATTGTATGACGTCAGGTGGAGGGCTGGGGGAGTAGCTAAAAGCTTTGCAACATTAGTTCCCATCAACTGCGCAACAGACTTAGCGGACACCGACGCACACGGGTTTGAAGTAGCTAGAGCCACTAAGGGAACATTGAAAAATGTTACTGCAATGGAATGGAAGGAATAGTTTTTTAAAAGTATCGAATAAGTTTAAAGAGTCAAATCTTTAAATTCGACAATAATTCAGAACAACGGATCTATGTTGTATTAAAACTACGATATGATTTCACACTACTTGCCCAAATTTTGAATGAAAATAAAGTAGCATTCATAGTTTTCTAGGTTCCCATTCAGCTCGACAGGCACATCGGCTTAACATTTAAGCTTTATGTAATCTCTGATGGCTCGACGCGGATTGCTGAGCGTTTTAAGTTCACGTGTGTACCCGGGGTCCCGCGTCGTAAACTGGCTGTTCCCACAAAGTTGTTCTTACACTTTTATTATTCTATGTTTGTGTGCTGCTTGAGGATTTCCGCCGTAATACTAAACTTACGGGATTTTAAAACATCGCGAGGCATTAAGATTATTCGGTATGGTTTGCGGTTCCGCCGAAAATAGTAAGTAATATAGGTGGATGTGGTGCATTTCTCCATTATCCAACTATTTCTGAAGGTAATCCCAATTTTGGAAAAGCTCGTTCTTTGTTATAAACAATTACAAGATGGTAATAAATTGCCGAACCCAACCTAATACTAATCAACGTATCACAAAGCAATGATCTCCCAAACCACTAAACCGATCACCACATCAATAAGGGATCTAGAAGAAAAACTCAATAAAGTAAATGGAGAATAAATAAAGCACCTAATTTAATTAGTGGAGCAATATACAAAGTTTATCTCGGCAGTTTGGTGGCTAAGACGCCGCGCATCTAATGAGGCTTGAGATAGATGCTCATTGAACTTGGCAACACTACGGCCACGATTAAGCACCCTTAACGCCTTATTGACGACGCCCTTACAGTCCAACGTGCTTCGTTTGTTGTGTGTTCGAGATGTTGGCAGTTCAAATGTTTTTGACGTCTCGTTATTTCGAAATATCTGTACAATTTACCTGTTTTCAAAACTTGCTTCATTTCTGTAATAAATAAGTTTAAAATTGTCCTGTGTCCATTCAATCAATTATGATGAAATGTTTAGAACTACCAACACATTTCAAGTTACAAGTTTAGTACGACGTCAGCCCAGGTCAGCTAGCGATATTTCCATTTTCCGCAGAAATGTAACATTTTTTTGCCCGTAACAGTCAACACTGGTTCAGCACGACGGCGACAGGCGCACGACATGCACAAGCTGACATTTGCCGCGACTTTGTGTTTGTCGAAAGCGAGCGAGTGAAATAAACACCCCGGATCGTTGCGAGTTACGAGATACAGATAATTGAGAAATGTCAACCGTTATGTTTTAGTTGTATTGTAGATTTGTTTTTTGCTTTAAAGTTAAATAAATTCATTCAAATATAAGAATAGCAGTACCTACTAGCTAACTGAGACTTGTGTAGCGTTGATTTGTTTTTGAAAAATCTCCAATTTAAACCCTGACTATGAATCTTTAAACTTAAGCGGTCTTTAGTAGATTCATGGCATAACTCTATTTAGTTTTTTAACTACCAGGTTAGAACTAATTTTCTTTTAGAAGTCCCTAAACCCTTGCTAATTGAACAGTTCCCAACTTGTACCACGTTCAACTTCGCATCAACCCGAATGACGCGCGTCAGTCTGTCCCTGACATCACCCACGTGATTAATAATCTGTCACAGCCTAGTAACATGCCTGGCAACAGCCGCCACATCGCAAACGAACCCCGCACAGGAAGCAACAAAACATTCCAGTAGAACAACAAAAATGGTCAGTATAAATTAGACTGTGTCGCTGTTTGTAATACGCAGACATGTTGAGAGCTAAAGTAATGTAGAGGGAATCATAAATTGTGTCGCAGGTGCGAACTTATTTAGATATACTTTTCCCAGTGGCCGTGTTAATATTAGATTTGTGAAGTTACAAAATATGCTCTTATTTATGCCCCAATATAGGAGAATTTATGAACTATGAATATTTATTTGCTTACGTAAATAATGCGTAACACAAGCTTGAATAATATTTAGAGTTGATTGGCTTATCATGAATTAATGAAGCGTTCGATTCTTGAGGAAAGTAATCTCCAATTGTAATTATTTTATTCGAATGAGCTCCACTTGCATAGAGTTCTTATCAGCGCACTCTGTCGACGAACGAAGGAACTTTATCGCAGAGTGGATTGGTCGTGTATATCTGAAATTAAACTGAAGGTATTTAATTAAAAGAGTTAAGTAGTAAACATGTTTTTTTTTAATTTAGGTACATTTTTTAGTTCTAGTAACTAAAAATTGTCTAGTCACCTATTATTAAGTTAATTAAATCGGACGCTTCTTTAGTTCGATAAGTGGGCCACAGATGGCGTTATGCAACATGAAGCCTGATATTCCGAAACTTTTTTTTTAATAAAGTATAAGTCAAGGCCAATACGGAGTTTTACTCTTCATTACAAAACGTGATGACACCTAAACCGGTTTCTTAACACACTGTGCGTTGTAATTGTGCAGTACACTGGAATTTGGGAGCTTTTTCTTTGTTATATTAAGCTCCCTATAGGCCAAAGCCAGGGTAGGGCAAGCGTCCCACCTTGCCCCAGTGTGGCTACGCACATGTCCGAGTGCGTTACTTATTGGGGTACCTATAGTTTCATGAAGCAAATTAATCGGTTAATTAATACAATCACGTTGTCATGAATACAATCAGAGATGTATGACTGCAAACAATAATAGATACATTGATGGATGCCTTCGCACATAATTAGGTTTACTAGTGCTCTGACACTAGCGCCAATTCCTGAAGCGGCACGATTTAAAACTATACTCGACAAAATGCTTACAAGGGTTTGTAAGCATTTTGTCGAGTATAGATCAAAAACTGACCCAAACCAGCAGGGACAAGGCTTGCAAACCTAATAGACGGAACAACTTTAAGATGAATAAAAATATTCCTTTATTTTCTAAGTCAGTCAAAAATATATATCAGAAATCTATACATATAATAAAATTGTAGAAAAGTGAAAACTGTACATTGAATATTTTTAAAAAAGAATAATTGCAGGGTGGTCTACGAACGATTCCGATGCCGAAAATATGATTTTTAGAATTTTTGTCTGTTTGTCTGTTTGTCTGTTTGTCTGTTTGTCTGTATGTATGTCCGGAAAGATCTCGGAAAGTACTCGATAGATTTGATTCATATTTTCAGAGAATATCAACAAGAGGTCCGGTCAACATACTTTTTACTTATTATCTCGCATTTCGTTACAGGGGGAGAGCAGGAGCCTTTTATATCTGTACACAAATATCAAATTATCTCATAAACTACTCAATATATTTCGTTCAAATTTTGCATGAACCTTATCGTACACATGATACAACAAATATACAAAAACCATAACGCTACTATGCAGGGGGCATGAGCAGTAAAGTTAAAAATTTTTGGACTCACCCGTAACATCGTGTAATACAATTATGAAGTGTATTTTCAGCCCATTGAGTAGTAGGCAGCACGGTCATCAATTTACTCAAAAAACATCACGCTATTTATCTTAAGACTTTTGGCAGAGCAATAATATATTTCTTCGAAAGAAAATCAATTTCACAAAATCAGTCATTTTATTCTCTTTCAAGTCTAATGTAGACCTAGCGCGACAATAATTAAAATAAAAGAAACATAAACTATTAATACTTTTATTATTATTCTTTTGATGCAAATGTTACTTCGTAATCGGTACATTCTTGAAACAAAGGAACTTAAATTATTTTTATTTTTATTGGAATACTACTAAAATTACTCAAGTTCAAATGTGGAATGCCGTAATATGATTTTGTGTTTATTTACGATAGGTGTATACACCTATGTTTTTAGCTCGGTAATGTTGGCGATGCTACTTCAAGATAAAAGAATTCGTAGTGACACTCAACCCAAAGTTGCATGTAGTTCACATTGATCTCATCTATAATTATGCATAACAATAAATTACTGAACGACACAGTTAATTATATTACCTTGGTTCATCTGTAACAACTAGCAACAAAAATATAAACTTTCAAACAAAAAAAAGCCTTTCAAACAATGAAATAATGTTTTCTTAAATTTGCAACATTACATAGGCCAAAAGTATTTCGGATAGAAAAGCCCAGAAAACTTGCATAAAAACTTCATAATAGGTATGCAATGTGAAAGATCTATAAGACCAAAGCTATCAATGAATAAGAGCGTACGCTAGAAGGTTTTTGACATTACGTATCTATTGATAGAACAATGTCTACTGATACCTGGGATTTTTCAATATTTTAATGATTTGATTGGTCTACATCCGCCATTACAGAGAACGCACACGTGGCCTTTCCAAAGATTCCTTTAACAATTTATTGTAATCTCTACTTATTTAAAATTTTCTTCTTTCGTAGCCTGGTAAAAGCAGGGGAAGGAATGAGACTGAATGAGTTTCTGAGATCCCAAAGCTAAGCCGACGAGGATTAGAAACATATTTTTGGAAATTTCTCCAATAAGGCTGATAATAGCGTGTAGCTATCAGCACTTACATCCGTCATACAATGTCTTTAAAATTCATTTTGGCTTATGAGGTAACGCTGTCGATACCGACGTATCGACAGCATAACCTCATAACCAACCTCATGTAGTCTTTATTTAAGTTCCATTTATGCAGTAGGGATGACGGTATTTTACTTCAATGATCGTTTCAGTTTTAATATTAAGAGGACAATAAAACATAACGTGTTTCAGGAAACCGTTTATCTGGGCGCAATTTTGCAAAATCTTATATCTTATGACACTATGTAACATCCACAGTTACCGAGCCCGACTCTCACTTCACCAGCTCCGTCCACAAAAATAGTTTGACATCTTATTTATATCGTCAGATAACATCGTGTGTGAAAATTACAACTGTCTGGCTATCACTGTTCCTGAGAAACAGCCAGGTGACAGACAGACGAACGGACACCGGGGCCTCAGTAATATGGTTCTGGTTTACCTCTTTGGTTACAGTACAATAATAATTTTATGATACCTCATAATCCGTCTAACAATTTCAGGTGTAGGCCGGCCAAAGAACAGACGTGCTCGAAAATCATAACCAACCCAATTAGAAAATGGAAACCCTCGAAAGTAAAACATTTTTAGAGTTATACCTTCTGTTATTTTTTATACTTGCATCCCCCCCCCCCATTTTTTAACGGCTCGATTTGTCAAACATGTCTTAACGAACACTCGCACATAATTCACGTTTAAATTAAAATCGTACAATTCGTTCGGAAGCTATGATGTCACAGACAGACGGGCAGGCAGGCAGATATGTCAAAGTTATAAGCCCCTCTTTTTGGGATTAAATAAGAAAAAGTCATTAAAACAGCTGTGAAATATTTGACACCAGGATAGTATCGTAAGCGATGAAATGTGTTTGATTCAAACATTTGATAGTCTTTGGGCCGCTCAAGATTCATTACAATTTAGAAAAAAAAGCAAGCTTAAAATGTAAGAAAAGTGTTTCATTTTCAATATTGTATTACATTTTTGCGATGATCGTTATTATTAAACTTCATAGTTTTTCACATCTTGAAAATCACGCAGACGAAGTCGCGGGCAACAGCTAGTAATTAATACAATTATACCTCTATCTATAATAATATTATTTGTATATCACTACTTATGTAAACTATTTGAAAGCGAAATATAATATATTTTACGTTACTAAATTCTAATTATTACTAATACCTTTAAAAAATATTTATTAAACAAGAATATATGTATGTCGTCATTATTAGTAAATAGTATAAAGTTATCAGTCTGAATATTTTACAAAAACTAATTATAAAGCCAAAAATAATATTAAAAAAAAATCATATGCTCTTCCTATCCTCTGCTGTTCTACTCCGGTCTACTACAGTCTACTCTCGGAGTTTGAACCTCAGCCAGTGCCCGCCTTGCAGTCGGATATTGAAGCTGTCTGTGGAGAGCTCAGCGGGGATGCAGGTCCTCTCACAAGGAGACAACACCATCTGACGCAGCACCTGGTACGTCATCACTTTTAACTCGCAGAGCGCAAATCTTGAACCTGAAGATAACAAAAAAAAAATTTAAATCTTAAGACCGGCTTTCTATCTTAGCGGCTACTAAGCAGCAAATTTTTCGAAATCAATGAATTATCTGACCTTCACAATCATTTTGGCAGTAACAAAAGTTTGTTGTCTAAAGACTGGTTGTCTAAATTCTTATGTTTTAAGGAATTTTAACGATTAATTTAAATGTAAGAAGTGGTCGCTATATTTTAAAATTGTCTTCCTTCTTCTTGCCTACTCATATACACTACGGGGGCATTTTCGCAGCACATGTTCCAAAAATAAACTTTCGGTTTACACCGGTATCCAAGTAATTGCTAATTGACAAGAGGAGTCAATAAGGTATTCTTTTGACCATCCGTATTATTCGAACGTAATGTGAGCAATCATCTATTTTAGACACTACAGAATTAGTAGTCAATTGGCACGATATGTAAAGATATATTTCTGATAACGAAATGGTTTTGCATCGTACTGCAAAAAAATATGTAATGGTAATATTATTATTTTAACTAAATTAAACTGTTCATGCTGTATTGCTACACGTAAGGAAAAATATAAGCTTCTTCCACTTCATTTTTAGTCTAAACATGTTGGTCTGTCCATTTACACTCACCAATACAATTCCTAGGTCCTAATCCAAACGGCATGTATGAGAGTGGCTGGATCCTGTGCTTGTTCTCTTCGGAGAATCGTTCAGGGTCAAACTTCTCTGGGTCCGGGAAAAACTCAGGGTCTTGATGAAACGCGAAGGTCGGCATCATTACACATGTCCCTTTACGCAACTGTGAACGAAATATATGACATAAAAAGTAGCAGAAAATTTTATTGATATTTAGGAAAAGGGAACTCGGTACGTTTTGTAAACAAAGATGTGCTATCGTTGGAAACTTATAATGACACAAACACACTAAATGTAATAGGTAAGTAAATAAATTAAAAAGGTAGATGTGTTGAGTGCTTACAGAGTGTAATGAGTCGTGGCGCAGGTGATACTACTAGCAATATATACCAATTAACATATTATTTGTTTTAAACTTAACTGTAATTTAAAAGATCTCCATCATAGAGTAGTTATCTATGTAAATGGCAAAACAAACTAGAAACTTACAATGAAATCCTTTTCTGCCTTGTCATTAGGTTTGCCTAGATTGTAGTCTCTATTACAGACGCGGTCCATAGCAACGGCTGGAGGCCATCTTCTTAACAATTCTGAAAAATTCAGAAATCCAGACTTAGAGTTAACCAGCGTTTATAAACTCCAGTTTTTTTTAACTATATTGCTTTTAAACAAAATGATATTTTTTATAAATAATGCTTATAAAAAATATCTTTTTTTTATCATTAATAAAGATACGAGTACAAGATTCGCTAATGAAACTAGAAATCGATACGTATAACAAAATTATGTTTACCTGAGACCACCATATCCATGTAAGTCATGTTTTGTATAGAGGTGAAGTCAAACTTGCCGCCGTTCTTGATGTCATGCTCTTTGACTTCTTGAGCCAAGCGCTCCTGAACATCAGGGTTCACAGCTAGCTCATACAGAAGGAACGACATTGTGGAAGATACTGATTCAAATCCTGCCACGAAGAATAGAACTGCTTGGGCTATCAAGTCATCATCATGCCATACTGCAAAAGAAAATACATTTGCAGTTTATAAGCTTTGATTAGATTCATCAACCAATATCAGTGCCTGTGCTTAGGAGTATTTATAAATTAGTACCTCTATTCAATTCCTTCTGTCCAACTGAAGATTCTTCAACAGTTGCAAATCCAGCGGCGGCATCATTTGGTTGAACATCTTCATGAGACAGTTTCCCTGTTAAAAAGATAAAAGTTTTTTTGTTTATCAAAGGATCCTTAACCTTATCTTTTTGCGTTTGACTATAATATTGAAATTGGTATTCTAATAAGAATAGATGAATACCTTTTTTAGCTTCCATCAGCAGATGTATCATATCAGGTCTTATGATGTGTCGCAGCTCACGATCTTTCATTGTATCCAGAACCAAATTTCTAAAGAATGTCCTAGGAACTTCTGATATCATTTCCCATTTCATGAACTGTAGGAAAAAAATAATCACTTAGAATCTTATAGTCAACATGTCTAATCCACAAACAACATTAAATTGTCAGATATGTTCTATAGAATTTAATGAGTAGCAAAAGAATAAGGCATCACATTATCCTTTATCATTCCTATATCCTTTTAAAAATAAGTTTATGTAGGTATAGAATTACATGCGTTTGCTGTATCCAGCTTACCTTTATGACCTTCGGCATGTTGACAAGCAGAAAGAACATGATCATTTGTCGGAAGTTGAAGTTGGTAGCTTCTTTGCCCATCGTGTAGAACTGGTTGTCTACCTCGGTATGAGAGTTGACTTTCAGCCCGAAGGCGCAGGACGCTATGACGTCGTTCGAGTATCGTGTCGTCAGATCTTTGCAATCTACGTCTAAGTAGCCATCTAAAAAAATAATTTAATTCCTTAAAGATTTATCTATGCCATAAAAAGAGGCATTGCTCGCACTGCACTTTGAGTAACATTAAGTAGGTATATATTCTTTTTCGTTCGTTACATTAATTTTGACAGCATAATTTAGGTTAGTGAAAACGCCATCTGAATAGAAAGCTTACCCTTAGATGCTTTAATTTTCCTTTTCAAAGTTTCCGTCATCTGGTCCCCAACATCCACCATGAATGGAATCATCAGACGTATCTTGGAACTCGTGAATGCTGGACTCAGTGTTGAACGCATGTCCTTCCATTCTTGACCTGTTATCATAATAAAATGCTCATTTTTAAGTTATTTCGATGTAAGAGAGTATGCCAAAAATGTTTCATCAAAATCTGGACAAGACAAGTCTAACTAACGTAGCTGAGTAAAGTTGTATACAACTGATAAAAATGGGGCTCTCAATTCGACACGTGTAACAATTTATATTTAAATACATAATTACAATAATTAATTATTAGGGCATCCAAACAAATAAGTAAACAAAACTGTGAGTAAGTAAGTAAACTTCGCTCGTGTTTTTATCAGCCAGTACATTATGTGAAGCTTGCATGACCTTGAGCAGCAAATTTTATTACCTACAGAGTCCCCGGTATGATACTGGGGACACCAAAAACGTTTCCTCAAAATCAGACCAGTAACCTTAAAGATCGAATACCGATCAGATAATTTATTTATTTTTATAGTTTTCAAAGTAGGTAATGATTTTAGTTATAGTGGTTCAGCTTAACATCATATTGGGTCTGGTCTGTAAGGAACACTAAACGACTTTGGAAAAATTACAAAATCTCTTAATATAGATAGCCGGGTGCCACCTTTCCTTCCTTACCTTTCAAAAAGAACAAGCTCCTTCCGAACACTGAATCAGATCCCAGGGTGCGATGATCCAAGAAGTACTCGAAGTCTTTTACAGTAATCTTCTTGATCAACTCTATGTCCCGGATCATTACCATCTCATTCAAGAATTCAAATCTTCCTACAAATCTGTAACAGTTACATTTGTTTTGTGCAGTGATAAGAAGCTTCCCAATTCATACATTAAATACGATTAAAAACAAAAATGTTTTTGTTTAGACTGGCGATAGCTTTTATCAAAATTTATGGCTTTATCGTTGTTTGGTTAGCATTGTTTGTTTGTCCCGTTTGATAAGGTGTAATCTATTCCTCAATGAGTAGGTGTAGTATGTAGTAGGTGGCACAGGATCTAAAGTATCCGTTGTTATGATGCTCCGATCAGTCTGTTCACTTTTGTTTACAAACATATTGCTAGCAACTTACATGTTGCAAAGTTTCGGAGCAATATTATTTATGTTGCTCATCGCCTAAAAATTTTTGCATGTCAGTTGCGCAATAAATCTTTTATTTAAATATCTCTAAAATGTATCTTACTGTCACAACTCAGACTGAGTTTTAAAAGAACCGCAGGTTCTTGTCCTGTCTGAGGATTGAATTGTTTCAATGTATTTGCAAATAAGAGAAGAATTTTGATCGAAAAATTGTATTATTGTTTTTTTTTGTATGTATTGAATTTGTAATATTGTAATTGTAATGCTCCCTATCATGGATTTAAATAATTAAGTTTGGGACAGAGATGCTGCTCTACTTGCGCTGTCGAGCTTCCTCAACAATAATAATATTATTTTAAAATGTGGCAGTGGATCCTCAAGCTCGACAGCGATGCCGACAAGTCCCAATCCTTTCCGAAGTTATAAATATGTACTGTATATCTTTAAACACATACCTACTTGCAATGAGCAATGAGCGTGGTGATCAATGCTCAAATGTTCCCTATATTGACAGGAGCCTGGGTCTAACAATGTTGTAGATGTTGTATATCACAAAAAATAGGTAAAAACTCACCTCTCTTCAGGAAATGTCCTGTACAAATTGAGAATATCGTAAGCAAAGTGTTCCCTTCGGAATAGGACCCGACCCATGTTGCCTAGCAACGGCACTGGCTTGAGGAACTTGACTCCATATCTAGAGAACCTGGAGTAGACCTGGCGCAGGTATAGCACCAGCACTGCGATCAGTACCGCCACCCATATTAAGAATATTATCATTTTCTGCAAAAAGAAGTAAATATAAGCAAACACATTGACATAATGTCGTCTTTTTCAACACATAGGTACTAACAATCCCAATGTAAAAATTATTAGTAGCCCCCAATCGGCCATGAATTTAAAAAGGCTTTTTTTAATATGAATGAAATATCCTATAAGTGGTCATAGTGTTTAAGTCAAGAAGTTTTCCTTTAAACCTTGGATTAACAAAAATAGTTATCTGCAAATATAAAGCTTGGTATTAAAACTTTATAAATATTATCAAATATTTTTTATTTGATTTTACGAGGGTCATGGTATTTTCTTATGAAACGGCAGTTACTGAAAAGTTCTTAAATACAACTCAATAGAACTGTCACTAAAAAATAAATATTTTAATTATTATAAATATCACATTAATATCTTACAACGTGTCGACCGCTGGACGAGTTGATATATATTGACAACAACACTGGGCATAAACAAAATACTACGTGTGGAGCTAGTCGTGGACACACAAACTATGAGAAGACACACCCGCAACACAGCTTGCTGCTTTACTACTTTATCTTTATACAATGTGACAATTGGAAATTAATGATAAAAGGCACACGACAACCATTTAATATGAGAGCCAAGTTTAATACTTCTTAAGAATACCGCAGTTATGAAATTCGCTAGTAAACCATTTCCTTAATTTATTCATTTATCTATAGACGAATCATGCAATTGAAAAAATGTCTGAAAATCATCCGGCTGTTCCGACCAAGGTAGACATAGAATACCGTTGCGTGCTGATATCAAACTATTCTTAAAAGATTGGTGTGAAGTCCGTGTCATGGGCGACACTTTACTTTAAATGGACTTACATAACAGATACTTATAAAAGCTTGAGTTTGCATAAAACTCATATATCGAAATGGATATACCAAGCAAGAAAGATACGTGTTCATTTAGGTCGAGATATTCAGCCGCGTGTCACAATATACGTTCGTTATTCATCCCAGGTCTTGGACTTGGCTAAATGCACTGCCGAGTCACTTTATGAGGCGTCCGTAGTAAATAGTCAATTTATTAGTAGTGTCATACATTTAGGCTGAGGTTTTCAAGGTGTAAAAATATGATTAATGTTTTTGCCACTTCGATAAAAATAAACATATATTATGGTCTTTATGAGTAAGTAAGAGATAAGATGTCACTACCGAAAATAGATAAAAATACAGACAGATATGCAAATTTAATTACATTGTTTGTAACCGTAGATATGTATTTATAGGATTTAGAAAAATCTATTGTAAACTAGTGTTTATATCTCTTATCAACCTTTACACAATAACTAAGGGTTATTGTCCTGTGTAAAGATAGTCTAGGAATTCGATTACAAGAACGTGTTACTTCCAATTAATATTACTATCGTTAACTATAATTTTCTATGTCGAAATTTTGTTTACAAGTTCTAGGGCAATAAACTCAGGAGGAAGTGAGGAGATTCGTTGATTAGAGTTAATGGGTCAATGAAAAAAAACAATAACATTCGGAGTCATGTTTTTGTTTATTTAGATAAAGAGGTCAGATAGAAAGTTGGTGTGTGTGAAGTAGTCACTTCGGTACCGAACTTAAAAAACTCTAAAAGTCGTGTATAAAAATATAGTAAGAAATTCAAATTAATTAAAGAGAACATATATATTTTAAAAGAACCTTTAACTAAGTATTGTTTTCACCTACAGCTTTATAATGCAGGTGATTGTGTAGACACAGAGCTTTAGTTGCTAAAATGTCATGACTGTTTTATATCACAAAACTTATCGGACAAAAATATAGATTTTTGAAATACATACGTTTAGGTTTTTAAATTGTGTTTGATACTAAAATACTTAAGTCATCGTTATTAAGACATTAATGAAGATTTAAATTTCATTCAATATTATCTACATTTTTTTCGAAGCGGTTTTATGATTAATATCGTAAATCGTTATTAAGACTTTAATGAAGATTTAAATGTCATTCAATATTATCTACATTTTTTTCGATGCGGTTTTATGATTAATATCGTAAAAACAACCAAGCAATGCTATAATTAGACCACTAGATAAAGCGCTTAGACTAGGTAGATACTACTGATACGTGATAATTTACGCATTAGAGTTTAACGCGTAATAACATTTTGTATTGGTATTGGTTCAGATTTGGTTGTTCTATTATATAAGAGAGCCTATCTTTGTGCGAGCACGCAGTGTGCGCCTGATGTAGCACCGCACATCCTGCCTTATAGCGTCGCTAGTAAAGCTATGACATTGGCTCATGTTTATTCTAGGCATCGAGCTACTTCATTAGGTACTTCATCGGCACCTAAATGTTTAGTACTCAGGTCACACGCTAATCTCCATTATTCAATAGTAGTAACAAAACATTGTTGTGAGTGTTGACTTGAAGCTTTGTGTTTACTACACAACGGTTTTACGCGCGACACGTGACTCCACAAGTGCAGGATCGTTGCGCACGAGGAATTGTGGCTAAGCTATAGTTTAGCCACGGTTCCTCATGCTAGTTTCGGAAGTCACGTTAAATTGTGGATGTTTTTATTTATGAATACATGTTTTACAATCGTTACGGGTCGTTTGAAGCTAGAAAAACTGTCAACCAGACAAACTAAGGGGTGCTGACCATTTAACTGGGTTGGTGGTTGGTAGAAAAATTCTAAGCTGACGATGATGGTTTTCATCTTGTAGTTCATCACGTTGCGATGGTAACGTTGCGCATTATAGATACATAGCTATGGTCATAAGTACGATTAATCGCAGTATCACATCCATCTTTGACATTGAGATAATGTGTTTACTATGTGACAGCTAGACGCCACTCCGGCTTAATGTTTACCTTTTATACGTGAATAATATTATTGTTTACCTGACTTGCGAATTTTTATCAATGTTTTTTACAGTTTACAATCGTAGTAATGTTTAACTGTGTGTACTTAATAAACACTCTTATCATAGTTTATTTTTAGAGTGTTATTATTTTAAAATTTTGCCTGCTATTCATTTTCCTGAATATTGTAAGGGTCGGATTCCGTAGACACGAGGTCAAGGTCAGAAAGGTTCTTCAAGTCACTTTAATTGTCTTATGCTGGCTGGAGTAAACGTCCCTAAATATTGTTAAGCTCAGATGCTGTACACGAATTACTGCTTCTGATATCACAATAGTTTAATGTACGTATTTTTTACGGCAATTATAAGTAGGTTCAAAAAATATGTCATAATCATTCACAGCCCTAATTGTGCACCCACTACAGCATGGCTGCGAATAATCCTCTTTTTGACCTTCCTCCCCTTTTTCGTGTCATTTTCTACAAACATTCATACATCATTTTTTGCAAACTCTACCCAACAGTTGGGCTCATGATTGTGTTCTGTTAGCAGCTCTATTAATCCCTACTAATATTATAAATGCGAAAGTAACTCTGTCTGTCCGTCTGTCTGTTACGCTTTCACGTCTAAATCACTGAACTGATTTTAATGAAATTTGGTACAGAGATAAAGTTGACCTTGAGAAAGAACATAGGATAGTTTTAATCCCGTACTTTTGAAGAATTCTCTTGAAAACGCGATATAACTGACCTCGACGCGGGTGAAGCCGCGGGCGAAAAGCTAGTATCTATATATTTGCTTCCATTGAAAAATGAAATGTGAATCAGACTTACCTATCTATTTGACGTTTAAAAGTCCCGTCTGTTGGTCACATTGCTTGTTAGTACGTTGAATCTTAACTTAACACATGTCATCCGTTAAGTGGCCCGATAAGTTTTTATTGTAGGTGTCTCTATTGTAGAAATTTCTTATCTTTGAGATTTATCAGGCTACTTGTTTTGTTGAATGACTTTAAGTTTACCAGTAGATTAAATTCTGATTCGAATTTTTGAAGTAAGTATTTAATTTATGAGCGAATCTTTGATAAGATTCGTTGCTAATCAAGTTTTTTAATTGTATGATAAAATACTCGTATTAATGTCCTTGCGATTTTGATAACCTTTTTCTGTGCAAGAGTTCGTAAGTTTGATCATTACTATGTTTTTTTAAAGTTATGTATACTTTTTTTATTATACTCAAATATACAGAAGGAACTTTTCTTCAAATAAAACTATTAATGAGTGAAGAGTTTACCATAGTCAAGTGTCAGACCATGGTAAACTCCTCGCTCTTTAATATTTTT
Source organism: Trichoplusia ni (assembly GCF_003590095.1). NCBI lineage: Eukaryota > Metazoa > Arthropoda > Insecta > Lepidoptera > Noctuidae > Trichoplusia > Trichoplusia ni. The sequence goes on from NC_039483.1 coordinate 10,318,376, forward strand.
TCACATGTACAGGAACATAATAATATTGTATCCGTGAAAATATATTATCGTCAAAGCTTTTTTGTGTACTGTCAGCGCCTACCTTTACATTAATGGGTGATTTTTTGTACAATAAATTAAACAATTATTTGTATTTTATTAACCTTAATATTGTTATTCTTTGCGTATAGATTTTTGATTTAAAATTTTATCACTCAATTAAAATCCAAACTCAGTTAAGCTTATGATTAACCTAGAAAATACTTGCGATACCCTTTGTCATCTTTGTGCGTAAAATGAGATTGCAGATGACTTTGTTGTAATGAAAAGCTATCATATTAAACAATATTTTAAAAGATTTTGCTGTAAGTTTAGCGTAACGCTTCACTAATTTTGGAGTTCTTCAAGGAGCTGCGCTTGGATCAACACTTAATTCAAATGCAACTTTTTAATAATTAATATAATTTATTTATTATTACAACACAAACACAAACAAATTAGTGTAAAAATTTGGCATTGCATTCTACTATATAACATCATTATAATCTCAATCATTGTCTTAGACAAAAAAAATATCACATACAATTATGGACACATAGAAACTTAATTAAAGCTTTAAAACAATTAATTCTTAAAACTAGTCAACTAAAATAATATCCACTTTGATTAACAGCTGAAATTTTAGTATTTCATTAATATCATTATCACATTTACCATTTTTATCAAATCTTAATTAAAATTTGATTAATGTTTAAAAATAGCCACATCAATGTACATCCTATTTTCTAACGAGTACAAGGCTTAAGTTCTAATTTGGAAGTCAAGCCAATGTCCTCCTTTGAGCTTTATATTAAAGGTTTCTTTGCATAACTCTGCAGGAATACATGTTTTAGCACTAGGGGAGAGGACGAAGTGCTGAAGAATCTGATACGTCAACACTTTAATCTCGAAGAGAGCAAATCTCGACCCTGAAATTATAAACAAATACATCATTTTAGATATATTTTTTTTTTAATTTCTCTCATACATACAGGCTGTAACTGTTTGAATCTTTCTGAAGCTTACCTATACAATTTCTGGGTCCAGAACCAAAAGGCATGTAAACGAACGTCGAAATCAGATGTTTGTTCTTTTCGGAGAACCTCTCAGGGTCGAATTTGTTGGGGTTTGGGAAAAACTTAGGATCCCGATGGAAGGCATATACAGGTATTGAGATACCCGTACCTTTCTGGACCTGGAAAAGATAATATGTTACTACTCTCTATACGTTTCACTTTTTAGTATTTAAAAAAAATATTAGTTTTAGTTTTACTTACAATAAAATCACGTTCAGCGGTATCGTTGGGTTTTCCCAGGTTGTAATCTTTAACGCATATCCTGTCAAGGGCGATACCAGGTGGCCACATTCTCAAAAGCTCTGTAAACAAAAGAAGCCAGAAGATCATTTTAAATCCTACATCAAAACTTTAACCTCAAGTATATCATCTTTGATTTTTACCTGAGACAACCATGTCCATATATACCATATTCTGTATTGAATTGAAGTCTATCTTTCCATTGTTTTTGGCGTCGACTTCCTTGATTTCCTGTGCTAATCGATCCTGGACATCAGGGTTGACAGCCAGCTCATACAGCAGGAATGACATACCTGATGATACGGTTTCGAAACCAGCAATGAAGAACAGCACTGCTTGAGCTATGAGGTCGTGGTCCGTCCAGACTGCAAAAAATAATCATAAATAGTCAATTAGATTTAACGTGAATTTTGTAGTAGCCTGGTTGGTTGACACCTTATTGAGTACTTAATTATGAATACTGCTGTCACGTTATTGCCCACGTTGTATCATTGATAATTTTACCACATCACGTCTCATTGTAATACCTAACACTACAAACACTAACGTTTGTATTAAGTTACTTGTACATGTAATTTAATATTTCTACGTCGTAAACTCATGTTGCGAGTTCTTTGATTTTTGTCGTAAACATCCGGCAGACAGACTACTAACAAATGTCGGTAATTATCTCAACTTTTTGCACATTTAATGATATCCAAATGTCATTCAAATTACAAACGTTGAAAAAAAAAGTTGTCCAGCCATGATAAATTGTATACCTATTGTAGAAAATATAATAGTTATTATAGCTAATTTAGCAATTGGAAACTATTTCTTACCTCTATTAATTTTTGTTTGTCCAACCGAAGATTCCTCTACTGTCGCGAATCCTGCAGCTGTGTCGTTAGTCTTCACTTCGTCATGGGTTAATTTTCCTGAAAGACAATTAAAATTTTTAGGTTTCCTGTGATAAAAATAACACTACAAAAATATATGTTACATCACAAAATTATTAAACCCAAGTCAGTTTTAGTCAAGCAGTCAGTTTTATCAATCTCACATCAAAATCTTTTCAAAAAAAGTGTTACATTACATATTATATTATATTCTTTTACTCCCACCTTTCTTGGCTTCCATGAGCAAGTGAATCATATCAGGTCTGATAATGTTACGTTCTTCACGGTCCCTCATAGTTCCCATAAACAAGTCTTTGAAAAACAATTTTCCTTCTTCAGTAAGGAAATCCAATTTCATAAGCTGAAACACGACATAAAATTGGGATCAATTATGAATATTATTTGGTCCATGTTTGAATACATTTCATTCTGGAATTATTTTGTATCAAACAATATATCAATTGAAGTCTTTCCAACACCTAAGTGGTTTTAACTATTGCATGTTATTGCAGGTACTAAAGTATGATGGCACATAAATGCTCTGATTGCAGGACGTGTATCGTAGCGTAATCCGCATCTGTGGTTATACGTTTATACGTATGGCCTTGCACCTTGATCATATTCGTATTCATCACATACACGTGGATAGGCTAGACAAAAACATTGATGTTATCAAAGCTAACAAAAAACGAATATCTTATTAATTTATATTCTTAATTTATCATCAACTATTTTATCATGGAACTTTGTCATGATAACAATATTATTTGTTTGTTCTTTTATCAAGTTTCACAATTATTTTTTTTCGTTTTGATGCAAATGTGAATCTCAAGGAAACCTCACTATTACTAACCTTGGCAAGTTTCGGTAGATTCATCAAAAAGAAGAACGTTAAAATCTGACGGAATGTAAATGTGGATATCTTTTTTCCCATAACGTAGAAGCTATTCTCCGGATCATGATGAGAGTCCACTTTCAGTCCAAAAGCACATGTTGCAACCACGTCGTTAGCAAACCGGGTCGTCATGTCCTTGACGTCTACTTCTAACGTATCAGCTGCAAGGTTAAACAACAATTTATGATCATGAACGTTTTTTTCTTTTCAATGATTAGGAAGATATTTATTATCTCACCTTTCGAGTCCTTCAATTTTTGTTTTAATGCCAATATCATCTGATCGCCCACTTCAACCATGAATGGCACCATCAAGCGAATCTTGGAGCTCGTGAAAGCTGGACTCAATGTTGATCTCATGTCCTTCCATTCTTGACCTAAAACAACATTAGAATAAATTATTTATTTGAAATCATGATCAAATATTAGTATAGTCTTAAGTTAACTTACCCTTCATAGAAAACAAGTTACGACCAAAATATGAGTCGCTGTTGCTGAATATGGACCGATGGTCGAGGAAATGTTCGAAATCTTTGACTGTTATCTTTTTAACCAGTTCAATATCATGGACTATGACTATCGGGTTTGAGAATTCATATCTGACAATAAATCTGCAAGAACAAAAAATGAGAGCTCAAATTATCTTCTCTATAATCCTGTTTTTGTTTTCAATTATTATTATAACGATCCAAAACCTACCTCTCTTTACTATATCTGTTGTAGATTTCCTGTAAAGCATCAACAATGTGCTTCCTGCGCAGCAGCATGTCAGCCATGTTCCCTATTATGGGCAAAGGCATGTCGAACTTGACTCCATAGCGATAGAATCTGGAGAAGACCTGGCTGAGGTAATGCACCAGCACGAGGAACACCACGATCCCCACCAAGTAGATAATCATGATCTGAAGCAAAATTATGAAATGGAAATAATTTTTAGTTACTATAGTATTCCCTAATCGCATCCTTAGCTCGACTAAAAGAAACACTGATAGACCCTCTCTTAAGTGGGATTGCGATTTGCTGTCAAGATTGTATGTTTGTAACAAGATATGCTTCTTTTTTGAGTTATCAAAAGCCAATTTGCTTCTGACATTGCATTGTTTTTCATAGCAACATTGATGGCTAAACACACGGATGTTTCGATATTTTTAGTGACGTCTTTTAGATTACGGTCTTTATCTAAATTAGTATGATTAAATTTGAGTGGTCACTCGGTACTAAACGGCATGTTATTCATAATATCATTAACACTATTGTTATTGAATTCAATTATTTTACACTCTTGTAAGATTTATCTCAAGTATTCAACGCACGTGTCTTAAAACGTTTGCATGTAATTACAATTAGACACTTAAACGCTTGTTACCTCTTAAAGACTAAAATAATCGATAAACTTCAATGAATTCTGATTATATAAAATCCAGATTTGTAAACAATGTTTCGCCTTCCTGCCCAGTACCTACGATAATTTTTATAATGCCCTTGATTCTGTAGGTGAACTTTGGAAAAAAGGACTTCAATTATTAGATTAATCATGGTGTTTAAGACGGCAATCTTTTTGTCCAAACACGGTCATTGCGGTCAATATCAAACAAGAATAATTAGATACGGGTTACAAAGGCTGTCGAGTCACACGGCAAACAAAACAAAGACCTTAAATTTATCATTTGAGATAAATACTCACTTATTTTTGTTGCCTTTACAATACATATAATTTTAAAAGATTTATTCATCACAACCCGATAAGATTACGACATACACGCACACAACACAAAGGATATTAACCTGAGAGAATAAGATATTTTCGTAATTATCCTTATTTGGCATCGTCGATACAGATAGGTACTTCTAAATTTTTTTTTGATTATCTTTCTGTGGTTGTGGCAATACACTATTTTTTTCTTCCTATATGTATATGTCTTCCTGTATATGGCATCCAAATTATGAAAGTCGGCTACCATTGTTCAACAAACCTATTAATTTATTTTAAACTAGCTGTTGCCCGCGACGTTTGTCTGCGTGATTTTCAAGATGTGAAAAACAATGAAGTTTAATACTAACGATCATCGCAAAAATGTAACGCAATATTAAAAAACATACAAGAAATATATTATTATACATTTTGTTTTTCAATTTTAAGCTTGCTTTATTACTTCTAATTTTTTATGATTCTAGAGCGAACCAAAAATTATCTGATGTTTAAATCAAAATTATTTATTAGTCTTGAAAGGGAGAAAGAAAAATATATCATTGCTCTGCCGATAGTCTTTAGATCAATAGCGTGATGTTTTTTGTGTAAATTGATGACCGTACTGCCTACTATTAAATGGGGTGAAAATACACCTCATAATTGTATTACACGATGTTACGGGTGGGTCCAGAAATGCAAAACTTTACTGTTCATGCCCCCCGCATGGTAGCGTTATGATTTTGATATATATGTTGTATCAAGTGTTCGACAATGTTCATGCAAAATTTGAACAAAATATATTTAGTAGTTCATGAGATAATTTGATATTTGTTGATAGATATAAAAGGCTTCTGCTCATCCCCTGTAACTAAAAGCGAGATAATAAGTAGAAAGTATGTTGACCGGACCTCTTGTTGATATTCTCTTTCTTTCCGGACATACATACAGACAAACAGACAAAAATTCTAAAAATCATATTTTCGGCTTCGGAATCGCTCATAGACCATCCAGCAATCATTCTTTTTTTTTTTAATATTCAATGTACAGTTTTCACTTTTCTACAATTTTATTATATGTAGGTATAGATACGATTATTATAATCATTCTTATTTAAAGTCGATTTTAATAATCTAATCATGTTTTACGAATGATTTAAATATAGGTATTTTGAAATCTTGTATTTGTGGCTACTACGTAATTTTTTTACCATCCACAACAACAAAGAAAATATTTTTCTTTGCGGATTTTGACACTGTTAATCGTATCTACTAGAATTTTAATAAAACTAGTAGTACGAAACAAAATCAAAGTTTTATAATTTATCTTAATAATTGCTCTAATTATAGTAAAAAAATATAGGTACCTCTAAATATCGGGCACTGATAACCTCAATTGTTTTGTAAACATTATGTTATGTGAACGCTAAGTGGTAATTATACAATTTGTAACATGTTAATTATCAAATTTCGGTACCGTATTACAAGTCACTAAATCGCACTAATTAGATATGATTATCAAAATATTATTGCTAATAAAAATGTTACACGCAACTTTAAATTACACAACTAATTTACCAAGAAACAGTTTTCTTGTAAAGCCGCAACCAAAACAATATTTGCAATTTTTTTATATTAATCTATACATAAGTGATGTTGCTAGCAAACATTTTAGCGTCATCGATACGTGGTCCACTTTCGAACTAACATACTTTTTGTTTACATAACACGTGACTAGTAATACTACACTAAAAACCAGTTCTGCTACGCTACCAGCAACAAACACGCACACACATAAAAAAAAGATCGCACTAAAGTTATATTTACAAAACGCAGTACACCATAGGTAAATAATAAACAAATGCAAATTACTTACGACTTGATCGATGTACTATTAATAGAATCACACAACACTAGGCAAGGTTTAAGTGGAGGAGTTTAACAAGCGTTGTGCCCGAGTCACGGGCAGACTGCGTTTGAGCCGAGCGTAGGGAGATACGGAGATAACATTATTTATACCATTCACTATCTGTTTGCGCGCGAATCTGTATTTTGTTTTGTCGAAAACTGTACACACAACAACAATAATTAAGACCTACACGAAAATATTAATAATGTTATTTAACCTTCATTAATGTTTAGAACAACAAAGTGTTATTTTTTGCAACTCGAATTGCGTAGCTTTGATTTTTAAGTTTGCCTTGAACGTGGATGGATCACGCAAAGGTAAAAGTTGTGAATGGGGATAAACTTGTAATTTTGAACATTTTGCGGTTCAAAAGAATTGTTTTTCATTAAAACGAACCCCGCATACTTCTACAAAGTATACCCTTACTAAGTTAATATCCACGCTGTATTGTTTTACCCGGTGTGTGAATGCATACAATGACAGTTTTCTTGTACTTTGCTTAGCAATTACACAAATTATGTAATGTTCGCTGGGAGCCACCTACCGGTCTTTTACTCTGATATAAGGTTTTTTTTAAACCGACTTCTGCACTAATGAAAGCCACTCGGCGATCTGAGTGTCATATGTCTGAGTGTCAAAAATATATCACCATCTCTTTCAACGAGTGAAAAAGTGGTTTGGTGGCTAATCCTTGCTAGCCAGGAGAGTCGTCTGATAATAATTTTAGTCCAACTAAAGTTTTGCGGTCCTTGTTACAGTTGTACGTTTCAACTACAAATGGCCCTAAAGTGCAAAATTTTTGCTGTTTTAAGTTTAAATTATGAAATGTGGAAAATTAACTTAACTAAATATACGATATTATCATCTATCATCTATTATCAGATGCCATTGGAGTCTAAAACATTTGGTGCACCTGCTTAAAAACAAGAGTACGTCCAATACTAATAACATTTGCAAGAGGTGATCTGACTCCTGCGCTCCTGGTGCAGAATGGGCATTAAAAATGTCAATATTGTAACGTCTTACAATGATAAGTGTAATAATAAAAATTTGAAAATTATTTATGTAAAGTTTATTAAATTGTTCATCAAGTTCTCTCAATTATCTACGATGACTAGTTTCGATTAAAATTAATGTGTTTATCTTTACTGCATCTCTGGAGGCGCTTCTTATTGCAGTAAAGTGACTCTAGGTCGACGGTTCAAAAGTTCTCTTTCTATGGAGAAGAACCGACAAGAAACTCCATAGGTTTGTCTTGAAGGCTCACTCTCTGCATTCAAAGGCCATCCAATCACCACCGCGTATCTTCACGTTCATGTTGTCAGTCGCCAATACTGGAGGAATAATCGTCTTGGCGCAAGGAGAAATCATGAAGTGCTTCATGATCTGGTACGTCATGATCTTCATCTCACACAGGGCAAATCTCGAACCTGAAAATATTTTTCAGACCTTACAGTATCTCTTATTGAAAATAATAGGATTGACTAGCTTCTTTCCAGGAAAAAAATGGCACTTGCTATAAAACTTCTTTCCATTATCCCAAGTGACGGAAAAGTTTTGACAATTACCAAAAAAAAAAGTATTATTTAACTTCAGCCGGTCTGTTTAATTACATCGTATCTTATGATCGAATGTCTAAAGAAAAATATTAATAGATTAATTTCAATAAGATATCGTACCTATACAATTTCTGGGCCCAACTCCAAAAGGCATGTAAGCGAACGGTGGTATCTTATGCTTGTTGTCATCGGAGAACCGCTCGGGGTCAAACTGCTCAGGATTCGGATAGTACGTGGGATCTCGGTGGACAGCAAAACTCGGTATAGAAACAATTGATCCTTTCGGAACCTATAAAACAGTAACGTTTGTGAAATTATTTCTACCATATCCACTTAAATAGTTTTTTTGCTCGTCAAAACTTACAATAAAATCTTTATCAGCGGTTTTGTTAGGTTTTCCAATGTTGTAGTCTTTGACACAAAGTCTATCCAAGTTGACTACTGGTGGCCACAATCTGAGCACCTCTGTAAATAAAGATTAAATTTTTACCACATTTTACTTTACATTTGTATCCCTAAGTATTCTATGCTTGTCATTTTAAGAAAATTAAATGAGATTTTTTTTCGGAACTGTGACTTCGATGTAGTCACAATACATAGTTTATTTACTGTTATATAATTCCAAAATGTTGTCCATTTGTAGGCGACTCTCGACATACGATGTGATATTTCAATCTCATTAATACCTGTGATCACCATGTCTAGGTACACCATTTTCTGGATGGAATCGAAATCCAGTTTGCCGCCGTTCTTTGCGTCGGTCTCCATGATCTCTTGCACCAGTCTCTCCTGGATGTCCGGGTTGCGTCCCATTTCATACATCAGGAACGTCATCCCACTGGATATCGTCTCAAAACCAGCGATGAAGAACACCACGGCTTGAGCGACAAGATCTTTTTCAGACCACACTGAAATGTAAAGTTTCACTTATATCAATTATGGATATAATATTGTTGTAAACAGCAAGTTATTCACCTCGTGATTATTAGAAACAATTTCTGTCAATATTTGGAATTCAAAGCTCATATAATTTTGTTTCGTCTCTTGACTTTAATTAACGAGGACATGACTGATAATTTTAGTTTATTGCAAGTGTGTAATTAATGAACATAAATACCTTTATTGACTTGTTTTCGTCCAATCGAAGATTCTTCGACAGTAGCAAATCCAACGCTTTCGTCAGACTTGGTATCCTCATGTGTAAGTTTACCTATAACACGGGGTTACATTGATTACTTTTTTGCATTTTGAATGATATTGTGTATTTGCTATTTTTGTTCTGTAAATAATTTAATTAAAGTTATAATGTACCTTTGTTGGCTTCCACTAGCAGATGAATCAAATCAGGTCTAATGAAATTTTCCGCTTGACGATCTTTAATCGTGTGTGCAAAGATTTTTGAGAAAAAACGATCAGCCTTTGCAGAATCAAATTCAAATAACTGAAACATAACGAAGTTTTTAAAACCAAACCTTTGCTTGCTGACAAATTTAAAACTTCGAGTCTGTTTTATTCACTTACCTTAGCGACGAATGGAAGACTTGAAGAAAGCATGAAGATAATATTGTCACGTAGAGAAAAGGTAGATAACACTTTGCCGTTGGAGAAGAACTCATTGTTGGTATCGGTGTGGGAGTTTACCTTCAACCCAAAGGCACAAGTAGCGATGACGTCGTTAGCGTAACGCGCTGTCAGGTCTTTGCAGTTTATATCTATCTTGCTTGCTGAAATAATCATATATTATTTTAGTAAGTTGAATTTTCATAATTACTAGTTTGTTTCTTTCTTTCAACTTTAAATCAAAAGCTTCATATCTTACTTTTAGAGTTTTTAACTTTTTCTTTAAGTGCCATTAGCATCTGGTCGCCGACCTCCACCATGAATGGCACCATCAAGCGAATCTTGGAGCTCGTGAAAGCTGGACTCAATGTTGATCTCATGTCCTTCCAATCCTGACCTGTATGACGACAATATTAACTTTTATAAATGTATGTCCCTTGTCTCTCTTTTTTAATAATGAAGATTAGATTTAACTATATTTTATGACATTTGAGTACGCACTTACCTGTTAACATTGCCACAGACCGCACGATGCCTATGTCAAAATCGGCGTTTGCTTTTCTACGATCTGGGAAATTGTCGAAATCTTTTACGGCGATTTTCTTCACAAGCTCCAAGTCACGAATTTCGACTACTGGTGAAAGTAATTCAAACCTGCCATAAAATCTGCAAAAGGATTATTTTAAAACCTTTAATCGACCGATTATATAAATTACGTAACACCTTGAATTCAGTGTCATTACTTGCTTACCGTTCAGTAGAGAATTTGTTATACAATTCTATTAATAGTTCACTATTAGGTTTGATACGCAAGAGAATCTTGGCCATGTTGCCAAAGAAGGGGACCGGAGTTACGTATTTTACACCATAGCGACGGAATCTGGAGGTCTGAAGAAGGTACTGCCCCAACAAGAGGCAAACCACAGCCCCCAAGAGATAGAAAATCATGATCTGTAACAACCCAACACTGATCACTATTATTGTTCCAGTTTCACTGAGCTAGTGCAATTAATCACAATAAAAAGTTTTATATATTTTTTCCATTAAGTTTCGTTGCAAGATTATTTAAAGACGTCAGTTGCTCATGATAAAGTATTTCGTTATTAAATACGTAATATTATTGAGAATTATTTTAAATGTGATTGTTTTGAAATCCAATAAATAGAACATAGAGAAAAAGACACCTCTTATGATGGTTAAATTATTTGGTTTAGCTTATTCAACGGCAGCGACGGTATAAAGTAAATTTCGCGCAACTAATTGTGTGTTATATACACAAATGTTATCTGTGCAGTAGTGAGATTACCCTTAGCTATATACTGTTTAGATTTAGGTATTTAAGTAAAATGCTGACACATCGTGATCGTTCGTACGTAGATCTAGAAACGCGGTGGTTGCGTGGAGGAAAAGATTTTAATTTATTTTTGTTCATTTATTTTTATATCTATTACTGTAGAGAGGAGCTTGTGGCTAAGCTATAACTTCATAAGTGGCTGATCATTTTTTCTCCGTATTTCGAAACCCACGTTAAATTGTTTGGCCCGGCTGTTATTCATACATCTTTGACAGTCGTTACAGGTAGTCAAAAGCTAGAAAGTCTGACAACCAGTCTGACTAAAAGGGTATCGTTTCCCAGGTAACTGGATTGAGGAGGTCAGATAGGCCGTCGCTCCTTTTTAAACGGTAAGACTGGAAGCTGACCCCAACTTGGGAAAAGGCTAGGATGGTGATGATTACAGAAAAACATTTTTTCCCTTGTAGGGTAAAAAGCTAATGTAATTAACTAAATACATTAGCTTAATTTATTTGTTTTGTTATGCTTTTGTCGAGTCCAGCTGACTCGGCGAATTCACTTTCACCTTCACAGGTGCTATGTTACAATTTATCGTGACTAATTAAATTATGTCTTTCACTCTTTATAATTATATCAGAACAATGAATTGTTGTTTGTTTTATCGCTGTACGTAATGATCTTGAAATGGATGTGGGCATTTAAAGGTTAAACATACGAGTACACTAATATAATGTACAGTACACAACATTCAATCATTCATCAATTTTATAAGCTTTTAGTGTGTACACACTACGGTGTGAGCGTCTACCTTAAAGAAAAAGTCACAAGTGGCGATCATGTCGTTAGCGCTACGCGATGTTAGGTCTTCGGCGTTTATTTTAGTTTTGCTGGCTGAAATAGTTGCATCCATAGTAAGCATGAGCAATATTTTTCAGTAATACATCCTACATCTTTTGCAGTAATATCTTATTTTCTTCTTTTCTTGTGGTTGCTTTTTGTTTCTGGTTTGTTTTATTAAGTGCCTTTATCATCTGATCGCCCACTTCAACCATGAATGGCACCATCAAGCGAATCTTGGAGCTCGTGAAAGCTGGACTCAATGTTGATCTCATGTCCTTCCAATCCTGACCTGTATGGCAGCCATGAAGGTTGTAGTATAAAAAGTTTATTTGTGATGAAAATTTAAGTAGGTATTTAAACTACCATTTATAGCTATATCAACATTTTTGAATATTTCTAAATGGTCTGGAAATTTCTCAACGTCTTTAACACCAGTTTTCTTTACTGAAAACTCTTACTTTGTCAATGTAAGTAAATCGCTTGAAAATTTAAATAACAAAATGACAGAATGTCGAAAATACACTTTATCTGGACAGTGACGCCATACTTCTTTACTGCCGCCTTTTAGTTGGCGTTGCTTTGCTTAAGCCACGCCTCCTTGTTTCTGTTAACATTGTTAGATATCGCTATCTCTTTTCGCTACACTCTATGGAGGAGCATTGCTACTTTTTTATCTTATCTTAATTAAGGATATTTGAAAGACAAAGTCATTATGATGATCATAATATTATTTCTGTTACTAACTAAATAAATAGAAAATTCTTGTTTCTCTATCAAGCTGCTTACAGTATAGTGCCTACTATTTCGCTTCCAGTTAATTAATCTCTTGTATTTGTTAATAATTCAGATTTACTTTTCTGGCTTTTACTGTCAAACTGTTGATTGAAATCACATTTTCATGACTGGTCTTGCGTAATAGCGAAATTGCCCGATGCAAATAACGTTGAATTTTGGTGACACAATCTACATACATTTTGAAAATGGCGTCCGTATATAATAGCAACAAAAGCGTATCACCATGAAGTTTCAGTCGAGCGAAAATAAATGTATACTTTTGAATATCTACACATATTGTCAATAAAAACACGCGATACCATTGGTTGCTTGCAATAAATCAACTTGCAATTTAGCGTGACGAAATTAATTGCGTAGACAACCAAATCAGGATTATAAAGGATCACTAATCAAGATTATAGTTGAGGCCTGTTGAGGTGTATCAAAACAAATTGAAACTATTGAAAGTAAGCGTGACTTATGAAAAAAATACTGATAGAATTATTTTGTAATGTATAAGTTTTAACGAATAAACGATTATGAATGTTTACCTGTTTTTTACAAATACTTAGTCTCGTATCAAAACATATGTTGATAATATAATTATAAAGAAAAATGTTGCATGAAAGCGGTATATGATCAAAGTAATAGTATTTGCATAAAATGTTGCATGAAAGTTAAATGTTTATCAAATTAGTAGTGTAATGTAGTAATGCCTGTATTTCTTAATTCCTGTGCTTTTATTTCAAATTCATCATCATCATCCTAGCCTTTTCCCAACTAAGTTGGGTTCGGTTTCCACTCTAACTGGATTCAGCTAAGTACCAGTGTTTTACAAGGAGCGACTGCCCATCTGACCACCTGAACCCAGTTACCTGGCCAACCCGATACCAATAAGTTAGACTGGTTGTCAGGCTTTCTAGCTTCTGTAATGACTGTCGAAGATTAGTCATTAAGAAATCTGTACCAACAGTCGCAGGTACAGTCAGCGCCAAAAGTCGATGAACAGAATCAACTTTACAAAACAACTGTTCACAATAAAATGCCATAAGTTATAGTCGCAACTGGGAAACAAAATAGAGTGTACAACAGAAAATTTACAAAAGTCGTTAAACACGAGTATTTCAAAAGTATCTGTGCACTAGTATTCCTAATGTCGCTGAACATCATTCTATCAAAAGTCACTAAACAGCAGAAAAAACAAAATTAGGCTAACAAAGTATATTTTTAATGTTGCCGTGACTGTGTTAATGTACCTACTTTTGACGCTTATGTTGTTGAGCTACTTTTGGGACAGTGCTTGCTGTGTCTATATCAATACAATTTATAACTTTAAAAATGCTGGACCGATTTTGATACAATTTGAATGGAGTGACATTTAAAAACATGGATATTTAGAATTTTTTAATCCATTGAAATGAAACTACTTTTACGGATTTTACCGCGGTTTAATTTTAGATTTTAGTTCCCGACGTTTCGACACCTTTGCAAGTATCATGGTTACGGGCAGACTGAGATGGTGTTTGTCTTGACAGAAGATTTTGCTCTTTCTACCTTCATATTTTAATTAATTATTTGTTGTCCGACACTGTGTCTTGATGTCTAGCAGCGCTGCTCTTGGGTTTGGCCTTGAGTTTATTTATTATTGGGTCCCAAGTAGGTGATATCTTCCAGCCATCTTCTCTATTGAAATTAGGGTGTTTAGGGCAATTAAGGCTTGTATTCTCGCTAGTGACCTTGTGCATTTGGACGAGTGCGGAGGTGACATTCTGAATTATTTTGTCGCAGCCGCATTCACGGAGATGTTCCAGCGAAGCCAGCAGACAGCGGAGAGAGGGCGTTGCTAAGGGCGCTCCGTCTTTTATAGGACTGCTAGTCAAATCCCAGGTTCGAAAGAGGTTTCACTAAGGATCTTGAAGGAGGTTTCACTTTGAGAAGAAGGTTTCGTTAACAATATCTAAAATATTTTCATTTGAATTATTACTTAAAGTAATAAATGAAATAATAAATTTAATTTAAAATATATTTTTTTTATATTATTTTAATATTAAACAAAAAAATAATGGATTAAAAATTCTAAATATCCATGTTTTTAAATGTCACTCCATTCAAATTGTATCAAAATCGGTCCAGCATTTTTAAAGTTATAAATTGTATTGATATAGATACAGCAAGCACTGTCCCAAAAGTAGCTCAACAACATAAGCGTCAAAAGTAGGTACATTAACACAGTCACGGCAACATTAAAAATATACTTTGTTAGCCTAATTTTATTTTTTCTGCTGTTTAGTGACTTTTGATAGAATGATGTTCAGCGACATTAGGAATACTAGTGCACAGATACTTTTGAAATACTCGTGTTTAGCGACTTTTGTAAATTTTCTGGTGTACATTCTATTTTGTTTCCCAGTTGCGACTATAACTTATGGCATTTTATTGTGAACAGCTGTTTTGTAAAGTTGATTCTGTTCATCGACTTTTGGCGCTGACTGTACTCGCAGTGGAGTGGGTACGTAGATATCTCTAATTATGTCTACTTTTAATGAGTAAACATGTTTATTGTCTGCATTAAGTACTTATGACTTATTTACTTGCTGATTATTATTCACGTTTAATACAATAGATACGATAAATATCTTAAAACAACATTTGAGTCTTTTGCTTGTTCATCGTGATCATGCCTCTTTAAATAATGTTAATATTTTTTTTAGATAATCCCGTATAAGCTATGTAAACTTGCTAATTAGCTGCTGCTTTTTCAGTGTTTTTGCCGCTCATGAGTCCTTTGAAGTAACTGCTCAGGTGTGTGGGTTTTCACACAATGTTTTCCTTCGCCTTTTTTGGCAAATGATAATTTCTTTATAATACGCACATATATCAGTGCACTTGGAGAGGCCTATGTCCAGCAGTGGACTGCGATAGGCTGATGATGATGATGATGATAACGCACATATGTACATTCAAAAGACTTGGTGCATTTATTCAAACCTGCAACCTTTGACTTGAGCCGATAGGCTGATAGACTACGTGCAGCCACCGATCTAGCTTGCGTGGCAATATATTTCGAGTTTCACTTCCTGGGCCATCCTCTCCCAACCATTTACTTGTACTTATTGAGTCCTGTTGCTTTCGACCTCAATACAAAATACAAGACAAAATCTTTGCAGCTTGATCATCATTTTATTCGGATCGGGATATAAGTGTGAATATGCTCTACTTCACATATTTGTAGAATATTTACTCGTGCGCATTGTTGCGTCCTTTCATTCAAGAGGCCAATAACAATTTCCATTCATGTGATTATGTACTGTGCTGTGTCATGTTTCATAATATTTGTTATCTGCACTTATTTTTTCATAATAGGTACAAATAAACTCTTCAGGACTGACATACTTATGTATTTATTATTTAATTTTCAGTAAAAGTTTAAGCCCCTCTTACGCCTAATCTAACGCTTTCGATAGACTGACCTAAAGATTAATTCCCATTTTCACATAAGTTTTACTACTGTAAAAAAAATGCCTTAATAAAACTATCATAGCTCTATGCCACATGCCTCCCCGGCTACTACATTAGGTCCTGCTATATTTAATAAAAGAAAGTATTTAGAAAATAAAAACGTAGTTTATATTTTGAGAGAATTTAAAACATTAGACACAGACAGTCAGATTGTCAAAAACTATAAAAAGTAAATAAGTACTAAAATAAGGTTCAATATTTTCATATTTCAACACTCTCACCAAATTTGAACCCTTTTGACTTAAATACACAGTAGAATATAAACAGAAATCTGAACTCATAAAACATAACTGGAATCTGTGTTCCCGTCGGGCTTCTGTTCCTTTTTCTTATTTGGGCAATATTTACTTACGTGCCCGTACTTATTGCACACATAGCACCTTGGACCTTTACCAATTTTAACTTGAGCTTGTTTGACACGCTGATTTCCCTTGCTTTTCACATATAAAGCACTAGACTCAGAGTTTCTCACATCTTGCAGAAGCTTTGTCTTCACTGAATCAGCCGTTATAGTCACACCGGAGCTTTCAAGTGCCATAATCATTGGTTGATACATTTCTGGTAGACCAGCCAGTAATAAGGTCCCAAGCCATTCATCATTAACTTCGAAACCTATGTTCCTTAGCTTATGAGCAGTGGTCATAATCTTGTTAACATAATCTTCAATGTTCAGACAATTTTCAAGCGATGTATTAATCAGATCTCTCAACAGACCAACTCGGCGTGTTAATCCTTTGTCATCGAAAGCTTGGGCTAAGTTATCCCAGACTTTTTTTGCTGTTTTGGCTTCTTGAATGTGTACATAGTTGGTGGGATGTACTAACAGGATAATTTTTGACTTCGCTTTTGTATCGAGTTTGGGATCAAAGCTGTCTGTTGCGGTGACACAGCACCACAATTCCTCATGTTCAAGGTAGGTTTGCATTGCAAACCGCCACGTAGGATAGTTTTCTCTTCCTGTTAGCTTTTCAATCAGTGCCATCGTATTATTCGACGCCATTTTTGCTAATGAAGAATATTGAAAACGCGTGCCGAGTTTTGATGTAATATACGGAACTACACCGTTTTTATACTTTTTACTTCACTTTTACGCAATGTACAGGTGGTCTGGGCCCATAACCTGTTATATTTAATAAAAGAAAGTATTTAGAAAATAAAAACGTAGTTTATATTTTGAGAGAATTTAAAACATAAGACACAGACAGTCAGATTGTCAAAAACTATAAAAAGTAAATAAGTACTAAAATAAGGTTCAATATTTTCATATTTCAACAGGTCCAGGTTCTAAAGTGCCTCTTATTACGTACACTAGATGCTTCACAACTTATCGCAAACTTGGAAACCTAGTGTCTTATCCCCTTAGCAATATTGGCGCGCAAATTAATCACAACAAGTTCAGATGTATGCAAAAATTGAAGCTTCATAAAGACTCGACTTTTTTAATCTGCCTTTCTGACTGCTCTCCAATATCTTATTCTATTTTCTTTATTTTATTATTTTTCTTGCGTCAAATGGCACGTATAAATGTGGATACAGCGCCTAATCTCTCTCCGGTCGTGTTGGATTGCCACCTATCTGGTAAGGAGAGCAGGGTACAAAGGGTTCACATGCACATATCGGGTTAGGAGAGCAACTCGGTTGTGCCACGCTTAGTGCGTGACACAATTTGATGTTTTTCGACACATTTAAGGACATGCATGTATAACATTTTATTTATAGCCTTTCCTTTTGTAAACTTTGTCGTAAGGTTGAATGACCACAAAAACATATTGTTAGCACTAAAAATCTAGGTACTAAGTGCCTCAGTATGATTCAACCATAAACTAAAGCCATGATCAATATCATAATACAAAGTTTACCAAATATATTATTTCAAACATTTTCCTCATACTTACGTAAATGTTGCACTTATTTGCATCAACCTTGCAACAGTTGTTCGTGAACCTGTTTTACATTTATTGACTCATGCGCATCGCGATTTACAGAGATACTTGTGCAATAAATTTGTATAAATCCAGATTGATCAGTTTAAACTATGATTAATTACTTGTAAAAATTACAAAGACAATAAAGTTTTCTAATATTGAACACCACAACGAACTTTATATGGTGGGTATCATAGATTTTCGCCTTAAATATTTGCGGATTTATAACAAGAAGGTAAAGATGATTTTGGCTAGATCTACTTAGGTATGCCATACCTATTAAATAACTTCTTTATAATATAATTAGTGCTCTTCAAAATGTATATTTTACAATCGACGAATATAATGGTTCCTCAGGTGAAGCAGCAAAAATACTGAAGCGGACATTTTGTCTACTCACATTGCATCTTAATAAGCGGGTGATTTGAAAGCCTAATAAAGTCATAAGAGAGCGACATATCCATGGCAAAGATTTTAAGGATTAGTTACACGTTAATTCAAAAATATAATAGGTACTTAAAAAAGGTACCTACCTATACGAGTATATTAGTAACCAAAACGAGACGTCCATATGTTTTTTACAGTTGACTGTTATTTTGTCTTAATATCGCAGGTTATATTATGCTGACGTAAAATGTAATAGTTTGCAGTCATCGAGTTCATCTCTAACCGGTCGGTGTTAACCACTACACACCGGTGGTTATTGTGGTTACACTTTGACTTCTCTTATTATGAATAAGAACTAACAAATGATATTACCCTTGAAATAAACAGTACATTTGTTACTCCGTTTTAGTTTTAAAGAAGGAATCAAAACTTAAGTAGTTACGTGAGGGATATAAAGTTGAATTAGGAAGATGAGACAGTGACAACAGAAAATTAAAAGGAGAGCAAATAAAAACATCGCAATTTCCTAAAAATTGTAGTGAAAATTATAGTAACACTAGCACTAATCTAGGAAATTTTGTTCTGCGGGTTGATTTGTGAAAACAAATAGCCCATGGCGTCATCAAAACGCGTACAAGAACACGATACCGCTTTTTTATTGTTACTTAATACCGCGTCAAGTTTAGAGTCTTCGTCATATATTTAATATTTAAAACAATAAATAAACAAAACAAATTGCACTGAATAAATAATATAAAGATTTAAAAAATCTAAAATACCCACGTTTATATTATTAAAATCGGTCGAGCCGATTTTATTCGGATTTGCACCTATCCTAAACATTTCAGCGTGCTAGCTTATCGGGAAGTGTCTCAAAAATGAGTTTCAATTCCAGCCGGAACGACAAACAAGAAAGTGAGTTTATAAAAACGTGGGAAAATAGTAGTTAAGGACTAAAGTTCGATCAGTAATCATTGCAAGACATAATCCTATCAAAGGGAGACAAATGATGATACATTAACACCTCCGATTCCCGACAGATGGCGCTGTTGCAATATTATCTCTATTCTATACAAGCATCGATTACTTAAGCGAAGTTTTATACAATTGTACGTATAAAACTGTGTTTAGTATAACCGCCGTTGCGCAGGAGTTTGCCCGCTGTCGCACAACACAAATACGAGAAATAAAATATCGAAGGTTAGTCCACTTTAAGTATGTAAATAATTTTATGTCTTAATATAAAAAAACAGGTCGTGACATTTGATTGACAGATATGTGTGATATTTTATTCTTGTTCGGCTTATGATAATATTTTTACTAGTGTTGATACTGTGTTGTTTTTGTTTTGGTCGATCAGATGTTTTCAAGGTTGTCTACGCGGCATTTATTCGGAATCAGTATTTGTTAATTTAATCCTTATAAATTACTTTGGGGCTCTTTTCCCTTTTTTCCCATGTAGGTAAAGGTCCTTGTTGTTAAAGATTTTTCGTATCCCAAAATATTTATTTTACAATCATATTTTAAAGACCCTATGGGTTCATCGATGGGTTTGGCCTGTGGTACCAGTTCAAACATATAAGCACTAATAAGGAATGCCGGTAAAATTGTTTAGTTCAACTCATTAAAACTTTGTACGATGGCATCAACTTTGTTTACAAACAAAGTTTATCATAAATTCGGGGCTTCTAATGACTGTGAATATCAGACTAAAAATTATTTAATGAAAATTGCCAGTAAATATAACTCTATTAAAAAAATGATTTTAAATAGCAAACATTATAGTAATTTCACTGAACTAATAGTTTTTTTGTATCATTGTAATATGTTTGCTTTAAACACATAACTCATTGGATCAAATTACCGTTAAAAACAAATACCTGTCCGGTTATGTGCGAGTTGGACTCGCGATGGTAAGGGTTTCGTGCATGTGAAAATTTTAATTGTCTAGCTATCACGGTTCCAGAGATTCAGCCTGCTTACGGACGGACAGAGAGACGGATATTAGGACAGGAGTGCCTTAATAATGAGGGTGCCGTTGTATTCTTTGGTTAAGGAACCCAAAAACATGGCTGACCTTGGATCTAGGTACAAAAAACGATAAAAAGTCAAAATTTAATCTACCGCATCCTTATCAAAATAACAGCCTATTATAATATTGCTGGTAATGCTTGTATTACGTAAATAGTAAAGTTGTCAAATTGTAATCATTCCTAAGTGTCTGCCGACGCTATCAGACAACTCATCAATAATAGATAGCGGGGAATTACCTTTATTTAAAAAATCATAATTAGGATGTAGGCTTAATTCGAATATTAATTGTTTTATCGTAATATAATGATTCGTCGGTTTCGTATTTTGAATCTAATAGAATAAGAAAACAAAAGAATTTAAGGAACACTCCAGATTAACTCGTTTCGTTTGTCAAAGTCAGATGTTGCGCACAATGCTCCATCAGACGCTCACTAAACTAAACAATATTCGCCTTTTTGTATATCCTCAATAAATCACGTCCGGATTTATTGTACGGAAAGTGATTTTTTTATCAGTAGTAAATCATGCTTTCAAGTGTCAATATAGGTATACATTAAAAAAACAAAAATACTGCCCAGCATGACTCCCACAGGTCAGCTAGCATTTCCATTAACAGTTTCCCTTTTTCCCAGCCATGATCGTGACGGTGACATGGCTGCTGGTGGCGCTGTCACTGGTGGTGCTGTACCTCCGCAGGGCCTACTCCAAGCTGGAGCGCGACCAGGTCAACCACTTGCCCATAGTGCCGTTCTTTGGACATATCTTCTGGGTATTCTTCAAGAAAGAACATATTGTAGAGGCTTTCATGAAGTCTGTTAATGCTTTCCCAGATGATAGGTGAGTTTTCATGTGTAGTTTTTGTTTTTGCCAAAATATCATCAAGTGCCTCGAAATTTCTTAGTTGCTTAATGATATTGTAAGTTTTAATAATTTATTCAAATGATTTGTACATATCGCTTATTTTTCGGTATCTGCCAGATAATAGGAGCACGTCAGAGACATTGGCTTACCAAAAAGTTTAGCTCTAAATAGGTAACTATGAAATGATACATGAAAAGTGCTGATAATTATAAGAATCGTTTATAAAAACAAATCCTATTGAGTTGTTCAAGA
This sequence comes from Trichoplusia ni, assembly GCF_003590095.1. Taxonomy (NCBI): domain Eukaryota; kingdom Metazoa; phylum Arthropoda; class Insecta; order Lepidoptera; family Noctuidae; genus Trichoplusia; species Trichoplusia ni. The sequence goes on from NC_039483.1 coordinate 10,340,082, forward strand.
ATTAAGTCAGATTTAACATAATCCTAGCATAATTCTGTAAAATGCCCTTCAAGCTTGCAAGCTTTTGCCCAAAAATTTGATTTATAGGATGGTTGGGCACTATGACATGGTGACTCCATCGGTGATAGTGAAGGATTTGGAGACCATAAAACGGATCACCATCAAAGACTTCGAGCACTTCGTGGACAGGAGGAGGTTCATCGGCAAGGACGACCCCATGTTCGGGCGGGGGCTGCTCATGTTGACAGGTATGTTTAGCAATTTTAATTCTTATTTAATGTAGGTTAGAGCCTGAATTGAGTTGCGCGGGATGGGGAATTAGAGAATTAATGGCGCATGGCAGTAGAGTCTCCTCCACGTCTCTTAAGCGATCTTTTCCTTAGTATATTTTGCCGACTTTTGCTATCTCTGAAATCGTGGGGCTCGTCATGAAGCGTGGCGTTAAGCTTGGAGCTGATTCCGACTATCTGAATGGGCTACAAGCGCTTGGACGCTTGCCTTTAACTCGACCAATCTTAGGTACCAGGCACAACATAGGCTACATTTTCGTAAAAACATCATTAGATTAAATTAATGAATTGAAATGAATGAATTGAATGAATGAGCAAGCGTAGCGTAAAATGCCTGCCCACGCGGTGAGCAGACAATCTCATAAAGTCGGTGAAAACTGGATGCCACTGGTCTTTAGAGCGATCACTTGAGGAGTTCTATGCCCAGCAGTGAAAGTCTTATAGCTATATGATGATTATCTTTAGATTGCTAAAGAACGTAGTTTTAAGCTAAAGGAAAGTAGATGAGAATCTTAAAAAATAATAACATGACCTTATATCTAGGTATTCCTAGACAGCACAGACCGTTGAAAAAAATTATAATAAGGAGGTCATCAATGGGTGATTTCATCTTTATAATTAGTTTTATCAGAAAATCGATATTAATATAGATATTAAGAGTGGATCAATATTATCTGTCTCCAAAATACCCCGAGGACAAACATACATAAGTAAGGCTGTGCAAAAATATTGCCTTACACAGGGTATCGGGAAGGATCAATGCACTCATCATCTGTTAACCTACTTTATACTTGAACACTATAAACAATTCTCAAAGATTATTCTCATTAATGTTTGAACCACCTGATAAAAAAATGTGTCATTATTATAATTATCGTTTCAAGAAAAAAATAAGTTCATCATAACAACATAATAATGCCTCGTGTTATGTCTTTAAAAACACAAAACAATAATTATACAATCTTGTATACTGCGTTTTTAATAAAAAAAGGAGAAAAAAACAAGAAGACCTCTGATAAGTTTGTTTTTGTCGAAAAGATCATATTATTTTTGAACCGTCATATAAATGAACCGAAACGCGTAACATAAACAGAGATTACAAAGGTCCAACAATAAAAAATAATATTTAACATAACACTAGCTAAAGTAGGTACACTTGTGAATGTACAAAAGGAAAACAACTCTTAATATAATATATTTTAAGTACGATCAGACAAAGATAAATGACAATCGGTACAATAATATAATGCTTCAATGATTACACGATAGCAGAAACAAAACAGGTTGCGAACCCCTGAATAACAAGGCGCGTTGTATAGGTTGTGCGTCAGACAGAATCACAATCTAGGCAGGGCTTAGCAACATTTGTGTTTCTTTAGAATTGGCGTTTCATCGTGACACGTGATCGTGCCAACTTATAGCTATTATAAAAGTATAATAACATTTAGATAATTGATATACATAATGCATTATCAAAGGAAGCTTATCTAGTCACATAATAAAATCCTCTACGACTCGTCTCTACAAAACAAAATTGATAATACATTCTATTTGTAGGTATGTTGTCGAACCTTAAATACAAATTGTCTTTTGTTTTTTTTTTTTTATAATAGAAGCTAGAAATTTGCGTCCCTAGGTCAGACTTATACTGAATAACACCTAATGAACCGAAGCAAACATATCTGATGCCAAAAAAACATTTAAAAAAGGCGTTATAGAAACTCTCGGACAGAAAAGAAAACCTCGTTTATATGAGAATCACAGCCACGTGCGTCTTTCCCTGCTAATTATTTTTAATTGAAGTTAACATTTGCCATGTTATACGTTTAAACATAAGCTTTACCTTTAGCAGTCGACCTTCTAATTATATCGATAAACTATGTATAATTTATACAAAGTATATATTTACCTACACCATGCACCTAAATCCTTCCAACCGGAACTCCAAGCGAATCAAGTTAAATATATAGTAACGATCGATTGGTATTCACCAGCCTGGTGGTAAAGGGCCATAACATAGTACAGTACCGTTACCAAATTCCACAACTTTCTAGTCGCCAAACAGAAGACGGTGCACGGAGCGACATCTCTCTTTCATGACATCAGTGTTTCTTCAAGAGGCCCTTACACAGATTTGAATCTCAACACAACATGGTTTACAGGTGATGAATGGAAAGCCATGCGGTCGACAATGAGTCCGGCCTTCACCAGCTCGAAGATCCGTCTCATGGTGCCTTTCATGCTGGAAGTAGGAGAGAGAATGATTCAAGTGCTGAGGGAGCGCATCAAAAATTCAAAAGGTAATTATGAACTAAGATTATAAAGATATGTAGGTATCTGTTTCACCCATGGTGGTCTTAAAGCCTTTACAATAACAAAAGCTTTTGTAGATTATGATAAAATATCTGCGCAAGATAACAATTCTCTAATCATCGTGACTTTCAGTACAAATGTACCAAAACATCTTTATTTTTCGTCGATTATTGTCGCACTAAATATTGAAAAATACCATTAAACCTTATCCCAGTAAAGTCAGGCCTGCACTCGGGCTTGTTGCACAGTACTAATCATGAGAGTCCTGTTATAATTAATTCTCTTTATGGTCTCTCAGAGGGCTACGTAGATTTAGAGTTGAAGGACCTGGCGACCAGGTACGCGAATGACGTGATCGCCTCGTGTGCTTTCGGCCTGAAAGTGGACTCCCAGAGCGAAGACAACACCTTCTACACCATGACCAAGGATATCACCACCTTTGGATTAGTGCGAATCATTAAGGTCTTCCTGTTTAGGGCCTTTCCCTCTCTCTGTCAGGTAAGAAATATGTATTATCGTTTGCTGATTCATTTGGTGATTTGGTAAACATTTCTTAATAATATTTTTGTTCGTCCGATAAGATGTTTCGTTGTTTGACGTTAATTTATTGATCGTTTATCATTTAGAGATAATTAAATCCGTTGTCTAATTAATACCTATTATTCTGTAAACAATTGAAATACCATTTTAATCATTATTTAATCAACTATAATTATCATAATGAATGACTTCAAATTACTTTGACTCGGTCTAGAGATTTAATCAGACTTCTACCACTGTTTTGTGTATTTTTATGATAAATGTGATCTCACAGGCACTGAATATAATGATATCACCACCGGAGGTGTCTGATTTCTTCAGAACTATAATACTTGGAACCATGAAGAACCGAGAGAAGGACAACATTGTCAGAAACGACATGATCAACATACTTATGCAAGTCAAGAAAGGTAAAGTATTTAAAAGACTTGAAAAATTGGTTATAGTAAGCTTAAAGTAATCAATGACAATTAAATACGAGTAAAAAAAAATATCCAACAATTTTTGTAAATCTGTCTGAAGATATTGGTGACATCTAATGAATAACTTGATCTTATACACTTGAATTTTCTGCCAACTAGAAATGCTTTCTGCGGTTAATCACTTTGGGTTTACAAAACCAGACGACTCTAGACGAATTAAAGAGATGGAAATTAAAAAATACTCATGTAATCACCAGGTCAACTCACGCATGAGAAAGAAGAAGCAGACGTCGATGCTGGCTTCGCAACAGTTGAAGAATCATCCATTGGCAAGAAGCAACATAACTTCGGTAAATACTGTTTATAATGCCTGTGAAATTTAAACATGAGAAGAGATAATATACAAAATTATGTAATTGTGATAATTTTATTGTCATTTGAAAAGCCTTTGGACATGAACTTTCCAAGAACATATTGTCCAAGTGTGTATTTATGTGCAATAAAGTATAAATAAATAAATAAAAATTCTCACTGAATAATAAAAAAGATTGAAGAAGATTTTTTTCGTCATACAAGACTAAATGTCAAGGTTATCAATATGTTACAGATTGGTCAGACAATGACCTGGTAGCACAGGCTGCGCTGTTCCTGTTTGCTGGCTTCGACACAGTCTCCACGACCATGGCGTTCATCATCCACGAGCTGGCGATCAACACTGAGGCCCAGGAAAAGCTGTCGAAGGAGATCCAAGAACACGATGCGAGGCATAAGGGACAGGCCGACTACAACTCCATACAGAGCATGCAATACCTCGACATGGTCGTCTCTGGTGAGGATACTCTCTTATTTGTTTCCATCTTTATAGGTAATATTCTCGGAATAAGTAAAACTATTTCATTTTTTTTCAATGATAAATTAACATTCACACATCAATTTATATGACTTTTGGTATGTTTTTATAAAAAAAAAAAATATAGCTTTATGCAGAACTGGCCTAGTACAAGAGATTCTTCATTACCTATGCTGATAGAGTTTGATTCAAGAATAAATTAATGAATTAATGAGGATGAATTAAGTCAAGGAGAACGACCGTCAACAGTCGTCGATAGGATGTTGAATCATCAATAGTTGTCTATTGTGTAACTATGCAGACTATTATATGCCAGGCGATTTCTTATGTATGATGCGATTTTTCATTAGGTTCCGAGAAAACAAAATAAAGAACTGTGCCTTAATGATAAGCTCTTAAAGCACTTTTTCCAATGAGGAAGCGAGAAACTATGCTTATGGGACTAGTTACTTACTCATTCTTGTGCTTACAGAGGGGCTACGGTTGTGGCCCGCTGGGGGTTTCATGGACAGAAAGTGTGTGAAGGACTACAACCTCGGTAGACCCAACGCTAAAGCCACCAAGGATTATATTGTAAGTGTTGCTTCCTCAACACTCATCATCCATCATTTAAGCCAATTTAGAGATCCAGAGTTTCCTCAATTTATTTGTAACATCCACAAAACACGAGCTCACTCGTAAATAAACAATCAAGCTATTTTGTAAAGTAAGTTTGAAAGAGAAAGTAAACTAAAGATGTTTTTATGTAACTTAGTGCTTATTAGCAAACACTGGTCCAGTAAAGTACCTAATCACGATCAAAATAATTATGAGAACCAACTTTTTTCCTTTAGGCTAAAGGATAAATTTAAGCTACCTCAAATATTTGGCCAGACTTGATTCAATTTATGTCTACCTATTAACTCTTAAAATGCATTTTTGTATTATTACTTGCAAGAATTCGATTTATTTGTTCATTACTTATCCGTATTTATCAGGCGCGTCCATTTAGTTTCGGACTTAAGAAATGTTTTTAATTATGCACCATCGTTATTGTACAAGTACAGTGAGCACTAATTTGTTTTGCGGTACTCTTTCAGATCCGCAAAGGCGAATTCCTCACCTACCCGATCTGGGCGTTCCACAGAGACCCCAAACTATTCCCCGAGCCCAAGAAGTTCATCCCCGAGAGGTTTTCTCCTGAGAACAAAGATAAAATCAAGCCATTCTCCTACATGCCCTTCGGGATGGGACCCAGAAATTGTATAGGTTAGGGTTAATTTTGTCTTATATTTTTATCTATCACCGTAAATATATTTCAGTAATAATAATAATTTGAAGAAGAGCAAGACTTTCAGAAATTCTTTTTTTTTGGTGTAATGACTTTCCGTCACCTTTATAAACAGCAAAAAATTGCTTCCTTCAGAGTAATTTACACATTACAATAATTGTCTTCATGTTCCAGGGTCTCGCTTCGCCCTGTGTGAGGTGAAGGTGATGCTGTACCAGCTGCTGCGTGAGATGGAAGTGTCTCCGTGCGAGAGGACCTGCATCCCCACCAAACTGATAGAGGATGGCTTCAACATGATGATCCGAGGAGGAGGCTGGATCAGGTTTAGGATAAGGAATAACTGACTGTGATTCATTTAATTTTTAATCATGTATAGATAATAATAATATATTTAACTAATTTACTGATGAAGTGTATTTTTATTACGTACCATTTAATAAAATGTCGATTCCTAGACTAATGGAGGTTGATCGATAAACATTAGTTCATAATAACCCATAATTTAAAATCTTATGTAAGTATTGTAGTAGATACGTTTTGAAATACACTAATTAATGTAGGGTTTTTTATAGTTTTATCGTCGTTATATCCAAATTAATAGAATACGAGTATTATAAAGCGCCATCTATAGTAATACAATTGAACTAAGTAACTCTTAACAGCGACATCTGCTATTGAATAGAAACAATTGAAAGAACATTGAATGTCTCATGGTTTTTCCAACGATCAACAGATGGCGCTCACCGTGTCAAATCTCTTTTATTAGCCAAGACTCCAATTTTAGGTGCTAACATTGTACAAATTTCGAACTGAACGTTCTGTTTTTTATTTACTTACTATTCTTGAAATGTACTTAAAGAGTTCTTACGAAATTGGACATTCCTAACAATTTTCAAAACTATTATTCAACAAAAGGGATCATGCGAGAAAGCTGCTCCTGGTACTGTCCTGCTGGTACTGCCTAAAAGAAATACCCACTATTGTTATTGCGACACGGAGCAAAACTCGATGACCATTTAGTAAGTTTTTTCAGTAGAATAATAGAGTTGATGGTTGCTTGTTTTGTAGTAACAGCTACAAGCTCTTTGTATGGGATTTGCCTATCCATCATTGCCACTCCTTGTGCATTTAGCTATTATATTGCATGTCTGTCTTCAGGTGCTTGGTCAATCAAATATAATTTAGTTGCTGGCTGTACTTTAAGTGGCAGATTAATGCCACCACACTTTCACCACTGATTGGTTCAGGCTTTTAGCAAGTCATGATTATTGCTGAAACAAAGCACTAAAGCCTTATTCTTGTTTTGTAATTGTTGTGATTGAGACAGAGGCTCTTCGATATTAGCTAGTTTCTTACCCACCAAACCCTTAGTTGGAAATCTTGAATAAAGATATTTCATTTACCATGAAAGATGTTGTGCGTTAGTTATGGATGGATGTAGAATAAATAAATAGGTTATGGATTTATATAACGATAATACCCAAGCGTAAGCTCTTGGATTTAAGCACAGGGAACAATAAACCTTTACAGAGGTTTTAGCTGGTAGTCCTCCATACCAGCGGAGTTAGTCGGTGAGAGTCAACTGGTTCAAAACAGTTTTTGATTTGCATTACGACGTTTGTTTACTCAAGCTTTTATATAATGTAGGGCACAATAAACAAAGTCCTAATACTTAGGTATTAAATACAAGCTACGAGGATGAAACGTACAAACATGAAACATTTCTGCGTTCTGTACTTACTATTGACGTCCATAACTGCGGTTACAAATTCCCGAAATACAATTATTGTGTGATAGGTATATAAAACATTAATATATTAATTGAACTGAACTCACTATAGGTTGGTAGCTACCGATTAATCCAATTAAAATTGTTCTCTGGTGAATAATGCGACATCGTTACCGAGCACGTTTGGATAAGGACTCTACAATTATTATTCCTGAAACAAGGAAGTTTTTTGATAAAGGGTTTTTTTAGCTCAAGTTTATCTGTTTAAGGATAATATTCGAGTTTTACCTTAATTCAATGTTATATTTTTTTAATATACAGCTCTCTTGATAGCTCCAAAAAAATTCCCTTACTTCAAAATGTAGATTCTTTTCAGGCACTCAACCGCAGCATATATCATATTACCTACTGAGCTTTAACAAAGGAATAACAGTTGTTGACGCATTATGAAGTAATGCGAGTAAGTCATCAAATTACTTGAATTACTGAGCTGAGGTAGACCAACAGTCTAGAACCCAATGATGATGTTAGAGCCGTTCCTGTGAAATTGTATTTATTATGATTTTCTATGCCAGTACTAAGTTCACTACTTTACACTGTTTTACTCTTTAATTAGAGCGCCAAATAACTTTAGAATGTGTTCTGATGTTCACCACTTCAGCTCTAGTTTTCCTGACACTCTTTTGCAGGTACTGAAAGTTTCAATATTCGTGGTAATAGAAATAATTCAAGTTTTTTTTTCATAGCTTTTTGTTTTGATCCAAAGCGATACAATCTGTGTTTTTGTGTGTAGAAAGTGTGCAGACATGTATAGAAAACGTTTTTTTTTAATTAATATCTCTTATGTGAGCGGCAATACAAAAGGCTCTCCTCCATCCTGCCAGCACTCTCTATTTCAAGTGCTTATAATATTATGTAAAAGGTAAATAGGGTTAATTGAAACAGTTATATTAATTCACATTCATAAATCGTATATTTCTCTTCTTATCTTCACATTATTAAGAAATAATACATAAAAATCTGTCTTTTCATCAATTGCGCGATAATCTTACATCAACAGAGTTCCTTAGAATTAAAGAAAAAATATATCTTAAAATATAAGAACGTAATACGAAACAAAACGTTTAACGCCTATAAATACTTAATAACTGGAATTATGCACCTTCGTAGCTCACAATATTCAGAATGGACTAACTTTGAGACTAAAATATTATGCTAGATTTTATATATTTGTCTAAAACACATAACGATAAATGCTTTATATTAGAACTCTACTTTTGTAGAGTCATGCATTGTCAAACAAATGACAGCGAATAATGACAAAGTATTATCGTAAGTACATAGGATCTATATAAAAGCGAATTTAGAAATGGTTTTAACGAATTGTAAGGGAAATTATTACCCAAAGCTAATCCACGTTACTGCAGCAAAAAAATTTTAAATTCTACATCAATAGAATAGCCATAACTTAGTTTTATCAAGAAATTCAAAATAATCGTATATTTCTACGGTAGAGTTATATCGTTGTTCTTTAAGACACAGGTTTTGTACTGTCATTATTATAACAAATAAATAAAATATAAAATCAACCTTACTGTTAATATTAATATCTGTACTCTCAATAAATATATTAGTTTCTGTGAAATAAAGAAAGTATATTTAAATCAACGAGATCTATGTCTTAACCATTTGCAATAGAGTTTAATTTTCGATGTAACATTTGAATAAAGCAACTTTTAGTCCATAGATGTCGTTGGTTACAGATTATCATCTGTTCATTATTAAAATATATGGCTATCTACATAACAATATTAGTTAATTGAAGAGTTGTTAGTGATGTCTGAAGGAACTATTTACAGAGAAACAATGTTTTAATTTTATCTTACATCACAGCGTGTGCCTGAGAATCGCAAACTTAAACACTAGAAAATATTAAAAATAAATTGTCAAAATCTTGTAATTTATTTCATACTTATATTAAAAAAAACTCTTTCCGTCAAACTAATCTTTGGCCTGCAGATCTTTTTTGTCATTTTATTTTTAATTGCACAAATGCGCCTTTTATCTTAATATTTTAAAATTTTAAACTAACACTGAGACGGGAATTTTAAATAACAGTATAAAATTTACTTTAATTACATTTAGAGATGAAACTTATGATGAAACATTAGAGGTCGCGAGATGACATGAATTGAAAGAAACGTGAAATTAAGTACATTATCATTTTACGTATATAATACATATGGCAACTCGAAATATGCTTAACATTATTAAAATTAACTGGACACTTATCAAATTAGATTATTATTTATAAATTAATTGGAATGTTCGCATTATCATAACACACCACGTATTACACACACGTATCATACGGTAACAACAATTAAAAATACTTTATCAAAAATTCGTAATGTTTCCTAAGTAAACAACCATCAAAATTTTTGTTCGAAAGTACAAACGTACATCGAGAATAAAATACCAATAAAGTTACTTAAAAAATAATATGGATATACCAAACGGTACGAGTTAATTGACGGGACAATCCAACCGATCTGTTTCCAAGCAATCATATCCAACAAGTAATTGATCCGACATCCACGAGTACAACCATTGAAACTAACTCGATCCGAACATTGAGCCTAGCTTACCTAATTACATTCATATAACTTTTCAAAAACACCTAACTGTGAGACCACCTCCATTCAAAATTATGGTCGAATACAATTTATTACCATCGAGATGGTATTGTTAATCTAGAACATACATCGAGACAAAGAAGATTATAGTTATAATAGATACTAGTGTCATAAGAAAACTAGGAACAACAATTGTTCAAATCATTAAGTAATTACTTTAATTTAATAATTTCTAATATCAAAAGTGCAAGACAACAGCTCAATGTAACGCTTCATGATGCCACTGATCGTCACGTGACGTCATGCTGACAAATTTACCATTTTTTGACCACGGAGGTGATCTCTTCTCATTTCGAACAACCATATTATAACTATTCCTTCTCATTGAGAAATGCCCTTGGAATTAACAATGAGCTTGTGGAAGTATCTTTTGATGTCTGACCACGACAAATCGTCGCATCTATAACATTAACATTCTCATCTGCTATCGCCACGTTGTTGTTCTCGCACCAAACATCAACGACTCCGGTTCCACCAGCTCCCTAACTTACATGCTATTACTGTATTTCGTATTCTCCTTCAAACCAATCTCCATGGACAACATCCTACTAATCGTAACCATTGACATATCACTCTTTATCTTACTCTGAGCATCGACTTTCAACAAATTTGTAGCCTAAATGTTTCTTAATTTAAACTAAGAATACGTGATATCGCTAAGGTTTTCTGATTTCACTTTGACGAAGTTAGGGTTGTCGGTTTTGAAGTCGGGTCCCTTGTGGCCGAACTGGTAGACGAGGCGCGCGGTGGGCACGGACACCAGCACCGATTGCCGGTAGTGGTACCTCATGGCGCGGCTGAACTTCTCGAACGTCATGTTCTCGTTCTGCTTCATGTGGCCCCACAGCTTCGCCACCTCGTCTGGCTTCACAAACCTGCAACGAAAAACATTCTGTTAGTCTCATTATATTTCGATATGATACCGAAATGCGCTTTAAAAACATTTCCAACTTTGTTACTGAACACGTGGCCCGTGTTATTGCAAGTCTATATATTTAAACAAATAAACGACTGTGAAGCGATGAAGTACACAGTTTTATGGTCTAAATCTTGTTCTGAAGGTTTATTGTACTTTTATGGTTTGTGTTCTATCTATGAGGCCGCGTAAGTAGGTTGCATCACTGACTTCCTTGGAAATGCAATGTATAAATACGGAATAATTACAAGTGTATACATATAGCTTGGGAGCCATACTGTAAATGTCCAAGTTTGACTTTTTGGCAAAGTTCAATATTTATATTTCGCATCTCGTAGAGAGCACATTTTCGGAATTGTGAGGTCAAATTTAATAAATTCAGTAATTCTCTGACGCATCGAAGTTACCTCGAGTATACTTTTGCAGTCAGAAAAATTATGGATAAAACTAGTAAAGGATTTTATTTATTTTATTGTGCATTATTTTATCGTAGACTATTGACTAGTGCTTATATAACATCGATGAATAAACAATTATAATCAAGTCAAGTTCAACTGGAAACGATAATAACACATCTCGTCATATAATTTAATGCTCATTAAATGAATTCTCAGCCTTTATTGGTTAGACTTATATAGTTGTTGTAGCATAAAAATATGTGTATAAGCAACCGTGTCAAGTTCTGATGCAAAGTGTCCAGATAATTGTGTGCAGAGTCAAGGATATCTTGTTGCAGTCATTATCGGCATAGTTAGCAAACGTGACGAGGAGGCCGGCGCGGCGACGAGAGCCCAGCGAGCGGACAATACACACGCCGCCGATGTGAGATCAAATATAAATACACGACGAACGATCTGTTGAAGCGATGCAGCCGCGATGCGCCGTCGCGGACGACAATACCTCGTCACCAACGAGCGGCTAATGTGCTCGACTATTTATTTTAATGCTTATAATAATTTGTTTAACAATCATTTTATTAGCTTTTGATCCTACTCGAATACGATCATGATAAATGACAGGTATACTTATTAGTTTATTGGTATCGACACTTATCTACATTGATACTGATTTGCCGTCGTATAGTTTCCTAGGAAACTCCACTTTTCCTCCTAGTTCATCGACACCCGTAATGAGTTTAACAAAATAGGTTTATTTATAACTTTCCTTTAGCGTTTAACAGCGTTTAGCATTGAGAGTCTAGGTCGAATGCAAATTATTGAACGATTCGATATCGCAAAGGGAATTACGTGTTAGCGTCTATTTTATAGTTCTCCATAAAACTGTTGGAAGACAGCCGTGGCATTGGCGTGGCGTGTCCGAAGTCGTTTTTTCTTCGACTCATCTGTTATAATTGCGTTTTTTCTCTAGAACAGTGGGCTGTCATTGGGTCACAATGCCACATCCTGATCGATTGCCACACCGAACCTCAGCTGATAATAACTGCGCGTTTGTTTCGCTTCCGACATTGTTGTTTGAAGTTTATTGGCTAATTTACTATTCTTGTATCTAATCTTATTTTTTCTCTTTTTATCGTTGTTCTGTGCTATTGATAAATATTGTTTATTAATTTTTGCTTTTGATAAAATTATAAAGATGCTACGAAGACGGAAATCTGTTTTTAGTTTTGTGGATTCATCAATTCAATTCACATCATATGCATATTTTAAAAGTATTTTGTCGGCAGTGCTTAACGTCTTCCTAGGCATAACAGGAAATGCAGGTGCATAATTATTATGAACACTTAATACTATCAATTTGTCTGACATGTTGCTCTGTGGGATAATAATGATTATGTTTTGAGTTGCCACTGTTGTTGGGAAATTACAATAACCAGTTTCAAGAACTTTGATATTATCAACAATATTAGAAGATTTACTTCTGTCAAGTACTGTAGGACTTGGATCAGATTGTTTTTAAACAATAGGATGTGTCGTGTGTCGTTTGAAACAAACAAGTGTATTATATCATTAACCTTGTATTAGTGTGGTATGAACTATAAAAATGTGATTCATACGAATTTGGATGCTCGTTGCGTACGAACGAGGCCGGCTGGCGGCCTTGTGTTGTATCGCTGCATCAGTTGGGCCAAGGATCGAGTGTGACCCTACGTGACACGCATCGAGACCAAACGCACGGTGAAAATACGCAGAGGACGACGCCAATTATGTTACTGAATTATTGATAAATGTAGTTAGTGAGGAGACCCTCTCCATAGGGGTGGGTGATACAGAATTTGACGATACTGCAACTTCTACGTGATCTGTTCGGACAATTATACTAAATGGCCCATTTACAAGAAACGAATAAACAGTCGATATTAAGTGTGTTATAATGTGTTTTAAAGTAGTAGCGTCCGCAACATCTCTTCCCAGAATTTATGTGTTTAAAAATCAAAACAGGACCCAAAATTTGGTTAATTTACAAGTCATTTGGGCTTGAATGACGCACAATCTCACACATATACAAACACTTACCAGTAACCAGTTTGACCCCTCCCCCTCTCAAAGTTCCCCCGCGAGTCAACTTGCAAAACGTGCCTCTGACTTTCGTAAACAAGTTTCGAAGAGACCTCTTTTGGTTTTTTATGTATTTTTTTGGCAAATGTTATCTGATGATGCTCGTCCTTTGTTGGTGAGTATGCAAATTAGGGGTTATGTATGATGCGCTGGTGCGCTTGTACCTGCTTTGATTCTAAGTGGACAAACACTTGAGCTGTGTGACCCAATCATTATAACTTGTGTGGATATTTATTTATTATTTATGGTTCGTCACGAGTGCAAATGCTTGAGAAACAATAACAGACACTAAGTTCAAAGTTTTCAGTAAATTATTTTTTTGATTACCAAATTCGAAGCCTTCCTCAATCTTTGCCATTTTTGAATCACAGCAGTAATGCATATTATTTTCTTGCACCGCGGACGCGATCATAAAACCTCTCAAGTTCACCTTGGCCTTACGTTTTACAACAACAACCCTATTCTCAGAAATAGGTTTATAGTTATCTGCATGTAATATGATTGTGTGGGCTTCTTGTACAAAGGTTGATTTTAATATTGTTTTAAAGCCTGCTTGCATAATTTCTATTTGTATCGGACGTTGACAGACAGGACCTTGGCTGAATTTGCAGCCGAGTGATACAGTCATACATGTTTTAAATGCAAATATATGCGTTCGTAGTGAATTACCTGTGAATTTGTGACTTTGTAACACATCTGTAGGGGGGGTAGACCCGCGGGGACGAACCGGTCTCAATGTTACTCAGATTAATTTGCACACCGTACACGATTCTTGGATATCGTATTGTTTGTAGCCATATGATTGGTAGGTCACATTGCATTTAATAGGGCCTTAAAATTTATATTGTTTCTCAGAACAAAACATAAAAAAACTTGCTTTTTAAGTAATGTTCAATTACATTGGTTTCTATGTTCTGATTGAGTTTTCCCGACTCCTCATACAAGTAGTAAACTCGTTTAGACGAGCTATCATCTCGGCTGGTGTTCGTAGCAACAGTTTCAGCCGTTTACTACTTTTTTTCCAAAAACAAACCAAACCAGTTACTTTAACCGGTTTAGCATTCTGTGTTGCGCACTTGTAAATAAATAAGCGATTCTTAAGAGATTTATGGTTTAATATTTTGTATTATATTTTATAGTTTTTGAATCCGATTTTGGTTTTTTTTATTATTAATTTACCTGTTTCACTGTCATTACATCGCGATAAGTTACGTAGATAATCATCATAATCCCTTATCATAATATATAGAACTTGTATTTTGACATTTTATATTTTCCTCTTATGACAAATCGTTTTTAGACAGGAAACGCTAACGACGTATCACTGTTACTATGACGTTAAATACGCCCTTATTATGAAAGCAGTAAGGTTCATTTTTAATTTGTTTTCATCACGAAGCTCTGCATTAGGCTAGCTACTAGGTTTAATTATTGTGTATTGCGTTATAAGCTTGCGGTGTGGAGTTATTACTATTAATTGTTATTATTGCGGTGAACTTGAAACCCGTCACGTCAATAACGTTTGTGGCATCTTGTAATATTGATACAACTCATCAAAATACACTTAAAACAAAGACAAGCTCTAAGGAAAATTATAAAATAAGATGAAAAGCAAAGCCCTTTTAAATAGAAAGAAACACTTACTGAAAAACTAGGAAAATGTAGACTATGATAGGTATATTTTCATATTCCATGTAAAAGACTATCACTACACTTTTTTCTAAGTATTTGTGCACACAAATACTTAGAAAAAAAAACTGCAAAACGTTTCTTCAAAATTTAAAAATTGAACTTTTTAAAACTGTCATGCAGACCAAAAAGTTTCTATACCTATGCATTCTATGTTGTACAGAAGTGAATTGTGAAAGTTAAGTCCATGGTTATAGGTGCCTAAAGCTTGGGGCATGGGGTCGGCAACTCGTGGTGATACCAATCCTTATCAGCACACTTAACGACTTGAATCATTAGGGTTATCGAATAAATGTTTCGGGAATTCTGGTCAACGCGTTATCGATATAAATATTATACTCATAATACGTTACGCATTACGGATTCATGATAAATATAAAAAAGTGGGAACTACAAGGTCGGTTTAATAAATACAAACTGATTAATTAACACTTATTAGCAGAATATTGAAACATGATATAATTAAAAAGTCTATTAAGAAATGAGCTTGCTTTTTTTTTGGTTTTAATTATAAACACAAGATTTTCATCGCAGATATTTTCTTATTAATTAGGTACTTACAGATATTTTTGTGAAAAAGGAAAAGTAGTACCGCTATTTTCCTAGTAGAGGGATCGTAAAGCTACGACAAAATTGGTTAATAATAACGTTAAAGTTTAAAACATTTAAACTACAAGTATTCACAAGAACTAATCTCTTGTAAACAATATCTTATCATTTCATAACGTTCTCTATCTGCGGACTGTGACTATTACTCAGTTCCTATCGCACATAAAGTCTAATAGACAGGCCATAAAAGGTAAAAAAATATGTTTAATAGCATGTAAATGTTAGGCTATATAATATGGTCTGATGGCCATCAAACACTAATTGCATCTTAATTTGATTCTAAGAAACACTTAACTTTTGTCCTTTTACAAAATTGATAACACATCCTTATTGGGTTGTTTTTTGGAAAAAATATTTAATTCGTTAAATGTTAAACAAATTAATTTTATTGTTCAGCAATTAAGTGGATAATGGATCAAATAAAATAAACTAGTGATGTGAATTTATTATTTCTTTTTACGGATAAATTATGAAATATGTAAACGATCGATTAGATTTTTGGGATACATTGATTATCGGAGCTTAAGATTGTATCAAAAGTCAGTACCTAAGCCTTATTTTTGTTTTTGATTAGCTTACTTTAATACTGATGTAATCAATAACATGAAGGTATTGAATAAGTATTATCTATTCGTGATAGAGCTATCTATCTGATGTTCAGTCTTCCGTAACGTTATTTTTAGATACTGAATAATTTATTGTAATTTTTATCTTTTCTGATTTGAGGCGTCAAATAATTCGCAGCACAATAATCTCAAAATACAAAAACATCTTTTCTCGGGAAAAAAAGCTGTCATTAAGCATACGCTGTTCAAAACCAGCCAGCAAAAGGTTAAAAGATTTACAAACCAAAATTGTCTTATTTGAAAGCCAAAACGTAGTAAAAGCAGTTCTATTGCAACATTCTGAAGACATTAGTAAAAAGCTGCGGTGGAAATTTTTGGCAAGGCACTCCACACTCCTACGCGTCACTACGAGAAAGTGAAGTCAGCCCTATGGTGATAGTTTTAAGGTTAATATTCGAATGGAGTATAACACCGTATGATTGTTTTAAATTCTCAGCATGTCGGAATTAATGCGTTCCAGGTATTGTGTGTAAGTTGCGTACGTAAACACGAGCCGCTCAACAACAATTGTTTTTTTTTCGTTAATTTTATTTGATTTGATGACTCTACCTTGAGTTCCTATAGTAACACCTGCTAAACATAAAGAATGTACGATGTCATACATTTTTGTATACAATTAAGGCACCATTTGATATATTTTTAATAAACAGCAATGAGAATGCACCTTTGTAAGACGACTAACAAATCACGGTGTATATTTCGTAAATTATTGTAAATGTAACCCTAAGCAGAATCTTATCAGATTTTTCTTCCATTATTGATTATAAGGCAATGAGAGTACAAGCCTTTATTAAAAAAATGAATAGTCATTATTTTTTAATCAAATCATGACCTCAAGAGAAAACATGTCGTGATATAACTATTTGGTCAACTACAGTCACTCACAGAATACATACAGTTTAGTTAATATAAGAATGTCGTTAGTAGCTAATGACAATGCCCGTATTACAACGCAATAAGATTGATTTTGGTAAGTGGTTTTCTCTGTAGTACTTTTTCAGCTCTACTTTAAATTGCAGGAAAATGTCTTCTAAAAAAATATACTAAATTGTCTTAATTGCTTTTTATTAACCACTTAATTTGTCACCTATTTTTATGATCTGTTTTTGCTAATTCTGAGAAAACTATAACAAAACATTTAAAAATTCTAAGATGTAATAAATTAAGTTATACATTTTTGTAATAATGATGTTTAACGAAACGGATTCAATTTAATATAATCTGGCCATTTAAATAACTTCCGAGAAAATGCAAATTAGTCCATTTAAAAGTATAATACTTGCATAGGGAGTTAGATAATGTTAATTTTACAAACTAAATGTTACCAACAAAACTGAAACAGACATTTTAATAAATACGTAGATAAAAAAACGTTTGTTTTGGCCAATTTTTGACGTTCCATTTACAAATATTTTAAAATCCGAACACCAGCGGGCGTCACGTGCCGCCGTTTTTTAACACACATACCTTGAATCCGATTTGCGTCATCGTGGCATCGTTTTGTTATTGCGCCGGTTGCTGAACAACATAGTTTACTAATTTTAGCCTTTAATCTTATTAAATGCGTGTGGGGAAAAGGGATTGTCAAATTATTGTCAGTGTCCATGTGATGTGACGTCGCTGATCGTTCGATAGCAAAGTATTCTGATAGCGATGATACCGATATCGCTGTGTTTACTATTTTATTTCACGTTTTCCTCAAGCTGTCTCGCTCTAGCGCCGTCAGACAGACACTTCCACTTAATTGCTATAGTGAACGGTATTTATATCGTGACCCGTATTTTTGCAACAAAGTCGCGTCATAAAGTTTTGAATTTGCGGTTTTTTAAGCTTCTGGCCTCTTGTTAACGATTGGTATAGGGTACATAAAAACTTGTTAGTGTCAATAAACTGGGTACTGTGTACTTACAAAGTGCAATGCTCAATGAACGGATGACATATCCTAATGTTTACAATAACACTTAGTAAAGAGATTTTACATCGCATTTGTTTTACTTTTGGAACACGTCCTTTTGGAACACAAAAAAGTGTTGTGACTTGCTTCTGGTTTATATAATATGAAACTCTACAATTCAGGATTCATAAAGAAATTCATTAGAATATAATTAGACCAAATAAGGCCTTATAAAACTTACGACACGCGTAATTTTTGAATAAAATACTAAGTAAATAATAGTATTATGATATGTTACGCAATTACAGCTAATGTCAACAAAAAACACGCATTAAGCCGTAACGCTATCAGGGAATGATTCATGTTGTTGATAACGCGGTCTGAGCGATACACACGAACCGATAGACGGCGAATGATGTAAATCACAAAGTAAACACCCACTACTCCACATAAGGTCACTTTGACCCGCGAAAATACAGATAACATAGCAATACGTATGTGTGAACATAGCTTTATGTAGGACTCAGCGCACGCGCAACCGATTACCCCTCGCGTCGCGGTTAATACATGAAACCTGACTTCTGCAAAACATACTGAGTCCCCACTATCTTTTATATAGATACCGCCATAAAAAGCAACGAACCACGTCTTGACAAGCTGGGAACATTGTACGACGTTCCGCTCGACTCAACACGAAAATTGTAATAAAGTTACGCATGAAAAAAATGTACTCTATAAATTTATATCGAAGAAAAGCAGGTGTGGAGGAAAATAATTTGGATAAACTTATCTATTAATAAATGCAGTTCATGTAACAGCATGTGGTAGCTATGTTACAACATTACCTTTACCATCTATTACCTTTATACTCAAGCAATAATTAATAACAACAATGTGAACTCTGTATGTCGCATAATATACTTCAAGTCACAACATTCCATATAAAAGGTACTGACTAATACAATTTTCTTATAAGACTGGTTCATAAACAATAATTAAAAGTATGAAACCAGTTCAAATTAACATAAGTATCGCCAAGTCATCCATATAAGATTTGTAAAGACTCATTTCCTTAAGTAATGATTCGAGTTTGAAAAGTTGACATTTAATTATAATAATATAATCATAATTCGTGTTACGTAATTTATTACCGTTATTAAAAACTAGACTTTCTTAATAAAGTTGATTAGCATAACTGCCGGTGGCACACGTCACCGTGCGTGTGCTATACAGTAGCTGTGTGTGTGTGAGGTGTATGTGTGTGCGTGAATCGGCCGCGGGGGAATCCCGCCATGCAGAATATTTGTATCGAGTCGTTTCAAGAATACGTGGGAGAGAGTCAGATACGCATTTTATAGTTACCAATAGGTTATCTTGTACTAATAAGAATCCAAAAGATGTTTAATTTGTACCTACATGACAGTTGCAATATAATCTATACGTTCCAAGACTCCTGCAACACCTAACACACGAATCACAACGGATTGAAAATGATAAAACAAATTTTAATTGTATAATCTTTTTAGATTGCTCCACCACTTTTCTTTCGTTATAACATTTACGTAATAATAAAAGTCTTTGTTCACTAGCTCTTTCTCTTTGTTCAGTCGCTCTTACATACCAATGACGTGTCTTTCATACAAAGAAGAGATCAACTACATGAAGGTTAATGGTTTCAAGCTTTTTAGCACTTTCATATGTTACAGAAGTATAACCTTTAATTAGTATAAAAACAATTTATTGAAGAAACTTTTCATCATTTGCCAAATCCTGACCTTAGCCTTAGACCTTTTACTAGAGACCATTTACTCCGGAGAATTTCGTAATTTTCCAGCTCTTTGTGATGTTTTAGGGCTGAGCAGCCTCCACCCGAGCTCTACTAATTATAGTAAAAGGAACAACACAACCCTTTCCACTTCAACTCAAGTAAATGCTCATTTACTACGAAAACAGTAGCGTAAAAACAAAGACGTAGCTAAAGAAAAAAAAATCTTGCAAAAGACACTGGCCCACCCGGAAGAAGGGAGACTTACTAATCAATATAATAGAGCCACTATGAGAAAAAATACATATATATGTACCAAGACCCCCGGCGTACGCAAAATACAGCCTTACGTATATACAGTCAAGGCCCATAATTGTGGAGGAGCGTAGGCCGAGGCTGCCCTAGTTATAAATAGATTTTCACGAAAAAGAAATGTTACAGGGAATTTGGTGCAAACCGGGCACAGAGTAATGAACGGAACAGAGGCCCCGCAATGCAACAATAGCTTTTGTTCAAATAATTGATACACTTTTACTTTTAGAACATGTTTTTTAACGTGTGATTTTAGGAATGTTTAATGTGAGCAATATTATCACTTTATTTTTAGTTACAAATTAACGAAAAATTATGAGTCATTATTGACTCATTATTGATTAATTAAAATAGATTACATTTCATCATGAGTTGTAGCGAGCCAAAATTGTTATCTACGTTTCAAAAATAGCTATTACAGCACTTATCTCGTGCAGATATAATGACAAATATTTTTGGAATAATAAATATCATAATATATTATATTATAACAGTTCAATTATTAATTTCAGTTTGAGGAGATTATTTGTGCACAGTCGCTAATTACTGGTATTATTAGAAATATTAATTGTTGTTTATATATTGGTATGATTACGTCAGCACAGATACCTATATAATATTAATTAGTGGTATAAACACAATAATATTTTACACTAATTGGCTTGTAGCTCCGACGTGTAAACAGAGCTTAGTTTTGTAACAAGGTCAAAAGATTAGGGCTTATCTTACATATGGGTCGCAGCCTTTACGACCTCTCGTTATACGTTTTTATTGTTAAAAACTTTAATTTATTTACGCCTTCGATAACGTACAAGCTTACTTATTAACGATAAAATACGTAATTAAAAAAGTTTATCAGTAAACGCCAAATTTGGTAATAATGATTTGATTATTAGAAGAATTTTGTTTCTTTTTTTTAGGATATTTACAAAAGTTTTTGTTTAATTGGAACTGATAAGCGCCCATAGATTAAACTATTGAATACCATCTGCTTAAGGAAATATTTAACCTTATTTTAAATAAATAATGATGTCCCTATGTAATGTTACATCATAATAGAATGGAATGCCGTTTAGAATAATGTGTTATTTTCCTGAAAAACCTGTAGGTACCTACTCGTAGGTATGTACTAAAAATGTACAATCATAAATTAAAATTAAATACAGATGGTCAAATAAAAGGTTTATAAACAAAAAATATTTCTCAAAAGTATTCTCTGTATCGTTAGCTACCCGCGCTCTAATTTCTCTGGACCACACTCACAGACGCAATTAAGTCGCGTACACGAGCTGTCGGGGGCGTGAGGGGCTGCACGAGTAAACCTCCCCCGAGAGTGGGAGCCGAGGGGGGACAGGGGGCGGGAGGGGCAGGGAGGCAGAAAAAATGCGCGTGGAACGAGAGAAAAAGAAAAACGCGAAAAGCGGAAACAAGTTCCCGCGACACGTGACTGTAGGCTTCCCGGGAACGTCGCCATGGCAACGGTCAGGGCTGCTGCCTGAACGCCACGCGCCGCGTACACGACACACTACTGCAAGTGTTCTCTCTGAAGAATACGATCGAATGATGTGTGTTTGTTATCGAGTAATCTGTGATACGACACACGTGCTGTTTACACAACTCCACGAGAATTGTTTAATTAATATTTTTGAGTAATTATAATACTATATATGTATTTAATCAGCTGTAATACGAAAGATGTGGACAATGTTATTTCAAACATGTTAATGTAATATGGTAGAGGACAAGGTTTTATTCCGGTCAACAATGGAGGCAGGGCCGCAGGGAGAACTAGTATGAATGCATGACCTCATGAATGACAAGCAAATCTAGTTGCAACTAGTACATGCCATTACATGGCTAACTTAATGGAACTTAGCTAAAAGGAATAACCATAATTATCTACTTCACAAATCCACATTGAAGACGTTTACTTAAAGTCGAACAAGCTAATCTTAACTATTAACAATCAAGTATAGTTCTCGTTTCAGATTAAGATTATTTTCATTCCCAATTATACACTTATTGGAAAGTTTTCCTTAGAAACAAATTACCTCCATGTATCAAAACTTGTATATTTGCCGAAAACAAAGCACCTTACGAAACTAATAAAAAAGTAGCTCCACATGATTACAACTCAGGAACCTCTATATTAAACACTACTCTGCGAAAAGTAAGCAAAACATTTTTCTTTTGATATTTTATCGATAAAAATAGGCGAACCGACCACGTGTATCCCGGCAAAGTAACCGGAAGCTCGCACCGGCCTTGGCGGTGCGTAGCAACCCCGGAAGAAAAAGAAAAAATCTATAATAGTACTACGGTGCAGGCGGGGGGCGCCCTAGTTGCGGCCCGGCGGCCCTACGGGAGGAGTGTGTATGTACTGCCAGGACTCTAATGTACGACAACTTACACTAATGCCGCTGAAGCTGCAAAACCCGACGAATATGAGGACGGGACAGCTTGACAGTGACATTATTTAAAGTGCAAGTTTGATCGAACTAATTAAGTCTAAATGATAAGATATGGACTTTATTCACACAGACAAAAGGGCGTTATTCTAAAACATTCTCTTTGTTTTCAGTTGGTTCGCTGTTCATACGATATTCACTATCAAAATGTTTGCCGAGGTTAGCCCATGTGATGGCACATTTTGACAAATTATTAAGCTTATTTTGGAAATGAACTAAAAATAATGTATTAAATGATTGTGGGCCTGATCTTGTAAATACCAAGAGAGCTCGTGCCACGAGGCGGTTCTGAGAACTCGGGCCGTTATAAACGAAAAACGCTTTAACATTGAAATACACGTGTCGGAGATATTACAAAGAATCAACTTGGGAGAAAATCCTCCAACAGTATATTAATTTGTAAAAATCTTTGGTGAGTTTGGTAGTTTATGAATTAATATTTCAAAATTCTGCCTTTGATAAGTTTTGTTGCTAATTCACTTCCTAACCCTACTAGTATTTTAGCTATAAAAACAGCAAGGTCAAGACGTGGCAAACAAAAACGCACAATCGAAACACGAAACAATAACAGAAGCAAAAAACTAAATCTCCGAGAACTAATAAACATTTAATATTTGATCGTATTCAATTGGAGTTATAACTTGATTTTGGCATTCAGTGACCTTTAGTGGAACAATATTACTCTTGAGGTTTCAACCGACCGCGACGCTTCGCAACAAATCTTATGAAAAGTTTTCAGCGTGTAAACTAATGCATTCATATTTTCCACTTGGTACTTGATATTTTATTCAAAATAATTATGATGTATTGCCATTAATCTAATTTATAATCAATCAATGATGTCGTGACATGAATATTCACAACGCAATAAATTGAAGATATATTATAATTTTAAATCATCTTGTGTATCGAGCTAATGATCTGTAGTAATTTCTATAATTTCTGCGTGGTTACGTTGTTGTAATGATAATCCAATAGATGTTTGTAAAAGAAGCAAGCTTTTTATCAGTATTGCAACGGATTAAATTAGATTGTGTTGGCATCACGTGAGTAGATGTGACTCAGAGTTGTTGGTACTTGTTTTGTGATTGCACAGTACTAAAGGAGATTGTCAATTTGGCCGCACTTCGCATTTCATTCACCGGTCACCTTGTTAGCATGCTTTGCCAGGAATTCCCCAGTCCCTGTGCGATACGACTATCTGTGTTCACAGACTCGCAGAGTTTTGATCTTTGACACGCATAATCAATGTTATACTGACTTTCCGAAAAGTACAAGGCAATTGTAAACAAATGCCAAACGATGACGAAAAAGTTCACTTATCTACGTTTAATTATAATTTTAAGCAACGTAATATATGCGACAATTTGCTTTTATAATCTCATTTATCTGCTGACAATATTAATCGCGGATTGGATGATAAAAATAATGAATCTAGGAGTTATTTTACAGTATATGAAGCCTTTATTATGGTTAAGAAACTCGCATTAAATTAGGCTGAGAATGCACGGCTGGCGACAGCGTGTATGTGAACATAAATAATTAATTATGCTGAAATATTGTACAGCATTCTGATCTGTTCAGATCAAACGTTTTCCGTATATGGCGCTAATTATCCCGGCACTAAAGAATTCTTATATAAAAACTATATAGTTCTCCATGCAAATAATTCTAAAGGAATTGAATGTTATCGCTTTCGCCTGACCACTACGGTGTTGGTCTGAATTGAATATCTTAGAAGCAATAATTATAGAAACCGGTCGCGAGATCCTCGCGCGAACTCGGACGAGCAATAAAAACTGCACACACTCATACTTAATGATGATACCAGTGTGTATTACTGAAGTGACCTTTGTGAACATGTAGTAAACGTTGTTGGCATCAAACTAGGAGTACATAGGTACCTACGTATATAATATGTGTTATGTATATTAGTCGCTACGCTAATAGTACTAGAGTTAATAGCAATTTGTTTTAAAATAGCTCATTCTTAAGCGATATACTACAATACAAATTAAATCATCACCATCAATTTAACAAGATTTTAGGAATTTAGAAACAAGTCATGATTCATAATAATTTATTCCATATATTAATGAAGTGTCTTTATGGTCGCCATTTAAACTTTTGTGATGATGCACTTTATTCCTTATATTAATACATTTAACAAGGCAGTAAAGTAAAACGTTCTCACTGTTACACGAATTACATTTATTATTACATGCAATGAAAATTGGATCTTGTACGTGCAAGAATAAGCTTTAAAATGTAACAAACGGAGTCTCATACATTGATAAATGAAGTTGTTAAATGTTTGAGGAGACAAGATAAGATAATTTAAACTTAAATTTGTTACGAATAAGAACTAATTTAAATGATTTGAGTTGTATCATCAACATGTGAACCATTGAGCGAGGCCAGCGTCGAACCGGCACGGCAAGGTTGAGGCGACAGATAAAAACAACAAACAAAACTAAAGAATAACTTATTGTGAGGGTTCGGATATTTGCTAAACCGATGCAGCGATGGTTCACGTAGTCCTTAAGTCGATGGGTCAGTCAGCGATGCCAACGAACTTACACCGCCATCGAGCGGGGACCGAACATTATCCGAAACTTATGATTTATGTCAATAAACTGCAAACTCGAAAGCATGCAGAATTAATTGATGTATCATAATGCAAAGCCTTTTTAAATATGATAATAAAGGTTTGATGATGTGTATCTCGGCGGCTGCACCCGGAGGTTATTGGCCCTATAAAACCGTCGTTAGACAGCTTTTAAAGCCACTGGTCTTGACTTTAGGATCTCGCAAACTTTCGTAACTTACGATTTACGAATAAAGAAATCAGAACTAGTACATTTCTCAAGTTGTATAGTGTCACCGATTATAATATCTAAACAAATATTAATAGCTTCGTTTTATGAATCAATTAGATGTCAAGTAACTGTTAATTACGAATTAATTGGTAGCGATCGCGTGTCAACTGATTCTTAATAATGACCTTTGTGGAGATAAGCAAGGCCGCATGCTTGTTATCTCTGTAAGTGTTTCAGAAAAGGGTAAAAAAGGATAACACGATGGCCTTATTAATTAGTCATCTTTTTGTCATAAATTCTTTAGAAATTGTTTCAGTTACGACTCTTTGTGGAGCAAAACCTGTCTATTTTTACATTAAATTAACATTTTTCATGTTACTAGTCAATCTGTGACAGTATTTAGTTTCGAAATATTGAGTTTTTATTCGAGTGTTTGCAAGAAATGTTGGCGATTACGATCAAACACATAATTTTATTTGATCACAATTGCCTGAATCATGTAAACAGTTTAGAACTTTTAGGAAGCTGTGGGCGAAAGTCATTCACCAGCATTTAGACTCTGTCTTACTACAAGTCTTAAAATAAACATTACATGCGCTAGATTGAACTATTTCTAAAATATAAACATGTTTCATTAAGAAATTGATTCTCTACAGCATGCATTATGTAATGTTAAAGAAATTATTTACTCATTATGCAGGTTGGTCATCAGCATATGGAACAGGGCGACCCTGCGAGAGGAATTACTTCGTGCCACGAGCTCGCGACAAATGGAGACAGATCGGTAGGCATGTCAATGATGTATTACATGTACGCAAACCATACTTCTGTAGCGCCAAGGAGTACAGGTCCCTAGCTCACAGATCAATATGGAAATTCAAATGATGAACATTACATGGTAAACTAGTCTCGAGTAGATTCTAACAAGAATGATAAAACTGTCAGCCGGTACGAGTAGAGACGGTCCACAATACACTTGACACCGTTGCAAACATTATCTAGTGAGATAATTCTAATCGTCACACAGCCCCGTCAGACTGTAACTAATGGTCAATAAGCAGCGACTGAGCACATTGCAACTTCAATAGTTTAGCTGTAAAATAGTTTATTGTTGTCCAGTGCGCCACCACGTGCCTCGTACGTGATAAATAATGTATGAGCGGAGGCGAGATGCGACACAGTAAACAAACGGCCGACACAACACAAGCTATTTTACTCAACTCTCTAGGAATTCATCACGCAGAACATATAAACAAATAGATGGGTCAAAAGCTTACCTGAACTTTCCCTGAGAGTGATCCTCCCACTTAATGATAGATGGGCAGTATTTGGAGTCCAACAGTAAATTCCGCAAGAACTCGGGAACAGAAACGCTTCTGGGGCGCTTGAGTGTCTTCCGACCGCTACCTTTCGGTCTCCCCGGCGGTCTTTTGAATATTTTCCTTTTGTCTTCTTCATCTCCGGACTTGCTTCCGTCACTTCCATATGAGCATTCCGGAGACGCGGTCTCTGACGAGCGGAATACATCTTCTTGGTCGTCGCTCGAGTCTGTCTGGTGGAGGAGAATGCTGTCGTTGGGAGTGTAATCTGAGCCGTAGCTTCTATTCTTGTGGTCCAAAGAGTCCAAATCCAGCACTGTGTTGACAGACTCGTGGCTGTGGTAAGGGTCACACTCGGCGTATCTTATGATAGAGGACTGACGCAATATTTCCTCGTTGAGGCGGCTGTGCAGCTTCTCAAATACACTGTCTGCTATCCGCCTGGAGATGTTCTGATCGATGTTGGGGTGCACCATCCTGTGTAACACATCTTCTCTCTTCATGCTCCTCATCTCGAATCCTTTGACTCTGAAGTTGTAGAAGGGTATTTCATTTTCACAGTATCCCATGCATTGTACAGTATCGATCATCCAGGACACGGTGTCGTCCTCGGTCCAGGCGTCCACAACCTTGTACTTCCAGTCATCCCTGTTGTCCCGCGGATACTCGCGGCAGGTGACGAGGCTGTGGTACACGTTCATCGCATTGTCGATCTCTGGTTCTGCGTACGAGTCGTAAGTCGGGGTGGAGTAGTAGTTCCCGTAAATGTGGGAAGCGGTACCCTTCTTAAAGACTTGGAAGTCGTCGAGGCGCGCGGGCGCGGGCGACGTCGAGGGGAAGTAGAGTTCGCAAGGCATGTTTTGGTCGTACAAGGGGCGCGCGTAATCGATCATGGTCGCGACGTACGTGCAGCGTGGCCGGCGACTCGCGGCGGAATGGGCGGCAGGCGGCGAGCGCGCCTTATGACTATCCACGCGATGCGTACTGTACTGTTTTGTTTACAAAATGCGTTTCGTATAATCGCGGCAGCTACATGGGTAGCGCTTATCAAGATCACTCTGTGATAATGAAGTTCAATTTTTTTTCGCGATTATTAGGCCATGCTGTTTTGCATAAGTACTTTTATATTTGTCAATGTAGATAGTTACTGTCAAGGCAAGCTACGACCAGATATAACTAAATAGGTTAATATATCATTTATATTCAGATGTTTTACTTCAAAGTGACAA
This sequence comes from Trichoplusia ni, assembly GCF_003590095.1. NCBI lineage: Eukaryota > Metazoa > Arthropoda > Insecta > Lepidoptera > Noctuidae > Trichoplusia > Trichoplusia ni. Next base: position 10,368,354 of record NC_039483.1, read on the forward strand.
TAAAGACATTATCTTGACTTAATGTTAGTCACTTAGTTTTTTCTTAAAGTTTTATTTTTCGTGGAAAGAATTGTAATAAAATGTATGATTAAATAATTATAATAATTAAAATCATTTTTATGAAATGAAACGTGATGTAAATTAGGGAAAATGTATTATTACTGTATTTCATTTGTGTATTGGTAAATACGTAGACAATCACGTAGATAATAATAATTGGCTATATAGTTCGTATGATTAAATAATATTAACAGGCCACGTTTTCCGGTAGTCATTATGGAAAATCCTTATTAAGGAGGTTTTTGACAAAACATTGTATTTAAGAAGACTACCATTTTTAATATTGGCCATACCATTTATAATTGATATAAATATTTAGTTATGAAGTAATAATAAAAAGTTACTTCATAATAATAAAAAGAGACTTAATCACATCTTATAGATTGCACATTTCTCTCCTAGTTTTCTTTAATTCCTCTAAAAATAACTGCACTAACATTTGAAAGAGGATGATATATATCTTATTTGTATATTTTTTCTGTACATGATACGTATACATAATAATATTCCTGGAAGTTCAGAACTTTTCGAAAAAAATAGCAATTGTGTAAATATGGGTTTATAACCACCTAAACGCGTAACCATGTTTAGGTATGCGTTTAGGTGGCACCTTTGATGGTTTACTTTTACAAATCAGCCCAGCAGGACTTAGTTCGCGTGATCTGCTAGTTTATGGACATAACTGTAAGCTTAGAATAAAATAAAAATGACGAGTCAATAATAGGAGTTTCTTGCCGGTTCTTCTCCATAAGAATGACACTTTGGAACCGTGCAACTAGAGTCAGTAATGTAACGTTTTAAAAGTGCCTGAGAAACGGCCTATCTGAAATAAAAACTTTTCGATTTTGATTTTAAATAAGTTATTTGTTTCTTGACTTAGTGGCTTATACACACAAAAAAAGTACATAACCATCATACAATAAAAGTTCATTTTGCCTACAATTGTATAAATCGTGAGAGTTTGTTGTAGCTGAATGTTTAACGTCTTTCTTCAGCGCTGCCGTTCAGCGGAGATTTTATCCAAATCAGTTGACAACTAAATCAATAATCACTTAATGCTATATAATAATGCTTATATTATGAAAACATTTATTTAAGTGATTTCTTTCCTTAAATATTGCTGAGAATCCGCCTTCCGATTAATCACGTAGTAACACAAGATTAGAACATAAGCAACATATTGCACAAGCAATTTGTATTAAGATAACTTTTTAAAGTATTTATACAACGTGTTTCGGTAACGTTCGGAATTCTATTCTCGAAAATTATTGACTATCTCCTGAAAACCTATGCATAGTATATTCCGATGAATGGCTAAGTTCTAGATGATGAAAGTGTATGTTAAACTAAATTCACTTTTTTTAAATATATTATGATAATGCTTAAAAAGGTGTCCTTAAGCATTCTGTTTACAACAAAATACTGTAATATACCACCTCTTTTGTAAGCTAATCCCTTTATTTTTCCAAGAATTTTTCGCCATATTTTTATGACATATATATAATCAACTATTGTCACACACAATGTGCAACAAAAATACTGGGTCAAAATACAGACAGTAAAATTATGAAGAAGCGCACATAATCTTTATTGGTAAAAAATGATTTTATTCACTCGGCCTTAAAAATGAATTCAAATCAAAGAAAATTCAATGAAACTAAAAATATGTCTTCTTAAAAGAAATTATAATGAGATTAAACGTTAGCGTATTTAAAGTAAAAATATAATAAAAATAAAAATAATAATTAAATCCCACAATACATTTTTAAATACATACTGTTTCAGTCCATAGAAATAAGGTATATGTTTACAGTAAACATTTTCCTCCTAATCCCAATTACATTGATATCCTATCAGGTTGTTAAGATATTATTTTTGCATGGCCACTGTTAATCAAAGATCTACCAAGATTAACTGAAAAGAGTACAGAACCGTTATTCTCAATAATACATAAACAACGAAAAATAAATTTAATATTTTCTTAACGTGCTACTTGTAATGTTTGGTGGACATTAGGCGTTTTGCGTTAAAATGATTTATTTTAATATTAACTCGAAAAGTGACTCCATAAAACTTCTCAGGATCTCCGTATAATGTGATGATTGCAGCCTTCGGAAGCCGTAGAATATGAAAATGAACATCTTTACAAAAACCATCAGAATAGGAACATAAAATACTCTTTCAAATAAGTGGCCTAAGAATCGAATATTAATGAAAATTCAAAAATTAAAGAAAATTTGACACTAATGTGGATTTTTGCGGTACTAAAATGTGGTCTGTGAGCCTGCCACTATCTTTTAAAACAAGATTATTGGCGGTGTACAAGAGAGACATCGCTCTACACTGTGCACTCACTATCTCTAGCACGTTAGAATGACTTCTAAAGATATGTAGTATATTTGGCCCACACGCCTACATTTACAGATTTTATTGATCGTACACAAGCTTCAATGTAATAGGTAAAAACTATGAGCAAGTTTTATTTAAGTCATATAATCAAAACTTCATAAACATAACCTATTGAATCCTTAAAATCATGGAACATGAAAAAGTAGTGGGAAGTGCCCCTACTCTCACGTACTCCTGGATACAGTTATTAACTAAACTTACTCATACTCTGTTTGATTCTCATCGCTTTTTGTTTTTCTTACACATAAAATGTATGTAAAGAAATTGTTCCTTTTAACATACAATGCAGCGACAGCTTAAAAGTGTGTCGGACTGCCGATGCCGCTGCCGGCACATAGGAAAATAAAAATTAGCAAAATGGAAATGTTAAAAAAAATATTGTAAACTATTCATTAAAAGTAAAGGAGGTCTTACATTAAAACATTTTCTTCCATTGTGTATTTGTAGGAGCTTTGTAGTTAAACAGTGAAAATGCCATTCCGAATTAATCGCAGACAAAACGACCTGACAGAAAATATTCTAATTTGAGAAGTCATGTCGAAGAAACTAATATAATATATATGAATATTCTGACACCGACATGTGACACTTCCTTTAGTTAAAGGCTCCATTTCAGAATCTCTGAAAAACTAAACCTGCTGTCGATGATCAGTCCAAAGGAAAGACGATAGCATTAGAACGGTTGTAGAATCATAATAACATGAATTTTCATTGGCAATGTTACATTATAAAAACAACGTCGAGAACCGCGGATAAACACTAAGCCTTAAAATCTGACTCAGAGTATAGATAACCACACAGTAAAAATTTAAAGGAAAACTCTTTCAGTAATTGATAACGGAACGTAAATACAATCTTTCAAACTAGCGTAAAGATTGTTATCGGTTTATATTATAATTAGTTCGAGCTATTTTTCCAACTTTCATATAGCAATCTGTTATACACCTACACTGCAAACTGGTTGTCCTAAAATACCTTAGTTTAAATGGGATTGAAATAGTGAAGAGGTTCAATTTTCAATATATGGAAGAAAAGGAAAAACCAATAAACTAGTATTTCTTGTTTAATCAAAATCAATGTGAACCAGAAGTCTTTGACAGATCCCACAATGTAACACATGATTTTGCCTGCGATTTTCTTTTCTCGGATGTCAGCCACTACTGCCAATCTCTCGTCCTTCCCTACTACATTTGACGAAGATGCTAAATCACGAAAAAAAACATATAATTAGAGTGAACTTACATGCAGCATTTGTGCAAAATTTCTCGAAAGCTTTCGACAAAATTACGCTTACTATGGAGTGACAAAACAATACAAAGACTGACCACAAATTAATCACTCCATACGCAATTCGAGTGAATGATTCAATTGTTTTGCTAATACGTACCTTACAGCTAGACTTTATGTCTACAAGCTTGGGTACTTGTGTATGGAGTAGGTACTAAGAGTAACGACAGCGACTTCAAAATTGCTACATGGCTGGGGAATAGGCTGAAAAATATGTATTTTCATTCTTTAACGCTATTTCAAATGTAAGTTATTGACGATGGCCGAGCTTCGAAACTAGTTTATGATAGGGAATCAGCTTTTCCTACACATTTTTATGACAAATTATTGAGAAGGACGCTAGCATGTCTGAGAAGAGTGTGTATAACTACGGGACGACTTAGTGTTTAAATTCTGATACCAGTTTGTTTAACAACCACACTAAAATAAGGAGAAAACTGTCAGACAATTAGACAAGATGCCAAATATCTATTTTCCACTTTGGACATGTCTTTACCTTAAGTAAGGGATTTTTGACTCATGTTGACAGTGAGCTTTTTCTTAACGGAACACGTTGAGCCCCACTGGGTGCGGTCACGCGACCTCACTGATAACTTAACCAGCTGAAGTAATTGTACCGCGAGGGCTGCTCCACTAATTATACAGTGCAGACTATAATAGCCTTTATTGTGTTTCTTCGTCACAACGGACTGACAGACGAAGTGCTCTTATTTATTGACTGTCAAACTAGTTTTGCCCCGCGGTTTGCAAGGAATTTAATCCTTTCACAAGCATTCAAGTCACATGCACAAAGCCACCAAGGCTCAGTAAAGCATGCCTGGATCACACAAACATTTGTACTGCGCGGGGATCGAACCCGCGCCACGTCGCGCATTGGTTTTATCAGAGTTACCTCGACCACTCAGCAACGACTGTAAGCTGCCCACTGACCACTGAGCAACAAGTACTTACCATCCGACACCAAGTACTTACCATCCGACACCAAGTACTTACCATCCGACACCAAGTACTTACCATCCGACACCAAGTACTTACCATCCGACACCAAGTACTTACCATCCGACACCAAGTACTTACCATCCGACACCAAGTACTTACCATCCGACACCAAGAACTTACCATCCGACACCAAGTACTTACCATCCGACACCAAGTACTTACCATCCGACACCAAGTACTTACCATCCGACACCAAGAACTTACCATCCGACACCAAGTACTTACCATCCGACACAAAGTATTTACCATCAGACACCAAGTACTTACCATCAAACACCAAGTAATTACCATCCAACGCCAAGTACTTAGGGTGTCAGCTAATTCCGTACCAAATATCATTAAAATCAGTTCAGCCGTTTTGACGTGAAGAAATAACAACCATACACACAAACTTTCGCCCTCGGATAGTGGTATAGATGGACTAGTGGGGACTGGGATATCTAGGTGTTTTAGCAAACTTCAAAACAAACAGACACCCTCACAAATCACGCTTGTAGCGTGATTGCGATACTGACAACTACGTTTCAAGATAAGTAATGGAATCATTGTATGAAGGACGACACTGTCAGTGTTGTAGTTTCGAGTTTTTGTTGATCGTCTATTGTTTTATGACGTTGAAAATAATCTCCTAATATACCCACTGGTAATAAGCCTATGTTGTTATTCAAAGAGAAATGAAATGAGCTTAAAAGTTTGCGGTGTTATGCGGGTATTGTATGAGAAAAGTTGACGATTAATTGGCCCTTGTATAAGCAGATCCACAAGCTTCCTTCTGAAACTGGTTTGGTTCAATTCAAATTTGATTTGATCCAGTCACGATTGTACACTATTAGCCTTCTTAGTTGCATATTGAAAACTTGGTTCTAAAGTTTTAAAACATATTCGTTTTTTAATTTCAATTGTATGTATTACAAATATTACAATTCCCTATTTCATAACGGTGCAAGATTTCACCGAATTTAGTTCCAACTCTCGCCACTGCATGATCTGGCGCTAGTGACGCTTTCAAGATAATCAACCCTATCTTAATTTGATTGAAACAGAACTCGATGCAGCTGCTGATTTATTGTATAAGTCCAGCTGATAGAATATGAGAGTAGCGACATCTTTTAATATGATTTATTAGTCATTCCTCTGTATTTCGTGTTTTTTTCGTAAAATCTAAACAAATAATGCTTTCGATAGTATAATAATGCCATGAACAATTGAGTATATGTAGCATCACTGCATATGCAATCGGCCATCTAAGATCGTAAGATATTGTAGTTTTCCTCAAGCCATGGCGTGTCGTACTCATTGAGCCCGCGGACTGACCCACACGCAAACAACTGAATTAGGCATCTACATAACATCGTAGAGTTTTCCTTTATAAACTTACAAGTTTATTTATTATTCATGAGCTTATTAAGACGTGTTATCAAGGAAAACGGTGTGTTTTGTCTGATAGAGATTTGTTAATGGAAGAGATTATATTAAGGTTGAGTACTTCGAAGGGTTAGAAATTTACGCCTCCATATTATAAGAAAAAGAAAATTCTAAATTTATTTTCTAACTATATTTAATGTACTACATACAACTGGATCAACCATTCACAATACACTTTTATATAAATAAATATAAAAAAGTTTTTAATGTCCTTGGTAAAAATGCATCTGCATAAAAATCCACTCAGTAGCTTACTGGACAAACCAGTCCATAAAAACTCTGAAATAACATTTTATCCTCTTTTCAAAGTCATTACTTCATGTATGTCTGCCCTATGACACATTATAACGGTACAACGTTTGACGCATGTTGACGTACTTACCTGATGAAGACGTAAACTAACTAATTATTAAACTTGAAACTATAACAAGTTTTCCTTCTGCGCGAGAACAAAACCTTGGAGAATTTCACTCAAGGCTGCTTATGCCTTAGTTAGAAGTGTGGGATTCGACTTTAATGGTACCTTGTAAATAGTAAGTTTGAAGAATAATGTGAGGTCCAGCCTGTATGCTTACATTCAATAATAATTTTGAGTAAAAAGTTACTAAACAAATAATTATTATTATACTTCTAAGTCGTAGCATATTTTTCGGAAATTAAAAGTAAAAAATTATAATCTTTTTTTCTATCATTGTATTTTATTAAGAGGAATACCTACACGACATTTCGAATTACATTCAAAATATATAAAACTTTAGTAAAAACGTAGGATATACATAATAATATAAGCAATTTTAAACTAAAACTCCATCAACTCAAACACCAAATTATTATCATCATTTAACACGATCAACATCACGTTTGCATCGTAATTTATTCAAATTTAAATCATTCCTTTAATGATACCCGTTCTGAATGTCTGAGGTCACTGGTGTACGCGATCGCAACGCCATCATATCATCGCCGACGTCATCAATGGTATTTCTTGACGTAAAGATACAGCAATTTATGATAACGCATCAAAACATGGGTTAGTACAGAAAAAAAGTAAAAATAAACCAGTTTGCTTGGAGCTGCAGGTTCTGATGCCCTGGTATACGTCAGTGATGACGTAGATATTATTATTAAATCTTAAATTTAGTCTTATTTAGAATGTCCCTCCTGCAAGCAAATGTTTTTGAGCCGTTGGTTAAACCGCTTTAGCCAATTTGTAGATCTGGTTTAATTGTTGCGTCTATCGAAGAGTTATTTTATGACCAGCCTCTCTACCAAAGTGTCATTTCTACAATCTTTAACGTCAGTAAAAAACGTTCCAATGTCTCTAGGTGATGATCAGTCAAAGTCACGTGACTTATTTGCATACATTTGACAATTATTGACTGACGTTAAAGATAGTAACAATGACATTATGGAAGATCGAGACCGCTTTTAAACATACAGTTCTCTCCTTTCGTTTTGTCTCACTTCCAAAATAGCAAGAACAAGACTTGATCTGAGCTGACTGCACGTATTAAAAGATGCTGGCCGTAGCAGGATCGCTTATTGCTCTTCGATATGGCATCTGTAACTATTGTAAAATATATTTGTGTTAAAATTGTTGATAGTTTACTTTCACTACTCTAGGTAAATATAAGAACGAATAGGTATTGTCTATTCACAAGACATTAACAGATTAGTTGGACTCGCGCCCAGCGACTAGTTAACGCTGAGGACAGTTTATAGGAGAAAACTAAGGAAAAGTTAATTTAACGCGCTCGATGCCAATAGAATTACAATGGGGTTTGTCACCTGACGACACTGTATACGAATAGTTCTTTCTGTAAGTTATAATAAAGGTCTGTCTTAGATATACATATGTACGTACTTTAATTTCATAAATAGAGAAGCAAGCCAAATCTGGTTCAAATCAATAAAAATCTCATGAGGCAAACGTCTAAGATCATTTAAATCATCTCACAAAAAAGGTTTTACTACGGGATTTGCTATTGCGCTGTATCGTGCGCGACGGTTGGCGTTTAAATCTAGATATATAGCTAAGAAGTTCGTGTAGTTGTTTTGTATTAATATTTTGGAAGAACTTCTAAGCTACTTCTCTAATCAAAACCAAATTCATACCCCGAAAAACAAGTGAAATAATTGTTTGAATGAGATTCCAACCAGCATTATCTACGTCTATCACTATTTTCTTAATATGAACCTACTCGGCTAACCAAGGGTATCGTGTTGCCTAGGTAACTGGGTTGAGGAAGTCAGATAGGCAGTCGCTCCTTGTACAACACTGGTACTCAGCTGAAACCGGTTAGACTGTAGCCGACCCCAACATAGTTGGGAAAAGGCTAGGCCAATGATGAACCTACTCGTCACATTCTTGAGAATAACAAACTTAGAATCAAAATCTTTGATTGAAAACCTAACATAAAAAGTAGGATAGTAATTATCATTTTAAAAAACATTATATCTCATAATTCTGACGCCCTAGTACTTTCACAAACATTGGAAAGTACGTCAACTGATCAATAGTTATGAATGAACTGCTGACGTCACGCGAGGTGTGCCACGTAGTACGAGTGAAGGAAAATGCATTTCAATAACAGGGCGCAGGCTTAGACAAGTGTTTCCCGGAGAAAACCGAAACATTGAACATGCTGTACTGACGTCATAGAACAGCTGAGACTACGTCAGGTGGGCTATGTAGGTGTGGGAATGAAGTGTCTGTTTAGCACTTTATTATGATCGTAAAATATGTTTCTAAAGGTATAGCGATTTCCTTTTATAATTGGAGTATTTTTTTTTCAAATGCTTTTAAAGGAATGGTGACAGCTCTACCAAAATGTATTAAAAAGAAATGACTAATTTAGTCTTTACTAGAAAATAATCAATTCACTACTCAATGATCAATTCCTTGAGTCAATTTAAATGTGAGTCGGCTACAAAAGAGTATTGCGTTGTGTTTGTGCCCAACCTACATTACTAAACTCCATGATAGCCTCATAGAGTGTCACAGCACTAGTCACCGCATATCAGTGCATATCTAGGGTCAATAGCCGCTTGCATCATATCGCATCGCTCGCATCGTTTGTACGCTCGTTGCGCATGCGCGGGAAACGCCGAGGAAAACCCCCGGCGCCGGGGATTACCAATACGTGGGCCTCTAACATGCTGCTGAAATATGATCTGGAGATGATTGGGTGCTGGTAAAAAGTCAGAGGATGTCTTATGAGTGGAATTGTGACGTGGATACTGTTCATTAAAATTGAATTAAGGAATAAAAAATGGCTGCCCCGTATGATCGATTTTTGGATATTGTACATTCAATTGAGAGAAGCTACATAGCGTCTTCAACTCAGACGTATAATCACAACACATATAATAAAATGTAATGCCTTATAATTACATAATATCAAACGAATTCGATACAAAAAGTCTATCGTGTCCCAAACCTGTTCGAGTAGACATCACGAAACACGAAATTAATTATTCAAGATGATGAATAATAAAAAAAGCATGTAAACAGAACAAGTTTTTGTTGGTCCGCTTATTTGTAATCACACAAAAACACTAAATTGATACAACATAGCTCTAATTGTTGAATGTTTAGTATCAACCTCCACGTGTTCGTGTTGGCAAGTGCAAGGTGGGTGAGCAACATTTTAGCGGCCCTGCGCCTTCGCTGCTGGATTCGCGCACGCGACCATTCACGTTTGTGAAACAACCTTACGAATTAACATGTTGCTATCTAGGATTATTATTACCAGCTACTTATACATACACGTAATAAAGATAACATTAATTTCTAAATACGAAGACTGCTTGTCCGGGCCGCTACAAGGTTTCTCATAGTCAGGGACTCTTTTAAAAAAACAGAATAATTCGTTCTATCTGAGTTTTCAAAGTTTCAAAACTATAGGATCTATTTCTTTCAAAATAAACAGCTCATTTGGACATTATATAATGCCGTGCTTTTTGCTATTTATTGTATACATTAAATATTAAATAAATAAATTAAATTAAAAGCATTGTTAGCACCGCCTTTGTAATAGAAAAAAAAACTGTATTTTTATGTTATGAACTTACAAAGTATCTAATGAAGATCCTAGCTTACCTCCATATCAAATAGTCTTGATACTATTCGTACTGGGTCCATAATAATTAACTCCTATCCGTGTAACAGTAGCCGCTGTGATAGCCACGTGTAACTTTAACACGGTCTCAAGGACCAAGGGTCATTGGCAATCAAAGATAAATTATATTTTATATCTGCCTTAAAGGCAAAACATTTGATCCTATTACGGAAAACTGATTATATTATTTCTTTTTTCTTAAGTGTCGTGATCGACGTTTATGTAGCCATCACACATGTACATAGCGATATATTGTTCCATAAGCACAAAATCTGTTAATATAGAGTCAAAGGCTAATATTCTAAAATATGAAATTAATTCTAGGGCTATTCCGTATATACGTACTATGCTATTTTTGTACGTATTCATTTTTGAAGATTTATTCTATTCCACTATCCTATATCAGGCAACAAATGCATGAAGGATCATAAATTTAGAGAAATTTTAAACATGTTTCATATCACCGAGATGATAAACATATTCAAAATATTTTTCGCCCGGACTTCGCCGTATATCCTTTACTTTTTTAACCTGCCTTATCCACAATTTAAATGTCACTAGTTTTATTTAGAATATTCATTTTATAATCTATCCCGACTGGGCACAACGTTCGTCTAAGCAGGCAGTATTCATCCCGGGTGGCACTACTACAGTTCACAGAAACAATAGTTACCGCCTGACCCATACGTTATTAATGCGGCCCATAAAAACTGCAATGGGTAAAGTCCCATTATAACCGGTTCAATAGGTTTCATGTAAGTGTATGGAATATAAAGTGCAGGTTTCTGAAGGTACACAGAGGCCGAACAACGGTGACATCATAGTTTTAGCTATTAAGATAAGAAAACGCCGATCAAGTACCAATTTATTCATAATTTTAATTTAATAACAAGCTTCTTTACTTATTAACCTATTAAATGAATGTTATTTTTTTTAGTTATTTAAATTAAGCACACCAATAGCACAGTCACCCATAAATTCAATTAACGTAACATTAACAAAATTACGGCATTTCAGTTACCATGGAAATAATAGGCAATCATAACATTTGTCTTATGAAAATCAGAGACTAAATAAATAAAAGAGAATAAAATAAACAATGTGCTTCGCAGACCTAAATCTAGAACACACAGAAAATGTCAAAACATGTTGTATTCTTTTGATTATAAACAATTTCTCAGTTACTGGAGTAGTTTAGTGCACGAAGTAAGATAGGGGAGCGAGGGGCTTTTTGTAACAGTTTTCATTAAAACTAATATATCTTGAGATCTATTGATTAAATTTCTACTAAATAAAAATGGATGAATACTGTAACTCTTCCTCTACCAAATCAAGTAAAAATAATACCATAACTATTGGTCATTATTTTACAATCAATTATTTTCTAGAAGAAGTGCGGTGTTACAACTTACCTCGTGCTTGGGGCAAGTTGTAACGTCTACCGGGGCAAGTAGTAACGACAAAAAAAAAACAACCATAATACCTCTAATCATATATTCTTTTTTTTTTTTTTAATTGACATCTTTCTAAAGTAAGTATTACGTAATTCTTATCAAAAATCAACTCAAATACATTTTTTTAGTAATCAACACTTAAAAATTAAGTAATTAACAGTTTTATTTAGTTAAACACTACTTATAATCATCATGGCACTTTTGAATTACAGTAAATAATTAAATTATTTATATCTAAGGTATGCTTCGTAATTATCTTTTCTTAACAGCTATTTAACAAAGTATTATACTTATGTAAGAATCAACATTTGGTGGGTTTCATTATAATTAAATTCAGTCTTCATCTAAGTTACAATTAATACAAATAAAAGATATAATGTCTCCTGTAACACATCCTACATGTGCCCACATCTTACAAATGATACACTCTATCCAATCTTCTTTATTTGTATCTGTGTAAGCTTCACCACATACCAGACAATACCATTCTTCTGCTTCAGATTCTGAATCTGAACATAAAATCTTTTTTTTAGCTCTGCCCACTCCGGTTTTATTATTTGTTGATTTACCTTTGATAAATGTGAATTTCTGCGCATAAAATTTTGGAACCAGTCAGTACCAGCCATGTTATTTTGATGCCAAGAAGGAGGAATGTTTTTAGCACTAAGCTGCACACCGCATTGGTGAGCTAGTTTCCTTACTTCTATAGGAAGTAGTCCAAAATATATATCGGCGCACTTGAGTAGGTACGAAGCTATCTTATCTTCCTCTTCTGCAGTAAATACTTGTCTAGGCTTAACATAACCCACTCTTAATCTTTCATTATTCTTCTTTTTCTTTATGTATCTATAAAGAGAGACGTGACATAATCGGAAAGTCTGACTAGCTTTCCGAATACTGCATTTGTTTTCTAAAACTTCAGCTGCCGCTAACTCGTACACTTCTTGGCTTTGTGTTGCCCGCTCTGACTTTCTTTTATACACTCTCATTCTAAAACAAAAGAAAAAAGTAGGTATCTACATCATAACTTGGGGCATGTTGTAACACGTTACAACAAGCCCCGGGATTTTGTTACAACTAACCCTATGGTATGATTTTCAACATTTATCAAGATAACTATTTAAACAATTTAGCAATCATAAAAACTGTTACACATTATCAGAGATAGATAAATTTGAATGGAAATAAGATATAGAAAATTTAAAATTAGTCGATATTAAATACGCAAACCTAAATTTTACGACAGTACAATTTTATATTACCTGGCAGAAATGAAGCACGTGCACACTTCCGCTCACTGCGCTGGCCGGCGGGATTTTGGCTATGGCAACATGATGCGGCGCGGTTTATAGGTTAAATCGAGTCAAAGAAATACGTTAATAGCGTACAAGATCCTAGTGAAAAGGGCATGTTACTACTTGCCCCTGTTACAACAAGCCCCTCGCTCCCCTACCTGTTAACGTCAACCCATTTAGCTTCATACACGTGTCTTGCGATGGACGTTAAACTAGATTCAACGCCATCTGTTGGACATTAAGTAAACTACATGTGAGCACCTGTGAAGGTCACACAACATAGCATAAAAATTCTTCTACAGGTCTAGAGACAAACAACCAAGTGCTGTGCATAACTCATTATTATAAAAAAGAAAACTAGAATATGAAGTTGAACAGAACATGAAGCTATCAAACCACTTTTCGTTTATACAGTTACATTAATGTGTTCTTGTAGGGCGGGACTCTGTGCGCGTAGAGGGCGCCAGCAATTGCCAGAAATCGGAACCAAGACTAATCAAATATATTTGTAGAAGTGGAAGCCAAGCTCAACATGGATTAGAAAAAGCTTAGACGGACGGTAAATTATCAATGTAGGTATGTGAAAAACCTTGTTAAGTTTCCCTAACTCCTGAACCACTTGGCCATTTACCACCTGCTCTGTGCATGTCAAAGGAACAAATGTTCTGATAAAAGTTAGCTAAATCCGCAAAATAGAGACAGGATGAATCGCTTTTACTATACCGATTAGACCGAATGTTATAAAGAAATAGCAAGGCTTGCATTTGTTAACCTATTTTCCTCAAAAACTTTCAAAACAGGTTTTGAAACGTGTTTACGATTTGAATCCAAGGTCTTTCAGAAGATGTTTAAAATATTTAGATCCTAAATTCAGACTTTCTCGGAATGCGAAACGGATTTCAATTATTTTTTTAGACACTTAAAATAAGGTGACATTTTTGTTTATTCAGAAAGTAAGTAGATTAAATTAATGAAATTAAATTAATGTTCAGATCAACTACCACTTCTAATTAGTGCAATGTAGGGACTTGCGATCTCGGCTAAGTTAGGCCTCCTTTTAGGTCCGGTACTAGTCTTGCAATCCCGATAGGTAAACATGTATCAAAAAAACTAGCTGTTGCCCGCGGGCTCGCCTGCTACCTACTAAAAATGATCAAACGGGAACATAAAATCGGGATAAAACTAGTCTTTGTCGCAAACCAGGTTAAGAACTATCTGTTTACAAGTTTCGTCCAAATCCGTTCATTGGTTTCTGCGTGAAAGAGTAACACACATCCATTCATATAAACTTTAACACATAACATGACACATTCTGGGACAACTCACACACGGTTATCTGATCCCAAGCTAAGCAGAGCTTGTGTTATGGTAACCAGACAACTGATAAACCTACTTATATATTTCTAAATACATACATATTATAGATATATTACACCCAGACACCAGAACAAATGATCATGCTCATCACACAAACATTTGTCCTGGGCGGGAATCGAACCACGTGCTATACCTCCGGTATATCGGCTATACCGGAGGTATAGCACTCAGGGTCACTAACCACTAGACCAACAGGCCCGTTACTTTCACGTTTATACACGGTGATTTTTTAGTCGTCTTACAAAAGCAGCCCAGTTCATGTATCCGACGTAAAATACCCCTAGGCGCGATTGTTATTTTTTTATCATCAACTAAGATAATAAGTACGAAGAAAAATTAAACAAGAGAAATCTGAAATATACTCTTAAAAATTATAAAAACTACGAATTGCATCATAATATTGAATGAAAATTGCATTTAAAATTTATTCAAATCTCATAAATACCTATTTTTTTTCATGAACGTGTTCTAGTCATTGGATACATGAACTGGGCTGCTTTTGTAAGACGACTAAAACATCACGGTGTATAATTATTAGTAGGATATGATCGATTCACAAAAGTTGTTAAAATAATGTTGTTGCAATAGTGGAAGCCTGACAGAGCTGCAGCACACTGTCTAATAATGTCGTCTCTTAAATATTGCTTCCCGACCTAGCTGAAGAACCCTCTTGGGTTTTCATTACCCTTTAGTCACGCATAGCGTTAATGAACATTTGAACTTAGGTTACAGCCTGACGCGTGTGCAGTCTAATAACTTTTAATGGTCTAAGAGTCCGTGGACGCCAGACCTACGTTATTTTATAGAACTGAAATTTTGTAGTACCGTTTATCTGCCAAAGCCACCATGACCCTTAACTTCAAAATCGACCATTGTTCTTACCTATATTGGGAGAATCCGCTAACAAAGTTTCAGCTTTTATAAAATAACGTAGGTCTGGGGTCCACGGGCTCTTACTCTATAATGTACCGACCGCTTATGATTGCATATAAATCGTCACCTGTGGTCTGTAGTTTTTGCATGAGCATGCAGTATGCGGAAAGAGATCGCCGCATCCTGTGCGTGAATATGAAACCTTTTGCATATTTATCAGAAAATTAGATAACAATTTTCTGGTTGAATAGGGAATTGTACATATAAAATGGCAAGTTTGAAAAAATGTTTCTTTATACTATGCACTATTATTAATGAACTGTAAGTATAATATGAATAAGAATTTTTTTTTTCAACTAAGTACGGAGTTTGTAACTCGTTTACTCGTATACTCGTTCCCCGGAGAAGATGTGACGGCCTTGTTAGATATTATGTGAGGTGAGCTTAGAATAAGAAGGGGTAGGAGTTTGGCCGGCAGTGAGATCTCACACAGGCTATAAAAAAGTAGCAATCCTGGCTGAATAAGAGCATTTGAGGCTAATTAGGTCTGATATTTGATAGACCCCAAAATCGATAAATTGTCTTGAGCGCTAACACGTGTGAATCTCTTAACTTTTTCATTTCTCATTGTATTTTCATATAGAATGCCGTTTAGTAACTATAGAGGAAAAGTAACTGTCTATCGAAAGCCTATTTGCGATTACAAATCGATGTAAAAGAATTTAATTATAACGCTTCTGTTGACCTGACCTAGTCTACTAGAATACACGTGCTGATAGGCAACAAAAGAAAAGAATCACTCTTTGAGTACAGCACGTGTAAAATTGTAAGTATTTCGTTGGTACGAAAATCTCGATTTAGTAAATGAACTCATTTGAAAGTCAAATCTTTTTATTCTTGAAGAAAACCTTATTTTATTTTTTATCTTGATGATTGAGGGCAAAATTAAAGTTAATATGTAAAAGCAAAATTGCTGATTTTATATTACTTGGGTATTTATATAGCCCTAGGTTATACGTATAAATTCAAAGTACTGCATTTAAAGCCGAGTGGCAAAAGTCACCTCGACCAAAATACTGGTCGCAAAGTAACTGTCCTGAAATCGATCCCAACTTAGAACAAGCATTTCTGTGATTAAATTATTTAGTACGGGATCATTAAAAAGGTGATCAGAAATGAATCAGACGGGTTTGAAAACTACTCCTACCACTATAAGATATATTATCGATACTAAGAGTCCAACAGCACATTTGTATAATGATAACAGGAAGGTCCATAATCACCGCATATCATAAAGAATGTGATCTTTCCTTATATTTACATCAGCTTCCAAGAAACATAATTACTTGACTCCACAGTTTTTATACATAATGTGTTTGAGTCACCTCACGACGTAGCATAACGGTAGTTGGACCTTGAAAACAGATTCACTGTCAAGGTTGAGGAAAAGACAACACTCAACACTGGTCTGCGGTTCATCAATATACTCGCACCTAATCAAATGATAGACGTCGAACACCGTACCTTGAAAACCACAACATGATACATTTTAAATTGATACTTCTTAAAGATTTTCAATAAGTAAACTGGATTGAAAAGATCACAAGAGATGGATATAATAGAGCAATTTACTCGACGAAATAAAAAATGAACAATTGACAGTCGTCGACGACACGACACGTCTTTACACTGGCGATGAAAACGATGCCCCAGAAAAACACTACTTAAAGGAACAAAAATCGTAATGAAATATAATGTATAAATTAGGTGAAAAAACAATAGAACTGGTAAATGTCGAATTAAAACCACAACTCTAAGATTCTGAACCTATAAAGCGAGTTGAATACCTACGCTTCAAAAAAATCGGACCACTCCATTTCTCATTGGGTTAATCAGAATCCCAACTCCGGTGACCCATTTCATAAAACATTCGAATGACGATATCTTAATAACGAGAATTGTAAAAACCCGCATGTAAAATGTTACTAAATATTCATGAGTTTTTTGGAGGCAGTCATCACGGCGTGGGGACAGTAGTGTAAGTGGTGACAACATAAGCATAAACGCCGTTTGACTCGTGTAATGGTTTCTCGAAGGCCGAGAAAAAATACTACAGATTAATTACCTACTACATACCTAGTTAGCATGATTACTCGTCATTGAGTTTGTCCCATGAGATGTTTTTGCAAAACAAACGACGATGGCCTTTTTTTGTACCTTTAGGTCTATACAAAGAGGTTTCATGAAAATGTTACAGATCTATGGAGGATCTATTGGAGACTGGTACTTGGTCATCGAAATCTATACTAATATATAAAGCTGAAGAGTTTGTTTGTTTGTTTGTTTGAACGCGCTAATCTCAGGAACTACTGGTTCAAATTGAATTCTTTTCGTATTGAAGAGACCATTCATCGAGGAAGGTTTTAGGCTATAAACCATCACGCTGCGACTAATAGGAGCGAAGATACAATGGAAAATGTGGACAAGTATAAATCATGTAGGTAGGTATTAATCATAACTTATATCTTCTAACCACGCGGACGAAGTTGCGGGCAACAGCTAGTAACTAGATATAAATATTCTTGTAGAGTAAGAAGATCCACTACGACGTAGAATATCAACATCCTAGACGCAACTATGTTGTTAAGTCCAATTACTTTTGCGCACTTCTAAGTAGAAATCTTTTACTACACATATGTTGGACTGACTTGAAAGCCTTTAGACTTTAGACGTAAACAATGCTCATTATACAAAGAAGTGTCAATGATCAGAAATAATTGTTTTTATATGAACCGTGAACGAAGGTCCAACTAAAAAGAGTCACCACTAGTAAGATGTCATATCATGTCGCTTTTACAACAATTCTATTTTAAAAGCAGTGCAGACTTTGAACAAGTAGAACCAACTATCAACTACTTCTTGTATCCCGGGTCTACTTGTAGTTATTACTTATTAAATAAGCTATACCCTACGTTGTGTCATCATTCATCATTGGCCTAGCCTTATTCCAACTATGTTGGGGTCGGCTACCTACGTTGTGTATTTTTTTTAATATGATATACACATGGCCAACCAAAAATTATGGCATTTCTCGTTAACAGCACTACACATAGCTGCGCCTTCCGGAGTCAGTCATAAACGGGGGCAGGCGGCGCGTGCGCACCACGTGCCGGTCTTACGCAACATATTATAACAAGTTCATTAGGATTTCCTTCTATACTGTATCTTAGAGCAGTACTCAGTATTGTGATGCTGTTTTCCTTATGCTTTGTCAACTTTAGTGGTTCAACTCTGAGGACATTTCCAATTGGACTATGTCGTAGTTGCTGTCAACACACCTGCACTTTTGGAGAACTTAAAACTGGCCTTGCCATCTTACGCATAAGGGTGAATTTCCCGGACCCAAAAATTGCGTGGCATCGATGAAATCGGTACTAAAAAGCATTGTTATAATGTTCTAACATTTTTTTTAGGTAGATGACATAAAAATCTATCTGTAGCACTAAATATTTTATTAATATAATTAATAGGTTTTCCAAAAAAAAAAGTTAAACCACATAATCTTTCATCGCCGTGTTTGTCCACGACTCACCTTGATGTATTAAAGTCATCATTGATCAAAAATGTATCGTTATTTATATTAAAACTTAGTTTTATTTGGTTCGTGAATAGTTAGAGTATTGACTCGGAATACATTTATTCAAATATTTACACAATACAACGTATGGTTAATAAAAAACCATTTGTCCCAGAACTACCTTTCATCGCCATGTCCTAAACATATTTGAGAATATTGCATATTCTAACGTTTTGCGTCGCTCCCGTTTTGCGTTAAACGTTGCATATAAGTAACGTCGAAAGGCTAGACAAGGAACGACGTGTGTACGTGCCTGCGTTTTCGAGCTATAATTAAAAGTATTCAATTTTTTTGGTACTGGACATTTTTTCTTTCATCGCCGTGGATAGGTCTAACTTCTATTTCAATAAGTTTTTAATCTCGATTGAGCATTCAATACAATGCCATTTATATTTAGCTTATTTGTAAAGTGTTCATTACTGTGAATTATTACCAGTTTTTTAGTAAATTGAATTATACCCCTTGATTTTCATCGCCGTGCTCTCATTTCCGTGGTTTCCGTGGACAAAATTTGCTATGGCAATGAAAAAAAATACACGGGAATGAAAAAAATATCATCGCCGTGCCTTGTAAAACAGTTTCCTTTCATTGCCGTGGCCACGTGTTTCATTTCCGTGACTTATGTTTGTTTCGCCACTAGACAGGAATGTATCTATTTATAGTTATATTATAAAAATAATATCATGTGTGACTGGATTTTTACACATTATATTCTATTATTATTGCGTATAAATTAATAGTATTTATTTTTGTTTCAATGATTAACTTTATCATTTAAATATTCTTGTACACTATAATAACATTTCATTGCCATGGACGCCTGTTTCATTGCCGTGCATGCATGTTTCATCGCCGTGGCACGGAATTTTCAATCTTGTATATCTCGTTAGTTTTTTAAGCTATCTGCTAGATATTAAGCAAAACTGCATATCTGATCGAAAACTTGAGAAAACACTATTTTTTATTGTTCTAAAGTTGAAGAATAAAAAATCCACGGAAATGAAGATTTTTTTGGACCTGTTGAAATTCACCCATAACTGAGGTGACACACGACTTAAATCTGATATTGGAAATAATGTATGTACCAATAAAATAATAAGAAACACAACATGACAATAATTATGGAGAAAGGTGCTGCGTATTTCTAAAGATCCTCCACCAGCAGACCCACGGCAAGAGAAGTGGTTGATATAAGCAGCCAACAGTGTTCGATTTAATAAAGTTATTAATAAATAAAAGATTTTAATCATGCACTATGATCCAGAAAAAAGGAGAAGTCAGAGCAAGTTTTAAATACGCGATCTTGTTCTTAAAAATCAGACAGTGATCAACAATTTTTCCTCATCTTTATACGGACCACCCGATCTCTTTTTCCTCTAATTTTCAATATTCAAACAAAAAAATACAAAACCGCCACTGTAAATAACAACAAACAATGAAAATAATAATAAATATGGATATCAATAATGCATAAGTCCTTCCGTGACACGTGTATCAGTCTCACGGAAATTAACATCTGTAGGTACTAATAAATATAATTAGTACATAGTACTCCAGGCAGTTTACATAGTATGTGATGTTATAAGTTATTAAATGACAAACACCTATACCTACTTGACTTCTACCCATAATTTGTCTTATAAAAAGAAATCAAAATAATCTGACTTATCTTAAAATCAGGTATTTTGAGAGACACCTTCCGTTTGATAAAAGTGTTACGAAATTTCAGTTTGTAATCCATATCTCTCCGATTATATATAAGAATGAAAGATACCTAGTGGATTATATAAATTACATGACAACCAGAATTCAAAATGATGCTGTAACCACGAAAATTTTCGTCAAGATCTCCATAAAATTATTTCTGTTCTTTTATTTCTGAAACTATTATTTGAACTGCTAATAAGCACTGCCAGAATTTATTATATTATTTAAATAGACAACAACCTTATCTATTCCATTGTACCCAAAACAATGGAACAAATAAATACCAATACAGCCCGTATCGTAAGCCGTTGCGGTGAAATTTACCCAAACCAATGAGCAACAAGCTATGAAATCATCGGCGGCAAAAAAATATATGAAACAACAAAACGCAGTACAAGCTGACACGTGCGGAGGGGTACAAAATATGAAAATTTATCAAGAGTGAGCCAGGCTCTTAACAGTGAGGATTCTGTTGAAATTGGCTGAAGAAAGAAGATGCAAAAAAAGTTTATGACCGTCCTTAAACTCAATATTAATTAGCCGAGTGGTTGAGGTCACCACGACAAAACCACTGTGCGTGTCGTGTCGCGAGGTTCGATCCCCGCGTAGGACAAGTATTTGTGTGATCCACAAATGCTTGTTCTGAGTCTGGGTGTCATTGTGCATGTGATTTGTATGTTTATAAAACCCCCCGCGACACAAGGATTAAATTCCTTAGTGCGGGAGTCATTTTATAAAAAAACAAAAACAAAACTGTCTAACTATTACTAATTATGAGAAACAGCCTGGCGACAGACAGAGTGATAGGTGGACAAACAGCGGATTCATTTTTTAAATTTCGTGCGTATAATATTAAGTCAAATGAGGGTACTAAATAGCACTTCTTGAATGTCAAATTACTCTGAACAACGCTCTACGCCCTACACTCCTTCTAAGTGCCCCGTCGATGAAGAAATAGCAGTATACTCTACAGAAAACCGTAATGAGAGAGATGTTTAACCCTTTGCCAACGTATATGTTTATAGAAATAAACAGAACTTGTATGCATGACAGGAATACGTCTAGTCCTAAGTTACGGAAGTAGCCGATGTTAGCCGAACTTTACCGAATCAGGATCTGCCACTACGCAACCGCAGCTCTATCCTTCCTTAACCTCCAGTCAGATACTACGCTTTACTATAAGGATATAACTGTACGTGTAAGTACGTAATAATTTTCCTCAGGATGCTAATTAATTAAATAATCATGAGGCTTAGCATTCAAATTAACATTTAGATGCGCCAGTCAATGATAATGAAACCAGTGACGACAGAAGCTCATCTACGTGATTCTATTAATAAGTAATTATAATTATTAATTAGTGAGCTTTAGCGTTATCTCTGGATACTACGATTGTGTAATTACGTCGTAGTACTTAGGGTAATGCAGTTTTAGATAATTAAATTATTCTCACATTTGAGGCGATTTGACTGTGTCAAGTTATGCCTCCAAGTATAGGGAATCTAGGAGCATGCTTGTGAGTTAAGCCAACTCGTTACTCAAACAAAGCTTAATTGTCACCCTTTGCCAGATTTTACACTGAAGATGATAGTAGCTTAAACTTAGTTACGCACTTACTAAACGGAGCAATATAAGATTTATAAGAAAAGTGAGACAAACTAAATGAAGAGCTTAAAACTTCGACACGTTTTACCACGGATAACAAATTAAAGTGACATCACATAAGGCATCTTTGACTTGTCCTAACAGCACAGCCTAGATTTACGTCACAATTACGTCCGTACTGACTCCCATCCCGGATTTAGGTAAGCTTGGATATACGTAAATGATAACAATGATTACTACATAATTATATGTATTAACATTTATTAACGTCACCGTATCACCCATTACTGCAACCACAACGAATAAAACTTAGTTTTAACATACGATCCGGTTGATACGTCAGCAGTAAGTGGGTTACGAATGGCAACCTTACTGGATGGGAATAAAGATTTTATTACTTTGATGACAATGCAAAGTTTGAGAAGAGATCTGAGTCAGACAGCATAGGTTTTAACAATAAATGTCAATGGTATAAATGAAAGTAAAGATGGCTGACGCACAAGTAACGCCAGGAAAGCTTTATGAATAAATAGTACCAGTATTAGGACCAACATTACACGTTATATTATTGTAACTGCCTAATGAAAATTAGTCAACTGGAAAATTTCTCCTCTGATGACTGATCATGTCATGGTCATGACATTTCTTTCAGAAAAATATACTTCTTCAAAACCAAAAACCTTTGTACTAAATATAACCAATTTCTGTTTTATCTGCTTTTTTTAATGACTCGCTCGAAACATTTTTGCAAGTAGGCACCGCGTGTCAATAAAACAAAATAGTTTCCTAGATTTATCCACCTCCAACCGTCGACACTTCCTTAAATACTAAATGCACCAGTATGTACTAAACGCATCGATACACACCAACACTCGTTATTACGTATAATACAACATAATAAATCAAACAAGCCTTATGTAGAAATCAAAAACCCAATAAGATACCGGTTTGTCGAAAATTTTAATGCGACTTTTGGGTTTTTGCCACGAACGATTTTTTTTTATTATTTTTGTACGTAATGACCTTCAAAAGTCACTCGTGTAAGTCAGACGGTTTGGATTCATAATTTTGAATTGTTAGAAACTCATTTTGTTTATTGTACGCAATTACTATACAGGTTATATTTCATTACGTATTGGGAGCTTATTTATGCATCATACAATGATCTTATATACTAACTCTATCGTACTTTGCGTATCGGTACTAAAACTTCTTAAAGCAGGAATATTCTGGTAAGAATTTCTTTTCCAACTAGGTTGCTAAGCTTGCTAAGCTTACTAGGTGCAAAGAAGGAAATGTGAACTAACATGTTATTGATTCAATCTATACTTACTAATATATAAAACTGAAGAGTTTGTTTGTTTGTTTGAACTCGCTAATCTCAGGAACTACGGGTCCAAATTGAAAAATTCTTTTTGTGCTGAATAGACCATTCATCGAGGAAGGCTTTAGGCTATAAACCATTACGCTGCGACTAAAAGGAGCGAAGATACAATGGAAAGTGTGAAAAAAACAGGGCGGGTATAAATCATAACTTATATCTTCTACCTACGGGAACGAAGTTGCGGGCAACAGCTAGTTTTTATATATTGAGTTATACTTTCCAGGTCCAGTAAAACATTTTTCAAACCGTTATTTGAAATGGAGCGTCCGTTTTTTCAAATTACGGCTTGAACGGCTTCCACGATTACGAGACATAAGGTGTAAGGTATACACCTTACACCTTATGTTTAATATTCGTTAAAATTTATAAAATCGTATTTTTGATTGCATTTTTAATTTAAAATGAGTCATTTGTTCTTGTGGTCGAAGTTGACTTTCCACGGTTCGTTGATTACATGACTCAGTATTACACAAAACAATTTAATGGTGAAATGATATCATGACTGTACATACAACCATTTTTCCCCAGTCTTACGGGATCTTTTTATTGTCAGTGTTAGCTTGAGTTTCTGCGTATTCGTTATCAATGAAAATGGTAGGTATGATCAATGAACTAAACTTACCCAAAATTACCATTGATGCACTGACTGCCATAATGCACAGACTGCTAATGTTTAGTATCCGATTATCCAATCAACATGAAATTGGATGTTAACCAAACAGAAACGAAACAAAAGAAGATTATTATAAAATTTTACATTACTTGCAAGACAATTTTGAAATGTTTTAAGTGTATAACCCAAAAGCTATCTGTCATGCACATGGAAAGGTATACCCTGACCGGTTCTGAGTTCGTTGCGCTGAGCAGCAACTCATCAATTTCGGGCGTGTCATTATCTACCCTTTCTTGCAATGTTTGTAATGATCGTGTCGCAGGGCAAGGGACTCTGCTTCCACAGGCCACATACATCCGTCAAGTTCAAGGCTAAAGTAATCATTAGATACTTTTTGAATCATATTTTTTGAAACAGGCAAAGGCATGATGCCTTTAAATTCATTAGGACTACCACCAATTTCATCAGCTCAAAAAATTACTAGCTTATCCATCTTCTAATCACCTATCGGAAGCAGCTGCTTTCATATTTCTAGGTTGTTTAAAAACCCGGATTAAAATACACATCCAAGTCGCCTAGAACGTATGTTGCCTTAAGTAGACATACATAGTCATCTTTAGCAGATAAATCCAAGTCGCCACTTTACATGTACCTAAAGGCTTACGAGACAAGTATCTGAAGTATATGATCCTTTACTCCAGGTAGACAGACACTGTTTGCTTTATTAATGATGTTAACATTGACAGCACGCACGCGGGGCGAGGCAGACAGTCACTCAAAATCTCAGCCTGTGAAGGTCAAACTTTGAGAATTTTACATACAAAAAGTCGTTTAAATTAACACGTGAACACACTGTGTGTTTTAAATCGTTTTTTTTTTAATATTTTATTATCTTTTTCAAGCAGCAATCGAAGAATAAACTCTTAGAAAGTTATTAATGTCTCAGAATCAAAATTAATAAAATTGTAGTAAGTTTTTTTTGTCATGTGAACACTGCGTAAGGTTTCGGGTCTTACAAATTATTGAATTCTTAAATGAGTGTCCGACAAGAACCCGAGGCATCTATCGTCTTACGTCAAGACACTACTTGCTTAATCAACAGAGTAATACGACTGTAGCAGTAATCTATTAATACGAATAACTCTAACCAAACTAGAAGAGTTTCAATCGATTGTAAAAAAGGAAACGAAACACCAAAGTAGGTAGTGGCTCATTTTCTTCCAAAACGAGCTATTAAATTAAAGAAAAAAAAAAAGTTTCCTCGTGTTTTTTTAGGTTAAGACCGGTTTCATTAGACACAGAACAGTCCCGAAACAGCGACCAAAAGGCTTCGCTTGAAAAAATCACAGACGAACCTTGTTGCGCAGTTACTAACATAACAGGAGAGTTAGCATCGGTTGGCAGAGATGGGTTCTGTAGCTCACAATAAAAAATCTCATTAGTGTTCGTTTAGAAGACGTTTACCTCAGTTTATCAATGGAATTTATTGAAATGTGTTCTGTGTATGTGTTGCATGCATCTAATTTCCGGTAATTTCCTCTAAAAATAATCCATTTCAACATAGAAACCCTAAAACAATAAGTAGCAAAAATTTGATACCGCATGAGATTTAAATTAAAATCCACGTACAAAAAGTGTCAGTAATTTTATCGAGCTCTTTTTCCACGGGCCCCTGATAAAAGAAAAAAGTATATAAAAGTCGGCACGTGTAGCCGCCACGTGCATGTTGCGAAAACACGCAGAAAATAATTTCCCTTTTCCAAAGCAGAGTGGTTCTAAATTAGGTGGCTTTAATTGTAACTTGGGTACCAAATAAAAATACCATTGTAACAAGTTTGTGACAATGAAAGGCAAAGAAAAAGTTCTGTATGTTTATTTATTGTTTGATGCTTAAATGTAAACATTAAACTTGTACTTTAAACAGTCAAAAGTTTTAATGGTTTTTTTTGTTATTTCTGCCAAAAAAATTGAATTAAATTTTCACTGAACTACATAACTGTTTTGTGAAGTGTTCTAGGTTGTTTATTCACTTATATTTTTTTAGTCATTGTGAAATGCATCATTAGCAGCAGCAACAAACGCATCGGCATTCATCGGCCATTGTAAATAGCAGAACCGGGGTCCTGGTGTCTTGTAAAGTTATCATTAGAACTTGCTTCGTTAACAAGTGTAGTTAACTGTTTGGTATTCCAGTAGCACAGCGGCATTCTCTCACTAGAACAACTCATTGGTATTTATTACGACCGCCGCGTTATTTATTAATTTATCTTTATTCATAAACACATAGCTCAGTGTGGAGTGATCGGCAACTGTTTGATACCTGCCTGATGGCTAAGCGATGTATGAAACGACTGATCTTTTTATACTTATAATTAGATGGCTGAATTAGGGATTTATCTTGTAAAGAGCATTGCGCATTATTAATGGCTTTAGATTTGATAGAGAGAAGGAGAGAATACTTTAGAGAGTTTGTACTCCGGTAAGAACTTTTGCATTTTTAATGAATAGTGAAAATGAAATTAAAGTACATCATATTCATTTTCATTAAAAACGTTACGGTGGAATGACTATTACGCTAATTTCGATCCATTTAGTGAAAGAATAAGCTGTCAAAACTGTGGTACTAGACGGTGAATGGTAGTGCAGTAGGCACATATGGCAGATAAACTTTAAAACCAAATCAAAGATCAAATAATTCAAATCACCACTACTGTAGCCATGTCACCGGCTACCAGATTTTAGCCTTCACACATTAATCCCCGCTTCCAGAAGACTTGGTATTGCGGTCACGTCGCAGCGTCACGATTACATCGCTGGCCAAGGTCAGGGGCATGTGACCTGTCCCGCTGCCCAGCCACACATGGATTACAAACATTGTATTTTACAGAAGGCCAAGTGCGATGCACGAATTTAAAATAATATTCTAGAAAGAAGGAACTACTTGGATTGTTTTGATTCATTCAACAGACAAATAAATAGATCAGGTGGTCCGAATAGTTGTTGATGGATGGATGATGGACTCTTTTTTACTTATTTTTAGATAGAGTTCGGAAGTCGTCATAATGCAGCAGAGAAATTTTATCTCACATTATTTTGTTCCAACTGTTGTGTGAATTTGGTCTACTGCACCTACTTACATGGTGACATAATCATGAACATGTAAATTTATTCTTTTATTTACATAATTTCTGTTATGAAACCGCTTTGATGTGGCGAATGCGACAACTAGTTCTATAACGGAGTTTATGTTGCATTGGACCTCCTAATCGAGGTTTCATTCATTACTTTTTTTGGAGATTTTTCCGCAGAAATAATGTTGTTGCTATGTAAATGTACGCAGTTTTGCTCTAGTTTTTATTCTTTGCAAAAAATCTACCTTATTTGTGCCATCGCTGAAAGAGGCAGGATTATATAGCATTAGTATTCATGATATTGTTTTTTGTTGGCATAATATTATTGGAAATGAATTAGTTTTAAGTGAATGTTTCCATAACTTTCTTGTGGCATCCAATAATTGTAATTAACCACAAGTGTTCGTACATGACACCGCTTCAGCCATGAGTGCGTATGCGCCGCTCATACAGATGACACTTGAGTCATTTGCCAAAATGTCTGAGGTCTCATGGCGGCCTTAGAATAACAACACGGTGCGGCAGCGAAGGTCTTCACTCATACCAATGATGTTTTGATAGGTCAGTGACAAATTATTTGCGGCAGATTTTTGTTTTGAATCTTTGAAAAGTACCATAATACTTAAGTAAATGTAAATGCGGACAACATCACATACATTGTTTTGAACCCAAAGTAAGTTGCTGAAGCACTTGTGTTATGGAATTCAGATACAACGAAGGTACCACAAACACCCAGATCCGAGACAATGTAGAAATGTGAATTTTTACATTGACCCGACCGGGTATCGAACCCGGGACCTCAGAGCTAGCGACACCTTGAAACGGGTGCGTACGCCACTCAACCACGGAGGTAGTCATAACATGATATTAGGTGATGATAATTATGTGCAGATTACTTTCATAACTATGTAAACATGGTTGTACTTATATTATATACTTGTAGAACAGTACAAAGTAGTGCACCTTTCGTACAAAACCTTAGTTTTGTTGTCTTACTGTCCTAGCTTGTGTTTTAAATTCATTTTTAAACCTTTTTCTTGTAATTTTGAAACATTTCACTAGTTAAAGCTTCCCAACATCGAGTATGTGTAAACTATAATAACGTCCCATAGATTATAGAAGTGCCAATATTATCAATTTATTTGTAATTTTCCTATTCTTTGGTCCTAACTTTCTACCTCACCAACTAACTATTCAAGGTGTACAGAAGCGCTAGTTCCACATGTACTAACATCGTGAACTTATATTGCGTTTCAACATTGTCGGTAAGCGATTCAGTCGTTTAAAAGTTTTCCATAAAGGACATTCAAAAGTCCCCAATGTCAAGGCTTCATAAACAAACAACAGTTGATCTGTATCTCGGGGCCAAGCGCACCCATTACGAGGCCCGATGTGTTCCTAAATACACGTTAACATGTACGTTACATAAAATGTAATGCCGCTACGTGACGCCAGGTGGCGCCGCGCCAAGGAAACTAAGGAGGTTTTATTAACTTGCGTAATATACTTTGAAAAAATATGAAGCTATATTTGTGGTTAACAAAATGTTTCAATTTTTCAATAGACGGAAGATGTGAGAAAGTTCACACTATTGAACCGTCCGTTCTTTGCACTTAAATTCAAGTGCTTTATTAAATATTGTAACTTTTTTTGGTTGATATATTAAAATAAGAAGCATGTAATTGTTAACAAAGAATTTGTTTGTGTTTGTTTTTGAACACCAAAAATATAAAGAATTGACCTGCTCTTAGTTGGTTAGGAATAGCAAAATTTTGCAGAATACTAATTAAATACATTATTATTGAAAATAACTTTTCTTCAAAAGTATTCCTACGTGTGGGTTTAACGCAGGGTGTGTTAAATAACAGTTGCCCTCATTGTAATTGGACATAAACAACTTGGTATCTTTAGTACACAATTCCAAAACGACGAGTTCTGAAGCAAATTCCCTTGAACATGACGTAAACATAACATAGTTAAAAATCTTGTAATTATACCAATAAATGTTTTGACTAGAAATTGCTGTAGATTTCGTAGACAGAACTTTCTCTGTAGCGATGTCTACGGGCCTACTAACTACGACGTAGCACTCTACAATTGCTACAAGATGGTTTATCATGTAATCAATCTTGCTATCAAAACTTCAAGTATTTCTTTCTTAAGTACTTTTTTTCTATGTTTCTGTTTAGAGGGTTAAAATACAGACAGATTGAAAATGAACTGACAATTGAAATCAGTATAAAAGATATTATGACTTCATTTCTTTTAATTTATTTATTTCTTCAATTCTTTCCACGTAACGATTCAAGGGCCTAAAAGGATTATCGTATTAAATAGCGTTTAATTTAAATATTGTTAGAATGCTTTAACGTCATTTCTCTGATAGGTAACAAATGGACTTCTTTAAAAATATTACATTTATTTGTATTGCAGATAGCCCTACACTGTTAAGTGTGTATAAATAAAATATAAGAAGTATATTGAATCATTATGAGTATAATCAATCGCTTTATATGGCGAATACATAACAGTAATAAATATGCATTAAAACTTTAATTAATATGGACACTTTGAACATTAACAAATGTGAAATATTAACATTCTCATCAGTACGCAAGTGTGAATTGATAAATTGTTATTTATACATTGTATTGATAAAATAAAATCATTATGTGATCGTTTAGAGTAATAAACCTTCACAAGTATCAATGCACTTACGCGGTACGCTGCAAACAATTCATTAGGAATTCAAAATTTTAAGGATTAAATTGTGTATTAAACAGAACAAAGTAAATCTTTAAGGACCAAAGTGGAGTACGTTTGTGCAGACGCATTGTTTCTGGACTGACATAATAATATGCGGGTTTGAAGCAACCTATATTTTTCAGCAGCTCTACTTTGGTTTAATTTGCTTTGAAAGATCTTGAAAACCAATAAACTCTTAACTATCTACATACATAACTAAATAATGTAATTTCCATACATCACTCGTCTAACATTTCTACCTAAATACAACAGCACCTTATTTAGTTTCAGTTAAATACGTGTCAAGGAGGATAAATAGCTGAAACATTCCATAATATTCCATGGTAACTGATACACCTACTGGTTAAATTTACCTCAATACATAAATAACTTCGATAAATTCAGAGTTACAGGGAATTATTGTAACTGTATTGTCTAACGTTTTCCTTTTAATATATAAATGAAATTGGTACAGAGTTCTACCATAATCTCATATTTAAAGAGCGTCGCGCTTGTGAAAAAGAGACGCCGTTATGTCCATGTAGAGCGCTCTCTCACTCACACGATTGTAGACGAATTTTAAAGATGATGGAATGCACGGTCTTGCACAAAATCAAGAGCATTTATAACTTGTTATTATGTAATAATTGGGACGAACCTTTGTACAATTTAATGTTTGACTACAATACTCATTTTCCTGTTCGCCGCCCATCATACTATACTTTGAATAACATACGAATAATTTGTCCTATTATAGGATAAAACCTATATTCCAAAAATAACTACAATAGTTGATTGCTATTACCTAATTTTAAGACAGTTTGCTACAAAATCTGTTCAGTAGATGTTGTAGCAAAATTATAGTTACCGATATCGAAAAATCATAATACCGCTGTGGCTAAGCTACAAGTGCTCTAGATGATCAATCACAGCTAAGGTGTAAGCTGCGGTGGCCATCTATGTCATAACGAGTTGCTCCGTTTTTCTTGACAAGTTATTGGTCCGGGATGTTATTTATACACCGTTACGGGCAGTTAGAAGCTAGAAAGTCTGACAACCAGTCTCGCTAAGGTGCTATGATGTTAATTATGAAAAACACGGTTATTATTTCCTTTTGCCTTGCTTATGTGTTGTTACAAAATATCTAAGATATCAACTATTTCTTTACCATAGTATCAATGCAAAACCAGGTTATTAGTCAAATCACCCACATACAAGTTATGTAATTCTACGGTGTATTGCGTAATGATTATTTTAATCTTACAACATACACCTAGTCTTAGCAATAAATAAGGCATTAGCAATCTTTAATAAACGTAATTCTCATTGAACTTCGGTATAAATAATTATTAACCATAAACTGGAATAATTACATAATTATAAACTTCAAAAATGTTTCTTTGAAAAACATTTATTTGAATAGCTGCATAACTGAGTGGTAAGGGGCACGACACCAATCATTTCATTTATCATTGCGATGATAAAACAAATAAAAAACACAATATTTAGCAGCCTGATCCAAAATTACAGGGGAATACAAACAGTGTACGCTACAAATGAAGTAAAATATCATGAATGCAACAATGTATTGATGCTAGCACACAGCTACATCTTATAAAATTAATTACAACAATTACAGAACCTTAAGTCTCGGTCAATCATAACAAGAAATAAATTAATTATAATTGCCATGAACACTTTACGAAGAACATTCATATTATACATTCATGAACATACATGCAGAGTCAACGAAAATACTGAATGACTATAATCAAAACACTCATTAATATGGACTTTGGAAAAGTCGGTATATCACGGCCATGTTCAATTCATCTATTTTCACGACATCAAAACCCCTGACACGTCACACAGTGCATGGTGACTTTTGCTACTCGGCTATGGATGCAGTCAAATTCTTATTGAATTTTATTTGAATCTGACTTGTGTTAATCCTATTTTGATACCTTCTAAACCATGAGCTTTATTAAACACTGGAACATAAACAGGTTTGTTTGTCCACTCTGATGTCAAGTTCAAGGTTACACCATCATCGAGGGATTGCAAAAAACACTAAACCATTGCGCTTACTCATGAAGTGCATGTTATTATAAAAACCCTTTTTTCTGCAAATAATCAGAGCCTTTTCAAAGATCTTGAATAGTTAGAACCCGTCTGTCATCCGATGAAAAAACATACATGTTTTAAATCATTAAATATCACATTATTATTCTTAAGTTCCAATTATTTATCAAGTTACCTTTGCTTTTTGTTTTTTGTTGATTGGAGTGTACGAACATATGCATGATCATGTTCAAGAGGTATAAGACTTAAATTATCTCAACATGCTTTCTAGTCATTGTATGAAATGCAAGTATTCACTTAAGTAACGCCATCACAAGGACCGAAGAACTGAAGTAAAATATCTATAAAATATCTTACGAACAGTTTATCAGAAAGATCTAGAATTTGAAGCACATTAAAAGGTAAAATGTACTGGACCTTCTTTTCATATATTTTCTAAAGGTGTGTCAGAAAAAGTGCAGGTCCTTCTGTGTGTACAGAGTTTGATCAAAGAGATGAGCAATTTGCCGAATGTTTCGGCAAATACAAATTGCTGCCGAAAAAATCAGTATTCGTAGCCAGCAGAATCTAGCCCATAACTCAAATTAATTCTAATTCCTTTACACATCATCCTTCAAAAATCTCGATACACACCCATGGCCTTGGACAACCAGACCAGAATTCAATTAATCAAATGCTATGTACTAGGAACGAGTTACAACGAATGTTCATGTTGAACAACATAATTGTATACAGGTAAGGAATAACACTCATTTACCTAAGCCGATGTTCTAGCTAATTATATGTGATAATTAAGATAGGACCGTTGCTAGCTCGCCGCCCATTATGTCTTACTGCTAGTATATGTTATGTGTGTTTGTGTGTATGTCATATAGATGTGGTATTACGTAAGTGTTAGGTGCAGACATTGTATTTGTTTACGGATGATACATATTAATGTTGCTTGATTTTCAATGTTTACATTATTTTACATTATTTCAAGCGGTGCAAGTGGAACATATGACCAAATGGAATTGAGAGAGTTCGTCTAAATAATGCAGTTAATTTGTTGCCATATACGATACTAACATCCCAAATGGTGATTAGCATCTTATAAACTCAGCAAGTCATCGTTTTCAACTAACAATTAGTACAATCAACGTAAAGCATGATACATGGTAAAAGACGAAAGAAAGAAATTCAGTACTGAAATAAAATGTGTGAACTGAACAAACATATGCATCGTCAACAAACAAAACGATGCGATTATAATAAAAAAAAAACAATTTCTAGTTACAACAGTCATCCACTCCAGGAACCCTGGGTATTTCCGGGATGTGGGGCATGTAATCTTATACATGTCAGTCATCACAACAAGAACAAAACCTAGCGATCCCCGGCTTAGAAAGCGGAGTGTTAACTGGATAAGTCAGGGAACATTAATACTAAGAGTTCCGTACATACAAATATATGAATATTAGTAGGAAATTAAGCAGTCAATTGTTTTAATACTCTTTTCTAATATTGCATTCATAAGCCGATGGTCTAACAGGGGCCGTACCACCTCTATTCAGATTACGATTCTTGTCATTGTAAAAAAGGGATATTGCCTTTCTATATTACGCCTTATTAGCCTTACTTACCATATTGCGCCATCCCTCTTTCACACGTTCAGCAATCTTTAAGATTGGTGGTAGACTTCTGATCGAAATAACCGGTAACCTTGGAAAGAAGTTACGTTTTTAAAATTTTAGTACGGAACCGCAGAAATGTTGTTCTAGAGCTGCTGTTTCTGGTCGACCTTGGTTCGCACAAGGATAATAGTTCTACGAAACGTGCTCTTACAGTTAGGGAAGGATTTCCCATCGAGACGCTTTGCGCACGATGCTGGAATGTTGCGCAATAACCTCCACGTGGGCGCTGAGCTGCTGAGCCGCCATTGGCGTAACTGTATCATTAGTAAAATGTGTCTACTGAGGAAGACGCTTCGGCAAGATAATGCGTCATGATCATGCTTACAAATCACCTATTCAAGCAAATTCTAGGCCAAAAAGTCCCTTTTATTGCTTTAGATAAGATCGCTGACCTTCGGCACAAATTAACCTGCTAGTGGAAACTGGTGGAAACTGTACTAGCCATGTTATTACGTACTGGTTACACCTGTACTGAAAGAATAATGGCGGATGATGACGAAAGGCGGTGAGTTACTCATTTGTTTTTCACTTACTCTTTCTAAACAGTTAGTATGATTGGTTCGTTTCGTCACTTCGCCCGCTCTACGAGTAATGTTTACCCCAAGGCAGCTTCCTTCCTCTGCTGACGTCACACTTTAGGTATCAGATATTATTTTCTCAAGTTTTCCCTCCGCTTTGTGGGTCGGTTGGACTTTGGTCTGACAACACCTGACTCTGTTGACTATGCTAGGAGGAAAGTAATGATCTTCATTTCACAGTCGTTACAAAAGGTAAAATTTCATAAATGCGTTTTTAAATCAGCAAATGTTTCCTTGTTATTTTAATTTTTATATGTTTCGTTAAAACCGCAATTGACTAAAAATTATATGCTTTGATATTGTTTTTTTGTTACAATTTAATTATTCAAAGACTGTATGTACACCAGATATTTTACTATATATGAGAGTTAAATATACTAATCCCGAAGCGTAGCGCGTCAACACACCCATCCCTTTGCGCCGTCACTTGGAAAAGGGGTCAATTCTCAACATGCCTACAACATGATAACGAGCACTTCATTAACCATATTTAATAAACACATAAACAATAGGTTTTTCTACATATGCCTGGTATTTCCATATAATAAATAAATAGAGATTATTTTTAGCGGATCATTTAATTACCAGATTTAATTAACACATGACACATGTCAATATTGTTTTGTATGAACAATGTGTATTATTTTTGCTTTGATTGTAACAGTTTCTGCTATTGTATCTATATGTTTTTGCATTTATATTATGTCACTGTAGCTCTTATCCAACTAACATATTTGTTTTTTCTTTTTATTTAGAAGTTATTGTAAATAAAATGGTGTATTAGTATTAGATTGTTTGTGTATTATTGCTCAGTTTGCGAAATTTTCAAGAAAAACCAAGTAAATTCCTATTATTTCGGAAAAGTAAACAGAGCCGACATATCTGGCGAGCAAAGGAACAGTCAAGTTCGAGCTGGACTAATGACACTATGGGTACCGTACTAGAAACTAACTCCCAAAAAAGCACGGTCAGCCGAGACAAAGGCACAGACAAACACCGAATATGTATTAACAAGGTCCCGTTTTTACACCAAAGTTACTTAGCTTATTACTTCAATACATTAACATAACTTAACTCGTGCAAGCGTTAACTTTCATGATTTCTCCTAATGTTCAAATCCAACGTTTCCTTCTTATACACAAGAGCATAAGAAGTGCACTGCTCTACATCATCACTTTAACAACTGCAGCAGTCTCACTTCAATACGTTCTGGTAAGCTCTCGATACACGTGGTACATTAAACAACTATCTTACGGACTCGTATAGACTGCGTGACAGTTGATGGCCAACCCCGGAATTAGGTCAGGAGGACATTCTACGACGACAAACAAATGCGGATCGGACGAGAAATAACACAGAGTAATGGAATGTAAACCTCTTTAGATGTAACCGTTTAAATAAGTTGTAATACACTGAATGAAAATGCATACAATGGTATTTGGAACTAGATTAGATTAAATAGGTACTATTCTCGCCCATACCACGCCAAGTATTCTGTGCGTGACTGGTCGCGGGTTCGATCCCCGTGTAGGACACGCATTCGTGAGATCCACGAATGATTGTTCTGAGTCTGGATGTCTTTTGCATGAGACTTGATGTTTTTAATACCCTCCGTTGCACAAGTGGTAAATTTGCGCGCATGTATTTTTTACGAAAGTATATGTGGTTTGGTATTGAAATCACTTTTGAATTACTAATGTGACTTGGATTCGTCACTTTCATGCATTTAATTTAATGAGAGATAGTCGATGGAATGTGACTCCTTACGTGACAGGTGATTTGTCGCTAAATACTATATTCAGGGGAATCTGGTGAAATTCTACGGTTACGTTGACAAAAAACTAACTCATCAGTAAAGTACGAAGCTTAAAACTATTTAAAACTGTAGATACTTTTGCAATAGTCGATTTGCAGGTATTATATCATCTGTATACGTGATTATCCACATGACGCTCGGGGTTCAGTCAATTCTATCGGTTACCTGTCAACCTCCACACAACACGTTACAGTTATAATATCACATTGTTATTTATGTGCATATCGCGGCTGGCGTCACTAACCCCGCCGATAGCGCTAATTAGCTGTGTGGTCGAATTATCGTGCTCGGTAACATACCACCATTATTATTTTTATATAGGTTATTAAACTGCGTTGGATACGGTTTAATCCCGATTACAATTTCGAAATTATTAGGAATTGAATAATTATAAAACCGATTGTACTCATTTTATGTATTCACTCATGAATAATTTAATTTTTGTCAATTGTTTTGAATTTATTTTGATCCTTCTGAACATATCGACTAAACTTTTTAATAATTTATTCAAATCGATTTTGATATTTACAAATAAATCCAAAATCATAAAATATGTTTGGACGTAGTGTTGACTACTTTGAACCTAGACAAAATTCAATAATATCAAGTTTCGCGTAAAAATACAAACAACGCAATATGCAAGTAACATTGGATAGAAAGGGCAGAATGCTGACAAGGTTTAAGAAATGTCCTATTCCCATTCTTGTCATAGAATCAACAATGTAATGAAATTATTAAATGTAGTGCTGGCGTGTCGCCAGGGGGCTTGCCATCAACTCCTTAAGTAAGGCAATTGTTGGTGTGGAAGCGAGACGGGGCTCTACATGGCAAATAGCACCATCTCTCTCTTACAACTGAACCAGATTATAGTTAAGTTGCGTTGGTAGATGCTCTGGCCTGCCTCCACAGCCCGCAGTACGCCGGCCGACTCGCAAACGCATTCTCTCATGTTACTTTATTTAGCAGGATTTATTAATGCAGCCATATATGTGAAATTATTTATGATGCAAACTGTACTAACTTGTCAACAACACTTTGTTTATACTCCTACGCATGAAGTTCTTTATAAAGTAGGTCTGTTGTTTTGAATTGTTATGTATTTTGTAGATGTATAATGTAACGGTATGTAACGGTGATTCTTAGTGTACCTAAGTCAGCAACATGAACTTGAAACGAAGAGAAAAGTAGATGTAGATTCCAAGTCTAGATGTTACAAATATTCCTTTTTTTTTAGTTTTGATTCATTTATATGAGTTAAGATACTCATATAAATGAATCAAAACTAGACAAAATAATATCGTGATCTTTCAAACATTCGTCCTGAAAATGAAATTGTATGCGCATATGCAAGATGGGACCTTCAAGCTGACGAGTGCAAACGTGAGGTTTCAAAGTCATATTGTGCACTTTGTTAAAGACAACGCTACCGAACAGAGCAGGGTAAGGATCATGACGAAACCTGGATTTCAAACGTATTGACCAAGTCATAATCAACGTTCAACCTGCCTCTATGAAGAAAGAGGCTTTGAACTATCACTGAGGCATTTATAGGCACCTATTATTATTTATGAAAAAATATTTTTTTTTAATAATATCTCATATGGAATTCCCAATACGTAGTTTGACCCATTACAATAGTGGCAGTTAATTACTATACTCTATAATCATCAAACTATTTTCCTGCTTGAACTATTAAACTAATGAACCATGGTATTAAAACTTTTTAAAATCGAGTAAATGGTGACTATGCCTATGATATAGAGGGAGAAAATTAACGGTCATTGTACTTGATAAGCATAATAGTTTAACTACATTTCAGTTTATTCCTGACTTTTCTACCTAGCTCAGTCACAACACAATTTTTTTTGAGGAAGACATTTATCATTAATCACAACGAACATAAGCTTTGTAGAAATACACTTGATGAGCCATTGTTTCTAGATTGAGAAATTAAAATGATAAATAAGACTTACAGATCAAAATATAGAACTATTCTCTAATAGAACATTGAACTCAAAGCCCTACGATTATTACAGTTGTAGATGGAAGATAGCAGACGATGGCGTAGAGCAGAGTCTCTCTTTCACATAAATACCTTATATTTAAATAATATCCCACATCTTTCACGCAACGCCATCTAGTCTCTAACTAAGCAAAGCTTGTATGAGCACTAGACAAGGGATAAACACACCTTTATATTTCTAAATACATAATAATATATACACATAAATAAATTACACCCAGACCAAGAAGAAATGAACGTGCCTATCACACAAACATTTGCCCTGGGCGGGAATCGAACCAACGACCTCCGGTACAACAGCAGGGCCTCCAACCAACACACTAACAGACCAGTCATCGAACATTTTAAACCCTAGGTACAAGTCGTTGGTTTTCTGCGGCCTATCACTATTGCTGACGTATCGTTGCGGTCCAACAGTCACTTGTTTCAGCGCACGTGACCGCGGGCATGCCTTCATACAATGAGGGGCGTGAGAAATCTAACTGACTTGATTATCACTACTATTTGTAAGATGTGAATATTAGTATCCATGGTGGCTCTGCGGTTCTGGAGGTGGTTTGGGCAAGAGGGTGCAGGTTTGATCCCTAACGCAGACAAGTGCCAATTGACTTCATAAAAGTTGTACTATGTACTATCTAAATTACTCTTTAAAAACGCTGACAAACAGTGAAGGAAAAATTAGCAAATATTCCAAACAGGATAGGAATCCTTATTTGCCAATCTGTAGTCCGCTAACCTGGTGATTTCAGTGTTCATATTGAACCAATATGGATGGAGACAGAAAAATGTAAAGACTAGTTATATAATAAAACAGTCTATTAGAACTATTGGAAGAGTTCTAATCATAATATTTATCCAGGGAACAATGAAAACAAGGTAAACCCCTGCACTGTAGATTCCCTGTCACCTGTTAATATGCTAATCTGCACGTAACATAATTACTGTGTCTTGCTTGGCCTGGATTATTAGTGGGACAAGTTTCCTCAAAGGACATGGCATCATCAATGTCGTTCTCACTTTAAGCCTAATTTGAAAAGAGATTCATATTATTTCTTAAATCTTTCTTTAAATACTTGTGATATAGATCACATAGTAATATACCTAGTTCTGTTGTGTAAAGTAGGCTAAAATATAATAGCTAGCAGTCGGTATCTTGAGTCATGTTCGTTTATCGGACAGTGAGTGTATTGTCTGTGAGTCATCGAATACTCTACATCGTCAGTCAATACTATTACATCGGCTTATACAAAATTGTGGAAAACAGAATTTCATGTTGAATTTAATTAAAAGCTATTAACTCTAGAGTACCGAGGAGCTCGTGGCTAAGTCACAACTGAACACACTGATTGATCACCGTGGATAGGTAACCATCTAAGAAATAACAAGTCCCTCCGTGTTCCGGAAGGCGCTGAACTATGGGTACCAGCTGTTATAAACACATCTTTGAAAGTCGTTATGGGTAGTCAGAAGCTAGAACACCTGATAACTATAAATTCAAGCATACTTAAGATCTGGAATAATTCAAGAACTATTCAAGCTATATTACTCTTGAAAGCGGTAGGCTTTTCACTTTCAATCTTATCAAAAATTATTTAGTGTCTAAGCGAAGACAGCTTAGCAAACAACTAACAGAAGTTTACAAATACGCATAGTAGAATTTATTCTCAGCCTCCTTTAAACACAATAAAGTAATTAAGTACACATTAACTCGGCTCGCCACCTAATAATAGCGATAGTTAATGAAGTCATATCGTTTAGTATTCACGACGTGTCTGGTTCCATTTAGCCGCCTTGTGGCGACCCCAGCAGCCACGGCCGCGCCGCGACACTGACCGACGCCGGGCAGATGCGCCGGCGCATCGAGACGTGATCACACCCAACTGGGAACGGTAGGGCTGGCGACCATGGAAAATTTTATAAATTGAACATTGTGCATTGTCTATTTAAGAGTTATAAAATGTTGTATAGAAAACTGAGGAAACATGTTCGGAAAGAAATAACCTTTTAAATTTTACTTTTGTGATCTTTTTTAATTAAATTTTTCTGATTTTTTGAATTATTCGTTCAAAATTTGTCTAGTATATAACAGATCGCTATTTAAAATGGTTTGTTTTATCCAGATAACAAATAACCTTATGGCCATATTTATTGAGTACCACGTTTGGAAAAAAAACATGTTACTAACTAGCTGGCATGTGTTTTAGGTAGTCACGTACACATGCAGAGTGGGGATATACCAAAAGCCGCAAATACCCAAAACACGTCAATTTAAAACAAAACAGTGCTTGTTCATAATATGTTAATACAATTTTTAATTGATAACATTACTGGCAATTCTGAAATATCCTTTTTTGGCAATATTGATAATGCTTATTTAATTCAGTACTACAACAGTTGCTGGTTAAAGTTTCATCATAACTATGGTACTTCATTTGATAACAAATTCAAAATTGATAAGCTTCATGAACTTACGTTAAAACTTTACAACCTACGGAAGTCGTTGCTAGTTGCTGTCCATAGAAATAACAATTTAAAACCATGCACCTAGAGTCATTACTATAAAGCTCTAAAAACACAACAGGCCTTTTTAAAATAAAACTCTTGATTTTAATTACAACTATGTATAAGAATCATAAAAAAGTAAAGTTTATAAAACCTCTATGATAGTATACAAACTAAAATAAACTAACTACAAGTATTAATCTTAATGGTAAAAAACCTTTTTCTGAACCAGGTAGCTTCATAATTATGTGTGCAATAACAAATACCTGCTAAACTAAAAGGTATAGTTCTGAATAGAACACCTGAATAGAAACTAAATATGAACTTAGTTTACATTAAATTTGTATACGCAGTAAGCATCGAACTGTTGGTAACTGCTGCAAAGCATTTAGTGACAACCCTAAAGTGTATCAATTAGTATGTCCGTCGCGAGCCGGCCAAGGGCAGCTCAGGGCTCGCGGTGTCCTGAACTTGTCTGCGAGGGTACCCCGCGTCCGGCGTTACGTAAGGACACGCTACGTGACCCTACGGAAAGGCACTGGTACATTCCAGAGTGCTTGAGGGCAATATATCCCGTATCAACTGGTTTTTCAAAATCATTTACATAATATTATAGGTCTGTACCTATCATTTCATGTCATCGTTTATAAATAATAGCTGTAGTTACAAATAGTACAACATACTCAATTTTAAGTGAATTCATTTTTTTTAAGCGCCTTGCAATTAAGTACTAAAAAAATACTGTTATGTGGTTTGCTCAAAGTAAAATTATAGGCGCTTTAACACTACATTAATGATTTTGATCGATAGAACTTGTCGTTGAATAAATAACACTAGCTTGGTCATTAATAAATAATTAGATTAGTTCATAATTTTGTTAATATTTGTATGGTCAAGTTTTATGAATTGTCTTACCACGGCGCCATCTATGGGCTAATAGCAAAACTACAGACATTTTCCTACAGCTGACACTCGGAATTGTGATAGTCTTACTATTCCATAACAGATGGCTTAACAACGTAGAATATTTCAGGAGGTAGTATATAGAGGGCGCTTTATTCAGATTCAATATCTTTTAGCTCAACTTCTACGAACAACTAAAATATGTGTTTGTCACTTCTAATAAATACTCTACAATCATACATGTCACACGATTCCTTAAATATCATTGAACAGTTTTACTGAATGTTTACTTCTTCTACATAGTAAAACCTCAAAAATGCAGGCATTCAGGCTTGTGAACATTATAACCCCGGTAGGTACTAGTGGGATTAGTCACCCTATTGGACATTAAGATATAGCACTAGAAAAACGTTTATTTTATCATTTAAGTCTTCCCCAGTATTTATAAGACGCTTATTTGTATGGCTCAAGGTGACCGGTTCCAAAACCACGAATTTAACGACGAACATAAACTCTTTTAAAAATAAATTTATTCAATATTTCGAGTAGGTTACATTTGACATACATCATATAATTATATAATATATAATTACATAAATTAACCACAACAGTATTAGCAAAAGATAACATTAAAAAAATCAAATCCGGCGCTGATTTTAAATCAACCCTGGTACCCATCACTGCAATATCCTTTTTAGACGTTAATTACACGAAATACAAGATGACTCCTCCTCCTCCCCTCTATGTGGGACCTCAATTTTTTCGACACCTAACGATCTACAAATAAAACTCCATAATGCAAGGAGACAGTGGATGCGAAGGACATTGTGGGCTCAGCCTTTGTCCAGCAGTGGACATCTTCTCCGACAGCTGTAGAAGACCATTGATAATCCGCGTAGTATGGTGCACATGTCCAACACTATGTAACAGTAAACACGGACAGAGTGTTATCAACAATTATCCACGCCGCGCGCTGACTGCACAAATAATTGAATTCAACTAATTTCTTTGTTCAACAAGATTCGATTTACTTTTACTGTTTCTATTATTCTTGAACAGTAAATTTCAAATAAAAACATGTTAAGATAACTGGTCAGGTTTGATTATCTGTGAGGTAACTTGGAAACTGCTTCTACTTGCATGAACAAGGGTTTCAGGTTCAGTAAATAAGGTGTCAAGGGGGTGGGAAGGGCTGATGTTCCATACATTAATTTTGGCATTTAGATTTTAAGCAGTTTGTTCAAGCGGTTTCGATTTATCGCTTTTCCTAAAGATTTTTTACAATAAGTGCAGAAAAAAAACGATGTTTAACAGTCTATTGTTTATTCAGTTCAGCGAGTCAATACCGCATTTGATTATTTGTGATCAAACTCTGAATAAATCGTTGAACCTTGACCGGCCGCTATACCGCGATGCCTACTTTGTGTATCCACAGTTTATTTTACGACAAATAATTCGGTTTGTTAGCTGTTATTAGACGACACGTCATTACTACCGTATCGTATCATCGTATGATCGCTTCACACATTACTGTGAGGGTAATATGTGTCGCGGCGGGGCGCGCCTCGTGCGTCACCACGCGACCACAAGCGCGACCTGTGCCCGCCTGCGGCTTTACCCGTCAGGAAAGGTGGCTAGGAACTGATATGATGTATAATTTTGTTTTGTTGGTGTTACCAACATGTTTTTAAAAAGTGTAGGTTTGCA
This sequence comes from Trichoplusia ni, assembly GCF_003590095.1. Taxonomy (NCBI): domain Eukaryota; kingdom Metazoa; phylum Arthropoda; class Insecta; order Lepidoptera; family Noctuidae; genus Trichoplusia; species Trichoplusia ni. The sequence goes on from NC_039483.1 coordinate 10,411,760, forward strand.
GCAATCATTGATGAAATTCGGGAGTTGCTTTCCTGCTTGACAAATCACTATAAAATTTCTTACCGTAAGATAATAATTACACAACAGCGTTTGGAAGACAGTAAATGATGAATTGCAGTGAGTTAGGAAGACTAATGTAATGAGCAATTAGTTTCGAGTCATCTTCCTGTGTCTAGAACTACGTAACTAGCTAAACGTTTAAACACTGAAAGCACCCAAACGTCGGCGGCCGCCATGTTGGGTCGGCCATTTTGTCGTCACGGCGCTCTGCGACATTTCACGGATAATTTGGCGGGAAACGCGGAAGTTCGCCGGTGGCCTCGTGTCTTCCGCGCTGCCCACAAAAACAGCCACCATGCCATCTTAGGCATCATAGATAATTGACGATACTTATCTACTTTGATCCTAAAATTAAACGCGCTCAAAATATCTAACGGTTATTGATTGAAATTCAGGAGAACGAGCAGGCGTTAACTGAATTCATGTCAAAAAAGACACATTTCATGATACATGTCGTTGTAGCTTTAAATTGACGTAAAATATGAATATTATTTGGTATCTAATGTATGATAACAATAATCAATTGTGAACCCCATATCCAATAGACACTCACTCATACACCGACTCCCGATATGATCGTAATTAAATACCTATTTTGGATCAACCTTAACCCTTCGCAACATTCAGCACACGTCTGTCTAACATTATAGGTCACGGATATCGGATCCGACCCAGTCATTGTCAGCCTGACAGACACCCATCCGGCGATTGTTCAGAGGCACTCTACAATACCATGCTCATTCAGTATGGAGACACAAAAATACATGATTTTGTAAAAAAAAATTGCACAATATTTTTTCCAGCGCAAAACCCACGCAAATCCATGTGATATTGTAATACTTTAGTTACGTAATCATACGCCCACCACCCTTGAGAGAAAAAAATCTGCATAGAAAATGCTTTTCTTCGGTTTTATACAACGAAAGGTCCAGAAAACGAGCACATGACGTCCGGAAATCCGCGAGTCCGCTAAGACAAAGCGCATATTTCCGAGGCTCGTCCGTCCGGAAGCCGCGCTCATCCCGGCCAAGGCTGTCGCTGCAGATGTTACTTATAGTTCACAATACCAGAAGTACTGAATGCTCTGCACAAAGTAAGACGCTGGTTTGGTAAGACGAGGTTAGGCTTTTGGCCTAATCACCCAGTGACAACGTTTATCAGTTCTCCATCTTTTTAAAAGACAAGTTATCGTGACGCTTAGACAACAGTTAGTTTGATTACGAAGCTAACTTTAACTTAGGTTTCAATTAGAAATTATTGTCTAACGAGTATATTACTATTACTCGTTACGAGTATATATGATAATTTCTTCACGCCTCCTTGTAAAGAAAGGAAGCGTTCCATTACTACAATATTTTGTATATTTTGTACACATACATGATGTGTGTACACGCGGATACCAAACATTTCACTGTACCAACATCGCTGCACATCAAATTCCATTTACCCCATGACGACGAAATTCCACGATAATGTACAAGAATTACATTGAATGCTCTCATTTTCATTCATTTAAGCTATCCCACAGCAATTAGAGCATGCGTCGAGTTAAACGCTCATTTATCATAATGTCAGTTTACATAAACCGTTTATAGTGCAGTCAGTCCTTGACCGTCACCGTTTATACGAGACCTTGAATCGTAAACAAGTAAGTGTCCAAGAACCTCATCCATTACTATTAGAAGCTTTGCTAGCAGGTGAGCTTAAAGGTTTATTAAGACAAGGTTTAATACATTGCCGGGCCACGGTGTTCTGGTATCAAAATTCATAAATCATTGCCTTCGATTTATCGCAACTCCGATAGTTCTCGAACCCTTAACTTGGTTACTTGCTTTATGGATGTTGCACTGTCATTTTTTACGGGTAAAAGCACGCCAGATGCTGACACTAACTTGTACGTATGGACCCATACAGAAGGAAGGAGCGTCAGGATATATTCATTATTTAGGCTGCCATTAATTCATGAGTATTAGTTTATTGACACTAGCTCTTACATACTAATATTGTTAACACAAGAGTCTCAAATTTACACGCGACTGCAAGCGGAGTCTATCATCTTCACAAACTATAAATTGCTTCCCACTGCACACACTCCAGACTGCACTGGGGACATTATCGAGGAAAACAGACTCTCTAACTGCAAGCGGAGTCTATCATCTTCACAAACTATAAATTGCTTCCCACTGCACACACTCCAGACTGCACTGGGGACATTATCGAGGAAAACAGACTCTCTAACGTCGAAGACGTCAGACTCACTGGTAGCCGAGTGGTTGAGGTCACCACGGAAAACACACTGAGCGCAACGTGTCGTGGGTTCGATCCCCACTTAGGACTTGTATTTTGTGTGATCCACGAATGCTTATCCTCAGTCTAGGTATCTTAGTGCATGTGCCTTTTAAGTTTGTGAAGACCCCACGACACAATGATTAAATACCTTATACTTGAGTCGTCTAAAAAACATGTGAAGTAGTGTAAACTAATAAGCGTCGCAATAAGAACCATGTAAGGTTAGTAACCTCAGTAACACAGATTACAGCTGCCATTAATAACCCTGTAGTGACTAGTTATGTCACCCTCGACGCCGTGGCCTCGAACTTGCAACTGTTAGCTAAGAGTCGCCGAAATCGTTTGCCATGCTCAATGCAATGGCAATGGAAAGCAAGCTGCAGAAATACAAGTGCGCTGTGTGCTTCAAACGAGTGGTGTATGTTGAGTATTTTTGTATACATATATGGATTTTTAATTGAAAAAACAACGACAACACATAGTAATTGAAATAACTTCCCTGTTGTTTGTACAATTGGTTGTTGTTCTTTATATGACGTATGATGTGTAATTCATGTTCAAGATTCTTCGAAATAAAACTCTACTTAACTACTTATTAGAATCACATTTAAAATCAGAATCTAAATAGTTTTATTTGTAAAACCTTTGATATTTACATACGCTATTACCTACAGATTGTCAGAGGTGAACGATAGAACGCTAACGACGATATAACGATTCCTGTCCATAAAAACTAATATCATAATCATCATCATTCCCCTGCCCGTATCCCAATTGTTATTTGGGGTCAGCGCAACATGTCTTCTCCTTCCATACCTTTCTATCTGACGTCATCTCACAAGAAACACTCTTTGCAGCCATATCTTCTTTCACACAATCCATCTATCGTTTTCTTGGTCGTCCTCTTCCCCTATATGCGTCCACATCCATACTCAACATCTCCATAAAAAGTAATAATTATGATAAACTCATCAAGTCAAACTTAAGCTAATTATTTGAATTCCCTTATAATAAATACTCTAAAGTCATTTAGTGCCGGTGCATCTAGATTGTGACTTGACACTTCTGTTCTGTCACGCATAGTGTGAACAAAACAGCGTGTCGGCGGGTGCGCGCGCGCCAGTCGCAGCTCGCGGCAGTACCTCCGCGCCGACTGCATGCTGTGACCAACCACCGCGAGTGCAACGCGGGAGATAGTTTATCTGTGTTGATGTTGTTAGTGTTACATTGTGATCTATATTACTTAAGGCAGGTAAGTTCAGTACACGTATTATTTTAAATGATTAAGTCTTAATTCATCTTTAATTCAGCTTTATTTCCTATTGGACAAATTTGTAATACTAGACTAACTTCAGATATGCATAACTATGTATTAGTTTCTCTAGACACTAAATTAACTTTATCAGTATAACGTTTAGGTCAAACGGTGCAGAAATCCACTTATTGAAAGGCTTAGGAATATAATTTTAGATGCATGGTAGCATAAGGCTATTGATAGTAAAAATGCTAAGAGAGCACGCTCCATCTGCCAGCTGTTGGCTCTGACGGTTGATCACGTGTGCAGTGAGAACTGACCACAACCCAGTGTTGTGTGTAAAGGCACGTAGTGTTGGCGTCGAGGCCCGAGATAAATGTTGAGAAAGGTAACACGAAGATGCTGATAAGTAACCATATTTGGTGATTGGTAACACGAAGATGCTGATAAGTAACCATATTTGGCTAAGCAGAGTCCATATAGAGATAGACGATAGTCTTTAATGAAAATATTTTAAAATTCGCAATTTTCTTTCTCGTCTTAGGGAAGAGAGGGTCTTTTCAGGATGTTCCTTGCATTCATTAATGATGCCAAATCTGAAATCATCAACATAAAAGTTAGTTAGGTCTGTAGCAGAATAAAATGCCACAATGCAAATCTTTGATTCGTTTAAGACTTTTTGTATTACTTGACAGATCTTCTAGAAACAATGCAATGCCATGTTTCTGCTATATCTCTACCCGAACTGCCCGTCTTTCAGTCGTCGGCCTAGTTCCGGCGGTCAAGGTTTCGGCGAAATATTACAAAAAACATAAACAAAAGACGGTGCAAATTAATTCACCAACATTATTAACAACATTTATTACTATTAGTTGCTGTTGCCTGCGGTTGCATGGCTCAGCTCTTGTATACGAGTAGGACTGTTTTATTGGGGTAGTAGGCGGTTCAAGTGAAAACTTTTGTTTTTTCGTTAATCCACAGATGTCTCGAGAAATATTTTAACAGATGCATTTCTTAGGTTTGCTGAAGAATAAATGCCTTAATTTCATATTTGCAGTACAATTACTCAACAACTAATAAATCGAGCATATTTAAAAAGTAAACAGTTTATAAAAGAATGTCGAAATGCCAAGTGCGGCGAGTGTTTGCCCGAGCGGCGCGGCGGCGAGCGTGCCAAGTTGAACCACATCGGACAACACTACCGGCGGTCGCTTTTTCTAGGCTTCTCTCGGACTGTGTATGGCAATGCCATGGTCCTTCCGTCATGCAGCCATGATCCTCGTCTGGCACGCAGCCGAGATGTGTTCTAAATAAGATCATAAAACTGAGCAATTTTACTCTCTAAGCAAAAACATTTTTCAACAGACAATTTGTAGGTACACTGCTTCCTTCAACCTAAGTCGTGTGAATTGTTCAATAGTTCTCTGCTTTTATTTTTAAAGCGACAGATAACTATTAATCAGCAAGAAATACTAATATTGATTCGATCGATAATGTATACCCAGGTATAAAACGCATCTTGTATAAGCTTGTGCAAAAATCCTTTACTCCTACCCAACTGGGTCCCTTACCTTTTCAAAGTTGAGTTCCAGTCTTCGTCCGTCCCCTCTCCAAATGTCCGGATGACTCACAACGTCTTACAGTTCAGTTATCTCGTGACATCATCTCATTCTCCTTATCGCAAATATCCTATATTCATAAAGTTCCCTCAGGTAAACCCCAGTCAAGGCATTGTTATGCAGATGTGTTCTATTGTCCCGACCCACACACAAACTGCTACTGCGCTAAATATTGGCCTTGACTGGTGTTTTGTTTGCAAACTGAGGCGATGAGACAAATCATTGTGCCTGAATATTGACTAATCGTTTTAAAAGAACAGTCTGTGCTCTGATAATCCCAGTAAATGAAAAATACCGTTCTGCCTTACATGAGTCCAGTGAAAGGAAATGAAAATAAAATTTAAGAATTTTAGTTACTTCAAAATGTGGAACCGTTTCCGAGCGATATATTAAAAAAGTACGATGTAAAAGAGACTAGGCAACATGGCTGATGTGAAACAGTTTTTAATTTTGTTGCCTCACCATACAATCACGAAAAGTAAGATCATTAAATTAAATTGTACCATTTAATCCATAATAGTACAGTAGCGCAGTGTAGCCAAATTCATGCTGTCACTCCTATTCCTTAACACTAGTTATACCGTCGCCGATGTGATTACTACCTAAGGTCTGTTATTTGACCTCAGTGCAGTCTAGATCTTCCACTATCTAAGGACGTAGTTTCTTGTGCTGTTTCGTAAGAGCTAATTAGTGTCACAGACCAGTTTTTTGTGGTACCAGCTCACTTGCGGCCATATTGTGTAAAACACAAGGCTGTGTTACTGCGAATAATTAATTACACTAAGGTGTAACTTTCGATAATTGATAGCTAGACAAATTGACTAACATATTACCTGTCACTCTGTGCTGTGAATGGTTTGGTTTGGTTAATATTGTTGTTATACAATCATATTACTAAACTGCCGCGGATACATATTACAGCCTATTTGTTTATTTTATATTTATGTTCTGACGAAATAATGCAAAAATACAACATAACAAAATAAGATGTCCAAAGGCACAAGCTTATTTCATAAAAAATATGTGTTAATTCAGACTGCTATCGTACTTATTCTTTTTCTAAATTGGCCGAGTTGTTTGTAAAGATAACCATCAAAGATTACTCCAATGTATGTTAAGTAATACTACTCGTTAAGGTAAAAAAAATACTATTACACTTAACATTATTTTGATGAAAATCCAATAGTCAGAAGTACGCTTTGTTGGTGTTATCAAATGGTATTCAAATTTAGTGGTAATTGGGAAACAAATTGGTCTATTTTCTCGGAAATTGTTTCCGTGCAATTTACCGATTGTGAATAGATATTCATGATTTGGTAATTGTGAGATAATATTAAATAATTTGTTGCTTCCCGACACTTGCTGTGCAGCATTACTGGAAATTGATTGTTTTGGTTTTTTTGCAAAAATCACTATTTGCAAAATATTTTAGGTGTTCCATAAAAATTGGTCATCCAAAACATGAAAATTGTCAGCGTTGATACTACATTTAGATACTATATTTTTTTAAATATGTTGTATCATATTTTATGGGGCCAGGTACACCGTACAGGTCTTGCTGAAAAGTTTCGTAATGTAAATTCTATGTCTATCTAGAATAGTCTAGAACGTTCTCTTACCAGTAATTCGATCCCGTAACCTTTGTCGTTTAGGAAGCGCTCAATTACCGGGCGAACCGGCGGGATTACCTATTAGCGAGCATACTTAGCAGATGCTAATTACTTCCCCACAACCATGCACTAAGTGATGACGTTTCTGGACTAATCCTAATGTTATGGCATTTGGATTAATAAGTTAAAGTAATTAAGATTGTTGCACCTGTACATAATAAGCACGATTATATCTAGTTCAAAAGTCCGATCCTTAGATTAGTGCACAAAATAATATTCTTATTGCTGAAGTAGGTTTTTTTTAATAGCTTGTAGGAAGGCAAAGACTTCTTGCTCATAGAGAAGGTACTTATCTACAATTAAACTTTACTAAAACCGTGTTACACATACCACGGGGTAGCTCACGCAAGCTCTGCGCGACTCCGGGAGTCCGGCAAGCATGTTTTACATCCCTAGTCTCTAAAGAACTTAACCAAATCTTACGAACATACTTATCTATTTTTATAAATCCCTCACTAATGGTACTTTCTCTACTCATATACACAACTATCACTGACACACAAAAGGTATTGTTTCCCTCTACATGACACTCTGACAGACTAATTTACTACTATTTCTAATTATCATATGAATATCCCATAAAACTGTATACCGGGAAACATTAACTGCATGATTGTGTTTCACTTTCATGTTTATTCATTTGTCTAGTAATTCATTGATCTAATTAGCTATTATTAAGTGTCCCGTGAGAGGCGGCCATTTCATACGACAATTATGATGTGGATAGGATTGAAGTTGTTAATCTTGGAGAGATGTGACGCGTGTCAATGGTGTGACATGCTATGTGTAATGTCAGCAGATCTACTCGTTACGACATGCGGTTTATGGAATATTAAAAATGTCATTTAGTACGTGTGAATAATTTAAAGAAGATTAAAATGAAATATGTATTCAATATTTTAATGTTGCTAATTATAAAATAATATTTAATACCTAAGTCAACACAAGTTTCTAATAACTGCAATAACTGTCGTTTCTGGCGGTATCAGCTTAGATAAGTGAGCTGCCTTGTGAAAACAACCTAACCAGTATCTTACCATTGAGTAGCCTACAATTTCTAACTACGATCCTTCTGCACCTATCTATCCAGTGGTTAGAATATGATGAAGTCACACGGCACGTGCGCCCGCGCAAGGCACGCCGCACACGTGACTCGCGCGATCTAATCGACGTGCTGTAGTGTTAGTAGTAGGATTAACTCATGTGGTTATGTAGCACTGTTAAACATTACATCTGAATATTATTGAATCGCAGTAATGTTTTTTCAGTCACCGCTTAATTTTATGAAAAGGGGATCCAGGAAATACGAAATCAAAAAATCTTCTCTTGTGAAGGTGAACATTTGTTGGAATGTCACAGTTGGTATATTAGCTAACTTGATTAATTTATTATATTAGACACACATCACATTAATCAGTCATATATCAATAATATTAAATGGAAGCATTATGAAGTTATGTCTTAAAATGTCCGTCAGAAAAAAATAGGCGAAATTTCTAACAATTTTTATATATTTATACCTTTACTGTACGCATGAAGCGCCCTGAATGTTTTAGATTAAAAAAAGAATTAAATACAGGTCTGTGGCAAAAAAAGGTAAAAAAGGGCTTTGGCAAAAATCATTAAGAGGTGACTTATTCCTTTAATAACTATCTCACACTTAATCTAAGTCAGTGCTGATAATCACTACTAAATTTTCATTATTGATTCCGTATGTCAACCCTTCGCATAACGGTTCGATTAGAAGCATCACGACTATCTTATACTTATGTGCTTAGTAACGGTGACAGCAAAATACGTGATATTAATCTAATAAACGCTTATTATTTTATGTAAATAACATTATTATTTCGGTGAAGATGTTTTTCCTCGAAAATAATAGTATTTTTCCCCTCTAAAACACAAAATTGGCATGTAATTTTATGTTTTCAACGTAACTATGTACAAACAAACATTACACACACGGTAAGTATATGTAATCTGTATAATACAGTAATTACGCTAATCTTAATATATTACGGCGATCAAAAGTAACTAGGGTTGTTATTGAGATGTTATCAAGTTACCAATTGTCAAAAATCACGTGTTTCCTTGATTCTTAGTTCTTACGAAACCTATTAGGTACACGAATATAACAAAAACAAATGAATGGGGAAAATACCTTGTTGTTGCTCAGCCTAAGAAAAGGACAGTCAAAATTGCATTTTACCCCATAGGTAATTATGTTTTAAATGAATTTAAAGTTCACAAAACTATCAGAAAATATTTATGAGGCAGTGATTCAGGATTTTATAGAGTTAGGTTTTTGAACCTAGCTCACTGTCAGATGCGTGTTAGACTTAAAAGATTTTTATAACTTTATTATTGTTACTGACTTTCTCAGAATTTAGTTGGTTGATAGTATTTTTTGATTTATCGTCTAAATATTAATGTATATTCTCAGATATAATCTTTTTATTTCGTTTCATATATTTCTTAGTAAAATTGCCGGCGTGTCTAATTTGTACAAAATGTTAAGGACGTGGTTGTTTCTGTTCTCATGTAGCTATTATATTTATTTACATTTCATACAAATTACCCAATTCAGACTGAATGAATGCCTCTAAAGCAGTAAAGATCTACAGGAGCTTATCGGCTCTTATAAGAAAACAAAAACACCCACTTAAATAAATAGATCTCACTATTGAGCTTTACAAATGAAAAACGCCTTCATTAACATTTCTCGGAATCATAAATACAATTGTATAACTGCATTAATAAAAAAGTGCTTTTTATCTTTGTTGAGACACATCATATATACTGCCACAATGTTACCTAATGAAATAATTATCCCACTATGAGCGTCCCTGAATATCAAACACTATCTGAGATAAATAGAAAACAAAAATACGGGACTGTTTCTCAGCAAAAGCATAAAATTTCTTTAAGAACAATGTCACAATAGTCCATTAAAAGCGCATAAAACTCATATTCCCACGTGTCCCGTTACTCCTCATAGCTGCACGACCACGTGGAGTGTCGGCTCACCGGCCGCTTGCTCCCCGCGAGTCGCGACCTTAGCTCAAGGACGGCGCGGCCTCGGTGCGATGACCTTGAGTGACGTCACGAGGGGCAATACACCCACGCAGAGTAAACCGCAGTTATCGACTTTGTTTAAGCATTTTCTAATAATAAAACTGGAACTGTTGCTTATGGTGAATAGTGACTGACACATTAGGAAATAAATATAAGGGGAAAACACTTTTTTTGTGACATTCTGTATCGTTTTTCTAGTTCCTATATTCCATCAGGCAATTATTTTTTGGCATATAATCATAAAACAACAATTCAAAAATATTCCATTCAGTTTAATAATTTCAGAAATGTACTTGTATACTAATATATAAAAAAACGAATACAAATGGCTATTAATGTTAGGAATATAAACATTGTTTCTTTTTGCTATGAATAAAAAACAAAGTATTACCCGAGCAACTGTTTTAATCAGTAATACGGAAATAATAAAAACCCTGACTATGTGCTAATGTCAAAATTAATGCCAAAAAATAAAAGATTAATAAGTTTGCTCACGTAGATGTCTGCGCATTGAGACGGTTCCTAAATAATAATCACATCTGTGGCAATGAAGATGATGCATCTTTAATAATATCTATAATCTATAATAATTATTTAAAACAGTATTATACATATTTATTTTATCAAATATCAATATTTAAGGAAAATAAGAAACTGTCAGAGTCTGCGCATGCGACGTTTATTATGATTTTATGACTTCCGTTTTTTAGAAATTACTTTAGCAAAGTCTAGTCTAGACACACAATTTGTTAACTGGCACACTCACTTTTCATCTGGTTTTATTGCCAATATTAACTACGCAAATAATCTTAGTTTATCAGTATCGTAAACCGGAACAGTATCAAATTATAATTATTATGAGTTGAAAAAATAACAAAACTAATAAAATGATGTCACATAGATGGTTGATGACACTCAAGTAAAATATTGATAGTAAATTTCAACGCACCATATAGAGCCCGGATAGCTCAGTCGGTAGAGCATTGGACTTTTAATCCAAGGGTCCAGGGTTCAAGTCCCTGTTCGGGCGGTTCTTTTTGTAGATATTTTATGTTATGAAATGTTTTATTAAATTGTTTTTCTTAAAAATTTGTAATATCTTCGCACGATAAACTCTTAGGCGAATGTTGTTATACTATTATGAATACAATTAAAATAAATGACGCCATTATTGTAATAAGGAATAGTCCTTATTGCTATTTTGTGGGAACGGAGTTAAATATAAATAACTAACATAGTTGTATAATTAAATACGATTAATTTGAGTCGTAAATAATATTTATAAGGGAAACACTAGAATCTGGTTTTTTAATCATGTACTCTGAGCGTCATATTTTGTGATATTTCATTATTCAACGTGTTTATTACTCGCTTTTTACCATTCCTTCATTTACTACTTTTTTATACTTTATTTCATTGACAGCCATGTTTTATTTGTGGTAACTTTTGCTACAAAACTAAGTTTAATAATAAAAACAAATTTGTATTTATTTTACTCTTAAGTATGTTTGGAATTCTAATAATACCTGGTTATTTACTTGACAAAATGACATGTGTAATACCACCAATTTACTTGATATTATAGTAACAACATGCATGCTATGAAATGCTACATCATCAAATATAACATACCTACTATTTTTTAACCCCACACGTCATACAGTAAATTAATATTTGCGACAAAATGACACAACATTGAAAAATTAAACGAACAAAATTGTCACATGAAAAAACTATCAATTTTTGGGACGCTCTGGCCGTTTTAAATCATTATTTTTTGGTAGTTATTAAATTGAAAAGTTTTTACGATGTTCGTCTAAATGTGGAACTCTGAAATTTGGTTTATTTTAATGTCGGTAAAGAAAAAGAAGGTTCTAATCAATAGTCTGAAGAAACTGCTTAATTCGATTAATGTTATTACGGAGACAGAATAGAAATCTCTTAAAGATACAATAATTTTCGAAAATATGGATTTCACAGGAAAACTGTTGTAGTCTTTCCCACTATTTCTAGCCACGTAATAATACGTTGAAATCTGTGTTTATATAAAACAAAACAAATAAAAGTTTATATAAACAAGCAATAGTAATTTATGTTAGAGATCTGTTGCTTGAAATAGATAAAGGAAACCAAAAGGTCTTCCTCATGCATATGCAGTAAGTGACATGCTTTTAATTGCGATATATTTGTATTAACATAATCAGTGAAGTTCCCTCCACTGGCACCTGGTAGGAGCCCGCGGGCTGCACACCTGGGCCGCGCTCGTCCACCTCTCTGCTCGGCCTCTGCTAACGTTAACCCCTTTTTTCAGACGTCGGGCGCCGCGGCTGGTTTCGCGCCATTTCGCCACAGCACCACTCATTCGCTCGCCACACTCGGCAGAGCGCGGCGGCCGACAGACAACTCGCACAAATAAACATTCGAATTATTCCTCACGTTCAAAATATACAACGATATATTAAAAACAATTCGCGACGACGACAAAGTTTGTGGCAAAATTACAAACATTCCTACTTATCTGTGATAATAATGAACACACAATTAATTTAATTTTAGTGTTGTGATTAGCTTAAAATAAATAAATCCAAATGCAACCGTCAAAATAAAATGTCTCGGGCCTCGGTGTTCAAAACGGTATTTTAATTTGTTTTGTTAAAATAAGTAAATATGACGAAGTATAAGTTGAACAATACAGTGCGCTCGGCGTCGGAGGTGACGCTGACATCGTACATGACGGGCAGCACGGACAGCGGCAGCAAGCCGGCGGGCGAGCTGGACACCAACCAGAACGACCACGCGGGCGCCGAGTCCAACCGCAACCTGGCGCCGCGCCGCTGCCCCGCCTGCCCGCACGGCTGCGACTTCCTGCGCGAGTCCGAGACGCTGGCCGCCTCGCTGGCCAAGCAGGAGTGCGACAAGTTCGGCCTCAACGAGCTGCGCGTGGACGGCCTGGACAAGAACGTTTGCCTGTGCGAGAAGTACAACGGCGGCTGCAAGCTGTGTCCGCGCCCGCGCCTGCCCGCGCTCACCTACACGCTGGCCGGCAAGGAGGCCTGCCTCGCCTGCCACCGCTCCGCCTGCGCCGAGCCCTACTCAAGTAAGTAGTCGACTCACCTCACCACCTGTGAGACCTCCTTTCTAGAGAACTCGTACTTCACTCACCTAGTTAAGATCTTTTCGAACCTTGACATTAATGAATCGTTTTACACCAGATCTTAAAAATATCATTAACACACGGCAATAAAATTTCAATGCAACTTAAAGGACGTGTGTATGTATAACTATAGATACACCTAGGTATGTAAAAACTGTTACAACATCTGTTGCTCAACAATCTTGTATCTTGTAATAATTGAAATCTAAGGAAGTGGAATTCGAGAGAAAAATTAAAATAATGTGACATTCGTAGTATAATGCATTATTAACATTTACATTCAAAATTCATTTATACATCCTTGGCAAAAGAGGAACTTCCTCAAGTTAGGAATACCAGCTGGTTGACAGATGATGGTCATCATTATGTGCGCAAGTCATCACCCTAATATATTATCACTGGTTACGACAATATATCGAACAGTAACCTGGCTTTGACACAAATTTCACCGATTTCAATAAGTCGTTGGATTTACACAATACACGCTTTTTATGAGGTTTCGAAACGAACTTATAATTTATTATATTATGTTCGCTATCGCAGAACGTGCATTCCGAGAGAGCGCTGGCTAACGATAACACTCCGTCGACTTTACATTTGAATTATAACTTAGAGCATTAAACTAGGTAACGAATTGTAGGGCTCACAATAATATCGATATTTGACTCAAACACCAAGAGCATCTATATGACATAACCTTATTATAGTGGAAGTAGTTAGCTATGACTTTGTGCTAAATTAATAAGCACGCCATCTCCGAGTGAGAACAATAAGAGGTCACGCGAAGAGCTGGAGATAAATCTCCTTCGCCTGGTCTTGTTCGAACACAATAGTTCTGTTGGGAGACGGTTGGTCATTAGACACAAGTATTTATTACTATAAAGACAATTCAAGGTACTTTCTCGGTAATTACACTGCTTCAGAAGAATAAAAACTCAAAAGTATACTGTAATTTAAAAAATCCAAAGGAAATATTTCATTCTTATCGTATTTGTTACAAAACTACATCGATCTATAATTTCTGCCTGAAATTTGCAAAAAAGAGCTTCATTTTTAAGTGATTGTTCTGGATTTGTTTTTTTTTCTTATTTAATTACTCGTCATTTGTTAACATCATTCTAAAAGTTACAGAATTTTCAGTAAATGGCGAAGTATTATTATTTTCAAAATAAGCAGTATACAGTAGTCAAAACGGTGTATTGCGAAGCTAAGGCTATCATCAATTGCTAAGAACATTAGTCGCAATATTTGTCTAGGGTCTATCTCCATAGAAACATTAATTAATTACTAGGCTTGCAATCACGACTATGTTTTGCGTCTTTAATACTGCATCAAAACAATCTTCAGCTTTTTTTGATCTCCTGTAGCAAATAGAAGAAAATAATAATAAAAATACGAACAAAATCAAATACCACCTACTTAGCCAAACTTGATGAAATCAATAAAGGGTGAAATTAATATATCAATAAATAAATACAACTATTTCACATGAAATGAGAAAAATCAACAGAACCGGGTCATCCAGCCAGAAGTCCTAATAAGCTAAGAAACATAAAAAATGCCGTCGAATAGAAATCGTCCACCTTTTTAAAGTCAGTTGGAAATAGCAGTTCGAGGCTGTTCCATGTTCCTAGTTTATAGTATCGTATACCAGACGTAGTTATGACTATCTCAAGTAATTCCCACAAGAGTTTTCTTACAAGAAACTATAAAATTCAATACCAGCAGTCCAGTTACAAGGGAAGCCTTGTTGTACCTATTTCAGTGCATAATGTTATGAAATAGGCAACTAGAGTAGTGTTGTATCTCGCCCACATTTATTTATAAACTTCCTAATGTTTCTGTGGGCCTGGTACTGTCGCAGCGAGGTCGGCTCTCTTTGGTCAGCAAGTCATATCCGTGTATGGCGCTGTACGTGCTTCTTGCTGGGACGGTTGTTGTAGATGCTTGTTATCTGAACTTAGAAAGGGTTGTTGTGTATCACGCGTGAGCATACATGGTCGTTACCAAGGTCTGGGTACAATAAAGACATTTCTACTGCAAATAACACAAACGATACTAATGTTCTTTGAACTCTACAAAGACTCTTCTTTGGGAGCGTTGGCCTGTCTTTCGTATAAGCCCAGTCTCTTAAATAAGGATACAATTTACTCGTCTGATATGAAGATTGATCGGAAGACAATACATAATCTAATTTGTTGTGCGCGACTGTTCAACTGTAAGGTGTATTGCACTTCCCGTGGTGATGAGACCCCAGGGTGCATCAGACACCGGACTGACTAATAAACTAAACACGTCAATAAAAAGGATTGGATTGTGCGCCTGGTAACCACTAAGCGCTGTACTTATTTATTCAGCATAAATCACTACATACATTTTCTTAATGTACTTGACTACAAACAGTTATTTCCCAATAAATTGTAGCTCTCCATTTGTACAAACAGTGGTTGTTTTTGTCGGTAGCCAATCATAAATTAAGCTATTACCATCACCAAATAAGTATTTAGCACGTAAACAAAAAAAGTGCTGTCGTAAAGCTAACGGTGTCTTTGTACAAGACTGTACAAATATTTGTCATGAGTAGGAATTGAATCCGCGACCCAGAACGGAAGGCGAAAGCTTTATTATCGACAACGGTAAGACTCCGTCAATATTTGTAGAGCCTTTAGCAAATAGTATCTGGGGTACAGCGGTAAAGAGCCAAGTTTAGAGGATGATAACAGTTTAAAGACAAACGGTTAAAAATTAAAACAGTTTCAAATTTTGAAATACCAATATTGTGGGAGACATTGAAAACACGAATAATTTTTACAAATATGATGGATATTACACATGCAACACCACAAAACTCTAGAAGCTATAAGAGAAAAATAACTTCTAATTCATTTCTAGTTGTGCTATTTTTAGTTCGTGAATCATCACAGAACATAAAGGTTGCAAGTTCTATAAAAGCAAGTAAACAATGTAACAGTGATGTGCTTTCTAATGACATAACTCTTTGTCTTACACTTTCTATGACTCAACCTCGTAAATTACTACACACCTAGATTTTATGGCTAAAATAGGGAGATGACGGGTCTGCGAGGATACCGAATCTTACATACAGTTTTAGAAATTAACTAGCTGTTGCCCGCGACTTCGTTCCCGTGGGTATAAGTTATGATTTATACCTGCCCTGTTTTTTTCACATTTTCCATTGTATCTTCGCTCCTATTAGTCGCAACGTGATGATTTATAGCCTAAAGCCTTCCTCGATGAATGGTCTATTCAACACAAAAATATTTTTTCAATTTGGACCAGTAGTTCTTGAGATTTCAAACAAACAAACTCTTCAGCTTTATATATTAGTATAGATTAGAGATAAAATATGAACCCTGTCTGGGTTCATTTTCTCCTCTAATTGATTGACTCTCTATTTGATTGTAAAGTCAAAATTTGCGTATTATATTATAACGCATGTTGTCACCAGATAGTGATTGATATGCAGACAGTTTTACTAATGTTTATTTATTTACTCTGAACAAAGAGTGTCCCAACAATGCCCGCGGGTGACGGGCGGAATACCTCGGCAGTACTAACATTAGGTCACAAGCGACTAACAAAATAGTCTATACCTACTATGCGAAGCCCGGTACCTTTGACTAATTTTCTTTCATAATTTGACAATGATGCTTATCTTAATAAGGTAGAAGCCAGTTTAAGGTGCTTGAACCTAGTTCACAGTCTCCTGACTGACCAGCACTTGTTGCCTCGCGTGGAGCTCTCAGTGCTGGGTTACTGGTGACGCCTCTAGACATGGACATATGCAAAAAAAAAAACAGATTTATAAAGATGCGAGTATTTTCTCAGATTTTAAACTATTTATCATGAATTAATATTTCATCATGCTAAACAAACCTGCAACTGCTGTAACTTGCACGTTTTGTAAACTCTTGTCGCCAAAGTTTTATGTAATAAAGGTCAAAAGGTTATGTACCCGATGCTATGATTCATAAGGGTTGCATGCAGCTGTAGTTTCTCTTCGGACACAACTTAATTTAATGAGGTAGCCTAAATTCCTGTTAAAACTAGTCTCTGCCTTGTATAGGTCTGCTAACAAAAACATTGAGATGCCACAAAAACAATGCAACCAGGAGTTGTTATTGCAGCATTTTCACACGCTATTGCAAACAGTTATCAGATCATCTGAAACCTGTGCCTTCCGCTCCCTGGCATTGCGTGTTTCCTGTAATTTTGCACTAACATCAAACGCCTCAGAGCAAGATCCGATTAGCGACAAACACACTGATTCAAGATTATAATTTACATATAATGACTGGCTGGAGTAGGCAGTCAACTTAGTTGAAATATCCTTGGGTCTTGGGAATTACAGACATAACTTCAATATCCTAAACGATCTATCACAAGGCTATGTTACAGTTTACAATAATTCTCATTCCTTCCTCATTTTAAACAGCGTGTAAGATCCCCTGCCTGTCCTCCACCTTTTTTGCCATTTGCACGCACGGCTTTCCTCTATACTACCTACCTATATTAACAGCCCGACCTCCATTTAATTTTTTGTTGAAGAACTGTAATTGTTCTGTGACCTCCGCCACTTCAGCGCGGCACCCGGTGCGCGTCTCCTCTCCTCCCCACATTAAGCACTTACTCCTCGGATGTGTCACTTCCCGGTAGTCCCCGGGCACATCGTCACGACGCATTGTCTTCAGAGCCCTGCGTCATATAGCCTTGACCTGTAGACCGAACGTGATCAAAGAAGAGAAAGTTGAGTCTCAGAATTTGTTTATCATCACTTAGAGACTAGATTTTTTTAGGCCGGAAGTTTAGTATGAAATTTTTTTTCAGCAATATTATTGAAATTGCGCAACCTTATCGTTATAGCATCCAGAACCAAACTTTAACATTGTTTTAAAAATCTTTAATCCGTAATAGCATACGCAAATGGCAATAAATAACTCTTACCGATAAACAGATTTCATGAAAATAATCGTCGGTTTTCATCAGACGCTTTCGCGAACACCTTGAAAAAAGTAAATATTGTCTTAATACCAAACTTCCTATGAATTGTAAAACAAGTTGTTTTGCGCGGATATTGTGTTGGCTGGCTGCTGGCTAGTGTTACGGAGGAATATGTTCAATTAGTGATTTGTGTATGCCGTTGCAAAATGTGATAATAAATAAACAATATTATAAGTATGGAATTGGGATTATGGAATGATGGTTCATTCAATCATTCAAGGGTGAAATTGGGGTTATAGAATGATAGCTCATTCAATCATTCAAATGTAGAATTGGGGTTTCTGGATCTCCTCTGATCCAGAAACCCCAATTCTACACTACTACTGAACTGAACCGTCTATACTGAACCGTCTATATTTAAAGGTAAGTTTGTTCTCTAAAAGTTCAAAGGAAATATCAATGAAAAATGTAGAGTTCTGTGTTAAAGATTTTATACCAAACTCTACATTTTGTGCTTTGAACAGTGTCATCAGAGACATGTCAATTTGCATGTCTATATAGTCACCCATCATATTTTCTTAAATTACTCTTGTAAAACAGTGCACAAGACGGTAAAGGCTACAAAGAGTATTTATTAATAGGATGTAAATATCATGCAACCTTAGAGAAAGGTCAATTTCTAGTGTAAATTTAAACAGTGTAGCTTAGTCTAGTCGTAGAGAACTGACCTACCGAGCTGACAAACCACTGGGTCAATGTCTCTTACACGTCTCATGAATATTAAACATGCATGCATTGCATGAACTTTCCTATTGCATATTATTACATTATTAATAGGTTATATTACGTATACTAAGTTGCGTTAATCATTCGGTATTAGAAACCGTGACATTAATTCTTTTATTATTTTAATAGTGGTTATAGATTCTTTGATAGCTCAGTGGTTAGATCACAGGACTGCCAAGTCAAAGTCCGTTAAAGCAAGTAGCGACTTTTTGAATGTTAAATATGTTTTACAAATAAATATGTCAGCTTCCGTGTTTCGGAAGGCACGTACTAATGTGGGTTCTATTCCCTGATCTCTCTACGGTCGTGGCGGATTGCCTTCCAATCGGGCGATGAGAGTCCACCTACCACCTATGTTGGCGTCCAGTTGTACACTTTAATAAGTCCCGCGCTACTGTTTGATGCCTTGCGTACTGACCTGATGTGGATAAAAGTTTCTTATTCGTTTCAAAAGCTAACTAACAGTAAAGCAAACAAATATCAAAAGAGAGAAAAAAGTGTTTTGTTTAACAATAGGAACTAGCTCCAAGTTCAAACCTAAATAATGTCAACGCGGAGTGTTCGGTGTCGATATGTATCGGAGTCTGATGGCTATCGCATAGTTGTTGCATTGTTATCGAGGCCTTCCAGCCGGCAAGCCCCAGGCGAGCTGTGTAAATGTTGCAAATATTATTTGTAGGTAAAGGAGTGAAGAGTAAGAGTCATGAGAATAATAATGAGATGTAAAAACTCAAAACTGGGGTAATTGATAACAAAGTGAGAAGGACACAACTCGCATTTGAATAAACACCAAATATTGCAACACACAGAAAAGTAAACAATGACGTCACAAAATTCTATTTTAGTTTCACTCAAAAAAACATATTTGTACAATAAAAGAACCCGTTTATCTGTTGTGTACTAAAAGAAGAATACTTTCTAAAAGATGAAAGCGCGGCGAGGACCAAGTGTGGTCTCTACATCAGGTAGAGCTAAAGGTATTGATTGTTGACACTTTCCAATTAAAGCCGAGACAGAAAATTAGCATTGCAGAGGTGATGACATGGATTTACAGATCTTAGTGCTGACTATTGGAGATGGAGACTCTTATACATAGCACTATATAGGCTAGGTTTCAATCAGTAAAGTTTCAGTGACTTTCTGCAGCAATAACAAAAGCATACCATTAGCTATATTCATATCTGTGGTAAACATGGAAATATCTCACACTTCCATGGTATCGATATGATGCTCCAAGCTGATATTATTATTATTGTATCACAAATACCACAACATACCATAACTAGGATTCCATTCTTAAGATAATCTCTCCCAGGACAGTCATGCACTCTGCCAACACTCAATATAATAACAAACATAGGTTTACAACATACTTAATATTGTCTGCTGTTATTATATTGCGCTATTGTCACTCATACAATTTGTTATTTGTACTGTGCTCAGAATTTACAATACACAACATTAATATTTTTATTACCATCGTTGAGGGTAGAAGGTATTGTGAAGGGTTACAAAAGTAAAGAGTCTAGATTGATAAAAAATATATATACTTTTATTTCTAACAATTATGTATGTATTGAGAGAGAACTACCAGTCACTTATATGGTAATTGTATGACAGATTTTACACATGCATGAATGGATTAAACTAAAACAAATACCGGAATTAGTCAGCGCTGTGACTCCGGTCCTCTAAACAGAACCAAACAGTACTGCCAGCCTATATCTTACTAGTGGCCGCTCTCACAGCCTATACCGGGTTCGAATAATGTCATTGTTGTACCGCGGGACTCGGCTATGAATGACGAGAACCGGAACACAAACTATAGACCCATATCAACAGGCTATGGTTTAGTGCGGGCCTGAACATGATCCACTAGATGATATATATGCTACATCCTAGAAGAAACCATACATCAATATCTTACAGATTTATTGCAAGCTTCGAAAGAGTGTTTATCTAATCTTCGATCATCTCTAAATCATATAATCTTATATTTTTAACACATGCAGTGTAGTAGCGGTTAACAGAACATAAATAGTGAAACTGATTACAATCCACACGTGTTCGCGCAGATCCTGAATGCGCACACCTGGCCGTTACGACCTTAACCCCTCAGGACGCTGTTGTAGCTCTTTTGTAACCGGCTCTGTGTTCAGTGAGTAATATAGAATGGTGTCTTTTTCATAGCAATATGAACTAGTTTATATTAAACTAAATAGTGATAAAGACCTTTTTATTCTGCTATCATCGGTTAACACAATACAAGTGTCTTTTAACATTAAACTTCTCTACTTCGGTTTATTTTTTTACTTACACCTAAAACATCTGCATGTCCGCACCATAAAATTACATACAATAGATCTCATTCCTAGAAGTATTCTGAGAAGCACTAATGTCTACATTTCCCGCAGCACGTACATTTGAGACACGTTTCGCACGTACTTTATTAACTAGCGGTTACATCTGCCTCCCCACGATTACATCGCACTAAGTCAAGGGGTACTTAATACCGCGCGGAGTGATCACTGATCATTAGATATGCGAAACCTGTGATTTGTTATCACAAGTGATTATTACATAATTGGTGTTTAGAAGATAGCATGAACGATTCTCAGAATAAAATAATAATACGGAGACTTGTAATCAGAAAACAGTTGGATAAAAGTAAAGTATTTAACAAACCTGTGAATTAATTGGCAATTAATAGAATAATGACCGAATTAATTTGATCAAAGCCCATAATGAGTAGTTGTTAAATATAATTTCTAATTACAAGAAGGTCTCATGTTTGAGAATGGCGGAACCGCAGCGCGGGAGGCGGGTCATTAGGTCACGGCAGATATATTACTTCATGAAAGTTGACAACCCTGCCACGAAACGCTGGCCTCGTCCCTGATATTTAGTGGTAACCCTAACTCAATACTTAACGTCGCCTAATTAATACGATTGACTGTACATTTAGCAAACTCAAAAGTTACCATAAGGCTTGAAACGTTGACCGCGGCTATGTCTACGATCGTACAAAAAATTATGTTGTTGGCAAGTTTTTTACCTTCACAGTGATTCGAAAATATATCTGGTCAGTGACCCCCCTGGCCGACAACCAGGTGTCCTTATGAGAGTCAGTTCGACAATAACAGCGACTAATATTCAAGACCGCGATCACTTTGAACTGTAATAGCTTTTTATATGAATACCAATTTCCTGAGATTGGAGAGTGTAATTAAGTTTTTCAGCTAATTGTCGTGTCAAGGCAGGCAGCCGAGTGCAGCTTCCTTTTACACGTCGCTATCGTTTTTGCCGCGGTTTTTACTTGTTCATAGTAGGCAACCGACAGGTTGGTCCTAGCTGTTTTGATGTCCTCGCCAAACATATCAACATGATTATAGAAAGTGCTGGTACAAGTCTCTTGAATTTGATTATTGCAGTTCAAAAAAACAAACACATGAAATTTTTGCTAAGAGAAGTTGGTGTCAAAAAAAATCCACAATACGAAATCGCCATCGTCAAATTCGGATCCGACTTTGTAGGTACCTTAACATCCACATTTGAATGATGAGTAATTTCCGAAACCTAACCTAACCTAGTTCTAGTTATTCCGCACCAGCGTAGACCACTTCCAACAGTACCGCTTCTTGTTCGCGATGACATTGTGGTGTTTATTTTGTAACCAGCTGCGGGCGGCGAGCGCCGGTAGCCGACGACACTCTTGATAGAGCAGTTCCTTAGGGTCCCACGAGGCGGAAAACTACACGACAAGACAAAAGCAAATACAATGATTACTCATACCTAATATATGTACGGTGTCTGATTAGTTTGGGAATTTTATACATAATGCAAAAAGTAATTACTAAAAGCAAGCTTTTTGAAGCCTCGGTTCGACAAATTTTCCTAAAAATAATAACAATAAAATAGGTAAAATATGACTCGTTAGGAACCAACCATCTCTTAAGATTACAATTTATTACTATAAAGGTATTTATTCCTTCCACAGCGTTAATTTATTCAAACACCTTTTTACAGTGCACGCGTGTTGTTTTTGTTTTATATAAACTCGTTCCCATTGTACTCAAACAACAACAAGCGACATTGACACCAACATAGGTCCATAATTTGGAACAATTTGTACATAAATATGTTTAATAAACACCCGGCCACTGTATTAGTATTGTAGAAACGCTTTCACAATAGGACTCACTTGATAAACTGTCGCGAGATCCAATCGCCAGTAGTGTGGTCATGTGGTACCAACAAGTGTCAGTATGTACATTTGGATGTAGAATGTAGATGGCTACTTGTAGAAGCTTTGTTGTTTTGATACAAGCAGCTAGATCCAACACAAAAGTACTGTTTAATTGCGATAGTGATTTACTAATCCGATTTCCGGACGAAAATGTTTAGTAGATTAAGTAAATTATGGCACAATAAATGGATTAATGGCACAACAGTCTAAACATTTGAAGCCTGAAGCTCTCCTTAACGAGAGAAATTAACTATTGTTGTTGTTTGAACCACAGTTTAATTTGTTTTATACAGAAGTGATAGGTTTTAGAAATAGCGAAAAGTTGTTAAAAGATTTCCTTTTCTATTTCAACTGTAGCTTGATTTCTGCAAACCAATTTACTGCAATTTTCCTTTCATGAAAACGGAAACAGTTCTTAAAACTTATCTGAACTCGATCTTCCTGAAAACTCGGTGTAATGTGTAAGATTTCAAGAAAAAAAACAATAGCGTCTAGCGGCAGTCCGGGCCGGGTCCGGTTTCCGCGCCGGCATTGTCCGGGTCAGCGTGTTATTGTAACGTGACGCCCGCCGTGTTTGTTGACACTGTACGAGGAACCGGCGCGGTCGCACTCTTGAATAACAACCGTGATCAGTAGGACTCTGATGTCTGATAGTAGATATGTGGGCCTATGTACAATAATAAGAATTAACCAATACGTGAGCCTGTTGAGGTCCATTGCTGGACTGAACAACCGCAAAAAAGTGCCATTTTATGCTTAGTGTATGTGGCAAGAAGGAATTATTTCAATCAGTGCGAGTTTTAAGTAAACAACTCAAATCACTTGTGATAAGTTACAATTTAGATAGATATAATTTACATAATAAACATGCGTTTCTTTGAAAGGAAAACTTCAAAACTGAAAACAATGATCTATTGAGTTGACCGCGAGGTCGGTCAAATGATTCAACAACACCTAATAACGTTGCTTTTCCATACGTTTGCTTTGTTTAATAAACAAGTGGCGATAGACATAATTGGTCATTATTTCGTCTACTCCAGCACACATCGTACGGCGACGTAGCTGCGTAGGTACCAATATAATTTGGAGTCCAAAACTATGCTGAGACTAATTTCATATCAGTAAAAAAATATTTTTTGCCAAAATTGAGACGCATAATAATTAGAGTGTTTTTAAAATCTTGATAATAGGCTGCACTAGAAGAGGCAAGAAGGAGTTTTTAATAAGTTATATGGTAGCTACCCACATTTTCTCTTTGACGACTACAGTTCGCTAAAACAGACATAATCAATTGAGATAGGCAATTGTTTCCTGTTACATGCATTTGAAACAGATAATTTTCCATTTCCTCTTGGAATTATGGAAAATTCTAGGTCACGTTACGTGTGCTGACGTGTTGTTGTGTTCCCATTGATCCGTGAAAGATGCCGGCGATTGTGTGAGCGGCCGTGACACGCCGCCGCCGATCCTGTACCCAGTGCAATGAGACATACACATTACATAGATAAGTCTTTTGAGAGTAAGAGAACAGACTCTTTTTCCTGCGACATTTCTACGGTAGAAAGCGTTTGATTTTGACGAATGAACGAGTGTCGTTAACAGTTATAGACATGTCACTTGACTGCAGCGTCATTGTATCAAAAGGTAATGTTTACGTGAGGAGTATTGTGGTCATATTACTAATTTTTTAAAACGTAACAAATAAGGAAGGAAGTTAAACGTTTTGAAAAGATAACAATTATTTTGCGTTTTGCGACCTCGTGGCATTATAGCAAATCTTATATAATTCATCAGCAAAATAGGTCTAAAAATTGTTAAAATATGGAGTTTTTTACATATTGTTATTATTAGAAAAACCGAAGGTAAGGTGATGATTTTGAGAAACATGTGTGCGTAACAACGTAAATCTATCAACAACTATCAGCCTTGAGGGTTTAATACATATAAAGGCTTTATAAATATAGCTGTGGCCACAAGCTATGTTGGTGTGAATATCTGTAGCCACATTATCTGTACGTATTTTTCCCTAAAACAATCATTGCCCACGAGGAAACGACGATGTTTTCATAACACAAGTACTTGTTACAAGAACACGTGTTATAAATAGAAATCGTAAATCCAATAAACTTGCAATGTTTGACCATGTACAGCTCTGTTGTGAACTTATAAAAAGTCAATTATAATGTTTTGATAATTGCGTTCTGAATTTAGCCAAAATCTAACTCTGTAATTAATGTTTTTATTCACGTTTTAAGTCTTTATCTATTCAGTAAATAAGTCATTAAGCCCGCGCGTCTGATTGCTACTGCTAATATGAGATCTATTGAAATAAGAATAAAACCTAATTCTATAAGTTAAGGATAAAAACCGATGCTACATATTTTCAAACAAAAAATATACCGTACTTAGTATTTCAGTCGAAGTGACTTTAATTGCATTACAACAAAATATTATAATCGTTGTTTGGAATTCCCCGATAATAAAACTGTATGAATCAGTATTCAGGTATACTGTGACTATGTGTACTGCGGTCAGCATTCTAAATGCTTGACATAGCAATTAATAGTAGAATATTACATTTAAAAGAATACAATACTTAGTTCCTTTTAAAATTCTACATTCGAAATAATTTCAATAAATTGGTTATCCTACTCAAAACTTAGTCTCACATTAGATTTGGATTTACGAGTCAAATGGCAAACACAATCAATGTTAAGTAACATCCAAGTATCTACTGAAGCTGGTCTTGAAAGAACCTTCCTGTATATTTTATTTAACCTGAAATATAAAGTTATTTTATATACCTAGGTTCTCTCTACCAGACATCTAAATAATTAACAGATTATAAGAAAACTCCGTGGTAATTAGAGGTTAAACTGAATTAGCCAGGTTATTAATTAAACGTTCAATAACGTTACGTCCTAATGCGACTCCATAAACTGATTTTCTCACGTAAAGACGAAGACGTGCAAACAGATGAAGAAGTTGGACAATCGTAGTGTCCGTATATTTCAGTGACAAGTAATAATGTGTGTTTAGATTTTTGACCTATGGGTGGTTTCAGCTATAGGTGTCAGCCAAACAAAACAGTAGCTAAAAGAATTTGATTACAATTCGGTAATTTTAAAACCTGTGCATGTCAACCGTCTTCTTCCTTTAACCGCACGTATGTACGCATGATGGCTACACATTGGCTATTACCGTGTCTGGTCTCGTGAGGTGTGAGGTAAAGCTCCGGCACGTGACGGTGGTCCCTCCGCTTTGCATAGAAAGCTGTCAGCGCGCGGCCGCGTGCGTCGCGGTCAACTCGCGAGAATTTCTCCACGCGTGCGCTTTACTGCGGTAGGCCAAGTTATGAGCTGAGCGGGCTTCAATTGAGTTTGAGATTCGTTAATTAGTATTTGCTATCATATTAATTAGGACGTCACTGATTAATCACACAGCAAGAAGACACACAGTAAGAATATACCTACTACTTTAAAAATGGATGACATTAAAAACCAAATCGAATTGCAAATTTCAACGATTTAGCACTAGTTAAATTTAGTCTCAATCGTTCACCGGATGTAGAGTTCAGAACTACAAAGTCCGTTTGAAGTACGTTTTCCCTTTTAGCTAAATTTCAGTAGGTATTAAACCCTTTTGATAAATGACATTTTTACGATCATTGGCGCCCAGAGAAAATGCTCAAATTCAATTGTATAGAATGATATGAAAACATGTATTTCGATAAGTCACGTGACTATGACCTATCATCTCCGGGCATTCAATCGTTTCCTATCAACGCTAACGATTGTCGCAAATATCACTTGGCTGGAGGGTCATATCTAATGTGTGAGTTATAGTAGTACCTGCGGCGGTCGCGCCTCGCGGACACTTTCCTTATGTTAATAGGAACGTCGGTACGTAGGCCAGGCGTGCCGCTCTCGTGTCGCCTCACTCCAATACTTTATATCGCTGCTAATGCCTTACAATTAGCGCTGTTTGTTTCATCAGCCTAATTTGAATGGGAGAGGTGTAAACACGCGGTGAAACAGCTCTCTACGAGTATTATTAATTACCTTCTAATTTCCCTAGAAAGTGGTCTGGATTTCAATATTAATGTAATGTTGTCTTAATGATTTTACAGTTGTATAAATGTATGTTATAAAGTTGTACATTACGTATATGTTATTCTGGTCTAATTGAAAATGGGCCAGTCAGAAAATCCCAGATAGTTTCTATGGTAAAGTAAATCAGTTTCAATAATGGATAGGTATAAGTAAAATAATCTGTTTTCAGTATACAATTTTCTAAATTGCACAATTGTAAGATTCAATGAAATCTGTAATCGATGAGAATATACGCGATAATTACGCGAGCATTAAAAAGTTTATTAATGTAATTTGTTTTATAGAGGTCATCCACATGTAGTGTTAATGAATAAACAATAATTTAAATACTGCGATAATACAAGCATAGCAATACATGAAAAAAAAGGAAATTCTGTAATGGTGTTCACACAAGTCGTCACCGATAATAAAGAGAATAGCGAGAGCTGATTCGAGTTAATTTTTCCATTCGATTATTTGTATTTAATCGCAAAAAGAATCAGTTAATTGCCCTTTTTAAATGACTTCACGCCTAAGCTAAAACATTTTATGTAAATCAGTTTTAAATTTAAAATAATGTATGCTTTGTTTGCGAGCATTTTAACATTATTATAGTCAAACATAAAACTGTTCACACTATACTCATGCATGTGAAATGAAAATAACTTAAAAATAAAGACGTTACTGACGTCATAGACTTAACCATTAAGCAAGAACAGGTTCTTATCTATAAATATTGTAAACAATAGGAATTATTATAAAATTTCAGCATTTATTAATCGAATATCGCAACTTTTGCGTGCAATAGTGCTTTGATAGTCGTCCTGTTAACCTATTACAATGACTTACATACCTAGTTACGACTTAACCTATTATTCACTAACTACGGTTAACTACCGGTGACCAGTGACAGAGAGTAGACGAGACGTAATATGTAGTCTGTAGTGTAACTATAACTAGGTATAAATAACGCAATAAATATCCCTTATTGAGGTTATGACCTTAATTAATTGTTTAGGAGAAATGATTCACAAAGGCCAGGTGTGTCACAAAT
The DNA here is from genome assembly GCF_003590095.1 of Trichoplusia ni. Taxonomy (NCBI): domain Eukaryota; kingdom Metazoa; phylum Arthropoda; class Insecta; order Lepidoptera; family Noctuidae; genus Trichoplusia; species Trichoplusia ni. The sequence continues at coordinate 10,440,021 of NC_039483.1, forward strand.
AACTAAACTCTAAATAAATTTACTTTTTAAAACAAAACAATTCTTCAACAAGTCTAAATGACAAATCGTTGTGTATGCAGCCTAGACATGCCACAAGCATATGCAAGTGACATAAAGAGTACCACAGCTCAGGAGACAAAACAACGAATCGAATCTTTACTTTAAAGTTTGGAATTAAATTAGCACTAAGCTGTGTAAACCCCGCTGTGCACACAATACCACACATTTTCGCTTAAAACTTAATTAACTTGCCTAGTCAATAGTCCCCTCGGTACCCTTCTTACTTATTTGTGTAAAGCCAATCACTTCCCAAGCGTATTGTGCGCTGAACAAAACCACCTCGACAATAGCATGAAACATCCGGCTGCGCGCGCGCCGCTAGCGCCGGCCTGTGTAGCATGGCCTCTAGTATGAGAAAACAGAGTTATTTAGGAAATTATGTCAGTATTAAAGAAACACAAAGCAAAACGTGTATTTCTTATTGTAAATAGAATTACAATGAAAATGTTTTTTAGAATAGTTGTAATTGTATTTATTCAACCACATTCAACAGCAACTTGTAGACAGTATTGTAGCTATAACTGGTACCACAAATATATTATGGATGCTCAACCAAGAGCAACCGCTCCCGCTTACGTTTGTACCACGCACCAAAATTGGCGCGTTAACAATCGTAATGCAAAAGATTTACAACGCACAACACTACAATGCTGGGAGCCTGGGACCTTAGTACCGCATTCTATTATCTGTGCTACCGGTCACTAAGCCTTTTGTCTGTCCCCTGTATTGTGCCGCGGGTACAATCGCCCCTCAGCAACAGATCACGATCCGCCTCAAAGCAGGTTGATCACGATCTCGGCCGCAGCGTGATACGTCGTGATTACAGATAGTTATCACGGATTCATTATAAAAAGATTTATTTTTATTTATTCTTTGGTAAACGGTATCTTGATAATATTCAGCTTGAAACCGTTACAGACAGAGAGTTGAATTATTAATCCAAACTCGAGATATCGCCTGGTATAAGTAATTAAGACAAAAATATAATTATCGCATACCGTTAACTGTCCATCTTCACCTGCGGGATTACTGTCTATTTGTGGCAACTGGTAAGAATTAATCAGATTTCTTCATTCTACATCCTCGATTACAGACAACACTTGTTGCATGTGTTACTGTTCTCTTTTGTTCGTTCATTTGTTCAGTGAAAGATATCTTTTGCTGATTAGTTCCACTGAACGTCATGCATTATTATTTCCTCGCTATTATCGTGCGGGCGTGTCGAATGCGAGTCGGTCTTCGTTGTGACTGCTGTGAGCCAGTCACAACAACACATGACCAGCGACACATTGTCAGAAACAGTTCCACAATACATGATAAAGGAACAACAAACACCTCTACACAGTAATCTATCGACACCTCCGCGAAGGAGGTTATTGTCATGAGAGCTTACTGTACTGACATAGAGCTACATCAATATATTGGGATCCGATACATTCAATAAAAATAAAAGTCTTTTAATTTCAGGCATCACGGTCCACATTGAGAGAGCAGTAACCAACCTACCTTTGTTAGATAATCATTAAACGGGACATAATAATGTACTTATTACGAATTATAATATAAGAGGTCACAACCAACTAAACTTATAGGCTTCAGCTCAAATTGAGCCTACTGACGATGTATTTATCAGAAAATTGTAAGTAATGAAACACTTATTCCTATAAATGTTTATAATTATTTAAAGGTTTTACATTAATGATGACGATAGTCAATTCTATCGGTTCCAATGATTAACTCGGCTCTCGAATATATCAGGTACAATAGGAACCTTCTGAAAAATAAATAACTTCATAATTAGATTAGATTAGATTAGAATATTCTTTATTGTACACCATGGAATTACTTATATATAATTACTTATATAATTACTTATATTACTTATAATAGCCCTCAGTTCACACGATAAAAATTCAATGTAATTTGTATTTATAGAAAATGCTAGCTATTTGTGGATTTTTCTGTATTTTCAGTTGCTCATGGCGACTTTTTAATCGCGGATCCCGATAATTAAGCTGCGTTGTTATTAATTACATAAACACTGAACATATTATATTAGTTCGGAATGTTGTCAGCGATACCAAAGTAAATAATAATAAGCCTACGTTATAAAGTAACAACGTCGACAGGGAAACTCTACATAGAGCGTAACATAGTGGCTTGTTAATAAAATAACTAATTATTTTTGACGGGCCTGTTGGTCTAGTGGTTAGTGACCCTGACTGCTATACCGGAGGTCGTGGGTTCGATTCCCGCCCAGGATAAATGTTGTGTGATGAGCATGATCATTTGTTCTGGTGTCTGGGTGTAATTTATCTATAATATGTATGTATTTAGAAATATATAAGTAAGTTTATCAGTTGTCTGGTTACCATAACACAAGCTCTGCTTAGCTTGGGATCAGATAACCGTGTGTGAGTTGTCCCAGGATTTATTATTATTATTTTTTTATTTTTTTTCATTGCTTTATCATTATGACGCTTAATTTAATGCTTATTAAATTGTTACTAATTGCTATTTATAGAAAAGGTCACAATGTTTGTGACCTGTTTCTAGAACTCTTGGTACTTAAGATTGAGTGAGCACGTGTCAAAAAGTGTTTATTTTTTTTTTCATTTTTTTACGAGCCCACGAATCCCCGTCACTATAAGTTACAGGAAGTTAAATTCAAAAAATAACCTAGGAATAGCACCGAGACACTCCATCATAACGCACTGTGTGGTGAATCGATTGTCTGTCTTGATACCCGTAACGAAATCAGCAGAAATACATAAAAGATAACTAGCATTCCACAGACTGATGCATAGAGGTAACTGTTGTCATTTATAAAAGATTAGATTCATACGAAAGTGTAATTGTTATTCTATTTGAACACAAGATAATAAGAGTAATAATTTTTTTACATCACCATGTGTAAAAAGGCAGGTGCCATAGTTCTCCGAATTATCTAAGGAACTGGTCCACATAACATGTCTCATTTATTAGACTTATTGTTTTTACACATATATTGCAATAATTTTGCATATACTTTGGATTCTTCATGTCTGTTCTCCCATAGAGCAGAGGTGAATGATCCCTTGTAGATACCCCATCATATTGTAGATTAAAGTTCTCAAGAAGGCCTCTGCACGTTGGACCTGTGTCCCCGTGCACGCCTTTAAAAAGGACCGTGTCTCTTCTCATGAAGTTAACCCGTGAATGAAAAGAGATACAAATAGTAATAATTTTAATATAATTTTTCCCACATTATCGTGATTGCATTTCCATTTACTTGTCGCACAAGTACAACATAAAGTTACTAATGATTGTACAATAGTGTTGCGTGCAATTAAACTAAACACAAAGTAAAATGAATGTACATATTAAGTGGTTAATCTTTGAATTTTCTCAGCAGTATTAATAAATAGTCACGAAGGAAAATCTTGCCTTTTGACCCTGATATCATAGAAAATTATGATTTTAAAATGTTTGTAATTATCAGTTATTATGTTACTCTTTTACTTACTACTCAACTGTGTTACTTTTGTATGTGAAAATGTATCGAAAAAAAATATTTTTGTCCTTATCTTTAAATTACATAATGATACATTTTAACATAACAATTTGATAATATATATCTAACATGAGTCTTTCTAAGATATAAAAATAATCGCTACCGATTTTGCAATAACGTAGAGTTATTTTTGCATTAATAAATTCTTTTAAGTATAGGTAAGTCAATCACCTTTAGGTAGTGTTAAATTACGGTAACAATATAATAGATACCTACGTGTATATTTTATACATGTACAGCACACATTACTATACATAGTGTTCGAGTGACTCTATGCAGCACTATTCTATATTCTGTGCTCTATGGTAGTAATCAGGCCTCATTGTAAGTCCGGGCCAATAAACTTTATGTTCAACTGGCGACTTCACAAAGCCATTAAACGTTTTAATGGTTAAAACTCTTTTAAGCACTCTTCGATTAAGCGAAATTAATCTTACTCAAATATATTATGTCATTTTGTTGCCAGTTACACGGTTTGAGCAGATGAAATGAAAAATAAAAAAGTTATTTAAGAGATCATTTATTAGGTCTTTTTTTAGGATCTAAAACCTACTAGTCCACGTTGTATCTCAAGAACCGGTATGGCTATGCAGTTGAAATTTTCACAAATGATGTTGCGTGATTTCTAACATTAAAAATAAATATCACAATGAAGTAACAGTTAGTAGGGTCACACATTTGGTGGTTGAAAAAACTTTAAGCTAATTTTTTTCCTTTAAACAATTTGTACGAAATCCTCATTGCCGCAAATAAGACTCCCACTTGACCAGCTTTTTTTAAACACATAATATGTTTGTCGTTGTTGGATTAACGGATGCGAGCAAACACACTTAACTGGCACAAGCCATACACACAACGTAACCCAACACTTGAATACACACATTAACTGTCGCTGTGATTGCGACATTAGCTGCGGAAGGCCCGGGTTCACATCTGACCCGAGTATTATATGTACTCGGAACGGAGGCAGTAGCGACACCGTCACACAGTCATCAGAAACTATTCGAAGAAGTAGTTATGTGACCACACGATACCACTTAATAGAGTCCATTGGTTATTTGCGTATGCAGGTTCCAAGAAACCTTAATTGATTTGTAGATAATAATGTAATAGTTTTTGCAACAATACCTAATCGAGTTATTGGTTTCGATGTTGTCACAAACAGTGTTTTTCCCAAGTATTGTTGCATCAATTAATCAAACAAGCAAGCGCGTCAATCAAAGCTCGAGAACGTTACATACTTAAACTTGGTGTATGTACCTGCTTCTACTTAACTTGAAACATGGACGCTACTAGATTATTTTTCTAATTAAACGTGTCGCAATATTTATCCATATACCATGTCCAATATTCAACAAATAAATAACGCAGAAACGACAAAGCATGAATTGTTGGCGTGTTTAATAAAGTTTATTGAGTGCAACAATATGAAACGCGGAAGTTTGATCAAATCTTTAGAATTCAATCAGCTAAGTAAACAACAGTTGTATTGGAAACCTGCCGCTGACACAGGTGCGGCTCATCAAATACATGTATTCATGTGGCGACGTCAAGCTGCCTGAAACAAACAGGCTGGTGTAGAGGTCGCCGCTAAGCCTCCGTGAAGATAATAGCAGCTCGACCGCAACCAAATCACTGAAATTCAAACCGAAACTAATTGAAAGTCATAACAGTTTTAAACTTGATTGAAATCGCATACATAATGAATTTTTATTGCTTCATTATATCATCTATCTATGACATAACCATTTTTTAATATTACCAATATCTACTGATAAATTATTATCAATCTGACCTGAGTATTTTTTCTGCTGCAGTTATACCAACTGCCCTGTTTGATAAGCCTAATCTAGTTCTAGAAAATTTCAGGAGTTCAAAAAGACACAGAAACCGCCTTTCTTCAGTCTTATTTCAGACATTTCTCCACACAATTGGAGCTATTTCTGTAGATGTGCACTTGGCGCGATACTAATTCACCTCCGAGTAGCGGGCTACTCGGACTATGGTTGGTATTGAGCTCGGCGCGTATCGACCAGATAATTATGCACATAATTACATCAGCCCCTGACCTTCAGCAGTTACAGTTAGCCGTACTTTATTGTGTTTACTTAATCTAATTGAAGTTTTACGGTTTATGTTGTGACAGTGATTCTGAGTTTAGACGTTTTTCGCAGACGTCTATACGCAGTGGGTGTCAAACTTTTTATTTCCTTTAGTTTTGCTGCCTGAAAACTAAAACATGCGACTTTTCACTATTTTCTTAAAAGTATTTGCAACATTATATAGTGATTACTCAGGGACTGTTAAGATTTGTAAATGATGCTAGAGCTGTGGTTGTCAGGAAGTCATATTCAGTCAATTGATCTGACGTGCTGACGTAAACTGAACAACGTCATCACCCAGCGCTGTGACCCCGCAGAGGTGAGCTGTCTAATGACTGTGATGAAGCGTCACGACTATTACAGATATAGTATAGGCTCTTCTACTAGTTTTCAACAAGGATTTAATATTTCTGCCGCGAAGACTTTCTGAACACTAATTACCTCTAATAGATGGTTTAAAGATATGTCTGCGATATTCATGGTCACAACAATGTGCAAGTTCATGACCAAGTAGGTTACCTTCTCGATGACTCGGCAGTCGCTTCCGACCTTTAGCTTGTGTTTCACTCTGTAAGCAATACTTTTAGTACTGTCGAAGCTATTTTTATGTAAACAAACTAAATGAATGCAGTGCGAAGTAAGATGTCAGTCTGTAACTCTAACAACACAGCGAAAGCGTGATGTTATAACACTGATATTTGACAAAAGTTGTAATGTTTGGTATTCCTGCTGAAACAAATCCTATCGCCTGCTGTTATCCCATGGCATCATTTTGATATCTGTCAAACCTAAATGATGTCGTCGTCTATCGTATTTGTCTATCTTTTCACATTTCTTCATATTTCATAAGAATCCCACATGTGTCGTGTATGTTTAGTAACATAATGTTTTGTGTGCAGATACAAATGGCACGTACAACGGCGAGCTGCCGCACAAGGCGGGCGAGGGCAGCGCGGGCGCGGGCGGCTGGCGGCGCGGCGCGGCGCGGCGGGCGCGCGCCTGCTGCTCCACCAAGACGCTGCTGCGCCGGCTGCCCATCCTGCAGTGGCTGCCCAAGTACACAGCGCGACATGGACTCGCAGACGCCATCGCCGGTGAGTCTGCACTCCGAATTCGTGAGGTGGCATTAGTGTAGACACGGTTAGAAAATAGAAAAGTGACGTGAAGTTGTCTTATCAGTCATTATAATACATTTAAGAGTTGGTATTTGTCTGTGCTGGCTCACTGACTTGTATGTACCTAACTAACAAGAATGACTTTACTGTTATATTGTATTCTACAAGTCAAGCCGTTTAATTTGATATCTTATATTTAGGAAGTTGTTGCCAATTTAATATAAGCATGTATGCTTATATATTGTCTATTCCGAGAGCTACGATCTTCAAACTCAAACTTATGATACCGCGCCATTTTTGCGTCGAGGACTAAAAACAGGTTGAATGCTCAAGTTTATGTAATACACGTTATTACTGTGCAAAATGCCGATATTAAAATGATCTCAGTTATAAGGCAGAGTAAATAATATTTACAATGAGCTGTAGTTTCTGTATCATGACCATCTCGTTTATTTAACTCCACGTCGCAGATTAACAAACAATAATATAATCACATCGCCCGGCGCAAGTATGTGGGTGATGCACGCTCCACTGGCGATTTAATTAAGCGCTCTGTGCGGCCTGTGAAATTGTATTAACTCTGTAACACTGCCAGCATTGGGAGCGCGGACTTTGTATGAGCCTCTCTACTCTACCCAAGTGACATTGTTATAGTCGTAAGCGTCAATGGAAAACGCTTGAATGTTTATGGAGGTGTCAGGTCACGTGATGTATAGAAATCAAATATCGCCTCCATACCTTTGAACATTATTTAAAGACACTCACGATTATAAAATGATCACTTGTGTACAAGGGTTAGCATCTGATAGCGTCCCCTTTCTGTTACTAGGTAATAGGTTCCATTTCATAAAGCCATTGCCTCAAGTAGGTATTATACTATACTGCAAATAGGTATACCTAATATAGTTTTTGCCATACTTATTCCTTTACATCTTTAGAATTATTTTTTCTTAGATTTAAGAGCCGCTTTTATTATAGGTAATCTTAGAAATGCATGCACCTTATTCCTACGCGGTAATACCTACACAACTGGATAATTTATCATTTCATAATCGCCTTGGAAATATTTATCCGCAGCACAATTAAAACTACTTATCTAACCTAACAGTAGGTCTGATTCTCAATACCATGACATTTAAGGAAGCATGAAGTTGCTGTCTTCTTCGTAATGAACGTGACAGCTTTTATGCTACCGATTACATGTTTTTTTAAATAGCACTACATTATAGACACCAATTATTTAGGTACTACAGGAGTTCCATCTTACAGAGAAACCGATGTAATGTAAATTCAGTGACTGTATTTGTCTCAAACTAACGGTAAAGGTCTACGTATTCTACAGATAAAAGATGCTAAATTTAAACAGTTATATTGTAAAGATTACAACGTTTTCATTCTTTGTTAATTCACGCTTTTGAATTTGTGACTTGTTAGACAAGGCTGGTATAACTATGTTAGGGTCGATGTTTATTGCCGAAAACGACTAACTAACCGACTGACCTCCTCTCTCCATTAACTGGTAGTTAACGGTACGCCCGTGTGTGGATGTGGGTGGGTGTGGATGGAATCAGGCGAAGGGTCAAAAAGTCAAACTATTCATCAACAGTTTCCCCTACAGGGTAATTGTACTGTAATCGCAAATAACACACTTATATGGATACACATTCATAGCCACATTTATTAATAGTATCTATCTAGTATCTTCTTACCTTTAATTCCTAGTTGGATGAATATGGATAGTTTATAGGTAATGTCATAATGTTTTTTCTTTGTATCTCACATATTTAAAGCCGCATATAAAGTATGAAGTATTTACAAGAAAAAATCCCGGAAATATGTTAAGCGCTAGTTATTAATTTGATGATTGTATCCTCCGCTATTGTTCGCTAATGTTGCGTCACGATGCCTGTGAATCACAGCTGTCGCAATAAGCTTATACTTTTAAAAAAGTAAATTTTGTGACGTAAAGAGAGAATTCACTTTCTGATTATTGATACCATGATAATACATACGATTTCTTAAATATTCATAAATTAAGAACCATTTTATAGATTAGTAGAAATATAAAAATATGAGCATGTGTAATGTTTGGTACCTACCTCGTATTTAGCAATTAATTACAGTACATTATAATGTATATAAATATAGTATAAAGCCGGATTCCGGGTTTAGGAAATGATAGCAACAAATTATCGAGCGAGTGTATTGACCTCAATTATATTGAAAATTGCACTTTTATAGCCAGGAATGCGTTGCATTATTGTCAATAAAAACAAGGGACTATGAACTCTGCGGCCTTGCATTAAGGTGTAAAAAGTGTATATTTGAGAACAGATGTATTGAGATTGGCGGAGCGTGTAATGGTCTAATGTCGTCACAGGCTTTGTGTAGCACGCAGCACGGCGGCGCAGCGGTGCAGTGTGTCGCAAACATTACGATAAAACATCTAGTTTCTTTCAATTAAAATCTAGACAAGTCGTAATAATTGTGTTACGTGACTATACTTAAACGAATATCGAAGAACATAAACTATGTAACGTTATAATTTTTCACAGCTACGGTAAACTGCCACGTTCAGACATCCATCGGCCTACCATGACTACTAAATTTTGGTCGGAGACTGGCTTATTTCTGATGGCGGTATCAACGCTGTTAGTTACTAAACAGTGATACATATGTTTCGCCTAAATTCATGTTGTACGGATCGGCCTCGCGACACTAGAGTCTCAGTAATAAGATTCCGTTTTTTCCGTCCTCAAACGGATTCAGAAGAGTTAAAACAATGCTTTGCCAATTAGGCTGTCATAAATCGAGAAATTCGAAAATCAAGTCTTAATTACTTACGGTAGGTAATTACATTTATCAGAGTTCTAAACAGCTATTTTTCCTTGTCTGTGCAACATAAATTATAATTGCATAAGAATAATAAACAATGAAATTAGGTTACCATTGATTTTTATAAGCGAGATTATCCCTAAGTCACTTCTAAATAAAGATTTTTAATCAGTACTGTTGACGGGAGTGAATTATAATTGATTTTATTAAGAATCACTTATTAAATTACGATGTCCAACGCCAGCAATCGAATCTCTTTGTTTTATTTTGTTCATCTCCGTCGTAATCCCTTCACCGCCAAACCTTGGCTCATAATTAATGTATTTAAACCAAGCTCTTATTGTTAGTTCAAAGTTTTTCTAATGCGACAATTACCAACTTTCTACGTCACAGCGATTGTTAAAACTATATAAAAACAGATCGATCTAATTTGCCGGTGACAGCGCTAACTGGGAGAAAAACCTGTTCAAATTAAATGTCACGCGCCGAAGAGCCAACTGGACGCTTCGTGGAAATTAAACAGCTTCATTTGTTTTGTTTTCGTAGAAATTTTAAATAATTAATCATTTATCTACTGTTTAATTCAATATGAAAACAAAAAGCGTGCAAAAAAACAATGTCGTATTCATGAAATTAAATCTGAATAAAAATTACTTCAGAATGGAGTTTTAATTTTTCGAATTTGATTGAATGCATCTTAATCGTGCTTTATCAACTCATTATAGTGTTAAACACTTATTAATAGACTTCATATAATTGTAACTAAAATGTTAGTGGTTACTAGAAGTAACATAATTAAGAGAATGCAGTATCATTGTGTGATGACCTGTGTTTGTGGTTGCAGGTATAACGGTGGGGCTGACGGTGATCCCGCAGGCGATCGCGTACGCGGGCGTGGCGGGGCTGCCGCCGCAGTACGGGCTGTACTCGTCGTTCATGGCGTGCTTCGTGTACACGGTGTTCGGCTCGGTGAAGGACTCCGCCATCGGGCCCACCGCCATCGCCGCCATCCTGACCCGAGAGAACCTGCACGGGCTCGGGCCCGAGTTCGCCGTGCTGCTCGCCTTCCTCTCCGGCTGTGTGGAGCTGCTCATGGGCATACTGCAGCTTGGTAAGCTTACCCACTTTATCATAATATTTGGGCTCATCTTATCATTATTCCACATATTATTATCTAGGCTTCAATATATGAACTATAAAAGAGTAAATGGAAACGTAAGTATTGTCCATTGCTTTTACTTCTGACACGTGTGACGTAACGCAATCCTGCGCAACGACCAGTTGCAAAATGAATTCATTTCTGCAGTGTTTGTAGAGTGGGGCACTGAACAAAACTCAACAATAGCCTGTCTGCGGGGTTTCACTCTGTTGTCATTACTTTGTTGTAAATTTACAAAATAATAAACAGACCGATTTCATTACATTGTTATTCACAGCCTGTCGAAGAAATCCGATCTCAAGATCAAAGATCAAGTTCAGAGTTAAAAAAAGTTACTGAAAACACATGTTAAACAAGAATTACAAAAGTTTTAATTGGTGCACAATATGCAGAACCTACTCATTCACTCCACAACTTTTTGGTAAAGCTATTGCAGCTTTACCGGGGAGGCCCTAAGATGACATTTAAATCAATTAAAACTCATTTGCTGTTGTTTTGTATCTACCATAGATACAAAATCAACTATAAGTACTTAGAAAACAACAGATTTTTCTCCTTCCGCTATTAGTAACCTCTCAGCATGTGACGACATAGACGTCATTTTTTGATTGCGCACACGCACCTATGAAGATATTACAAGTTGCAAGTTTAACTCTGCAATATTATTTAATTGCAATACATTGTGAGTAAGTAACCTATGGTGCTAAAAGTAGTTTCTTTAAGAAATTGTATGAGCAGGGCGAACATTCACTTGTTTTGTTTATGGTATGAACTTGCTCTTAGTGTTTGATCAACTGAACCATTTGCGGCTCAGCTGTACGGGTAGTAGGTCTCCCTTTAATTTATATAGAGTTTTGATCAATGCTGTTATAAAAAAGTGTCGTAATTCATCGATTGGTTGTTTTTAATTACTGAGTTTACATTCTAAATATTAGTTACTACGATCTGTTTATAATGTCACCAGCTCCGATCATTGTCCGACACCGTGTGCTCTAATTGTAGAAGAATGACAACAAGCGTGCAATAATCATATTGATCGTTTGAGATTGAGGATGCTTCTCGAAGTGATGCTAATTACTTGATTATAAAATGTACCTGTAGTTACCTTGCTCGTTCAGCTCATTGCCCCAAGTACATACACACTCAGTCGCTATATATACCCATATACCTATAACAACAAAAATTAAGACATAAAGTATTGCTAAGGTATCATTGACTCCATACTGTAAAATAGCTTTAAAATGATCTAAACACTTTGTATTTCAGGTTTCCTGATCGACTTCATCAGCGGGCCGGTGTCGGTGGGCTTCACGTCGGCTGCCGCTATCATCATCGCCACCACGCAGGTCAAGGACATCCTAGGGCTCAGCTTTCCCGGGGGCAAGTTCCTACAGGTGGGTTACAACTGTAAACACTCCTTACATACAAACAGCGTCAAAGTATCGCGGAGTCGTTGTAGTTAGAGAGAAGTTGTTTATTATCAGAAAAAATATACCACTACAAGTGAGTGGCAGGAAGTCGTCATTGTTATGATACAATTTTTTTATGTATGTTAGTATGTATGTATGTACCTATCTGTCAAAACATATTTTTATGAGTCTTTGTTATCCGCAAAAACTCACGCAAAAAGTATAAAAGTCGTTTAATTATAATAAAATTTAATAAATTGTACTTTAAATTATTTCCTCTATGACGTGTCTTTTTTATTCTGCCTTTATACCACTTTAGCAGTTTTTTGTAATGTTGCAATCAATTTATAATTTTAGTTTATGAAATGCTTATCAAATGTGCATATAGCATTTTTTGCAACGAATAAATTGCGTCTAGTTAGTTTTTGTGTAGGCAATTAATAATTAAGCTTTTTGTTGGAATAATTTGTAACTTTTTGCGAGTGTCGGTGTAGACGTGCTTTCTAACGGCCTTCGAATCGAGACTCGACACAGGCAGATATATTTGAACACCAGCAGATATATTTTAACGTTAACTCAAATCCAATGCAATGATGACTAAATGATTGCTGATACAGCGATAGATAAACTTTTGAACTTGGAGCAGTGTCACTAAAAAGTAACCCCCTACCAATAATGTATACACGGACGAGTGTGGTGTTACCAATTAATGAAGCTGTTTGTACCTATTCCTTAGAATATTAAATAGTGTCATCCCCTTGTTCTTCTTGTCGTACCTTTTTCTTTTTGACGGATATTTTCATATCAGTATAGGTATAATTGCTCAGATAGGTGCAAAAACAATTTAACTTACCTACTGTTTGTTTTGTACACCCTGATGAGCCTCACAGCCCCCTTCAGACCAGTGTTATATTATCTAAGTATGATGTTTGTTTCGTGCAGGTGTGGACGGGCCTGTACGAGCACATCGGTGAGACGCGCCTGTGGGACTCCGTGCTCGGGATCTCCTGCATCGTCGTGCTGCTGCTGCTCAGGGTATGTAGTTAACGGAGAAGCGGGGAAACTCATGTTGAAGAATTGAGAATGGGTTCAAATATATGTAGAAAAACATAATACAAGAATAGAAGTCTTTCGTAACGTAAATGACATTATCCCTGCACACCTTTCATTCCAGAAAGTGAAAGACATAAAGGTGAGTTCGAAGTCGGGCGGCGAGTCGGGCAGCGCGTGCGAGGGCGAGTCGCGGCTGCGGCGCGGCGCGGGCCACGCGCTGTGGTTCCTGTCCACCACGCGCAACATCCTCGTCGTGCTGGTCTGCGCCGCGCTCGCCTACTACTTCGACACGCAGCGCCAGGCGCCCTTCGTGCTCACAGGTAGTCACATGATGCAATCTTAATTGAACTTTCTGAACAATTATGTTTTCTAAAATTTTTACGCTCGTTTCCTCTTTCCATTCATTCCTGTGTGGTCTTCTTCTGGAATCATTCGGCTTTACGTCTTAGTTTTCTATATTAAAATTGTATGTGATGAGATTTAACCGCGTTCCCGTGTGCAGGTGAGGTGAAACCGGGCCTGCCGGAGCTGTCAGCGCCGCCGTTCTCCGCCACTGTGGGTAACCACACCTACACGTTCTCTGAAATGGCGTCTACGCTCGGCAGCGCCATATTCGTGGTGCCTTTGCTATCCATTCTCGAGAATATCGCACTCGCTAAAGTTTTCTGTAAGTATTGTACAATTTACTGTCACGTAACGTTTCTCAAAGCTCTAACATATCCATGAGGTATTTACGTAAAACTTCAGTAGTCAAATTTTAAGTATTAGTCTATTCAAGAGATATTTTGAATAAAGCATTTTGCTAACGATTGATTGAAGTTCTTTTGTACATACAAAGAGTATAAGAAATGCGTGTGTAACTCGACTAGTTGACCCCTTTTCATTACGAGGCTACATTGTCCCCCAGCGGAGGGCAAGTACGTGGACGCGACGCAGGAGATGGTGGCGCTGGGCGTGTGCAACATGGCGTCGGCGCTGGTGCACTCCATGCCGGTGTCGGGCGCGCTGTCCCGCGGCGCCGTGAACCACGCCAGCGGCGTCGCCAGCACGGCCGGCGGCCTCTACACCGGCGCGCTCGTGCTGCTCTCGCTGCAGGTACCTACACGCCACACTTCGTACTACATGCGAACCTGCTGCAGGTCGTCCTGAACTCTTTCCGCCCTATGGAAGCTAAGAAGCTCCTTGACAATAACTTCTTCTTGACCAGCCTTCACAAAACTGGGTTTACAATGACGAACAACCCCCCACCTGCATCAGCCTCATTCGTTCGTTTTTAGGGGTTTCGTATAAAAAGGATAAAACCAAATTTGAGTTATCTAAGAATACTGTCTATCCATCTGACACTGAGCTTTGCTTTGCTTTGTATTTCATTAACCTTTTTATATAGACATTAGATTTCTTCCACATAATTTGTATTTCTGTTGTAACAAACCATTATGTAGGTTTAGCAACGAAACATCAGGTTTACCATTTCGATTTTAAATTGACCTTTTTTTTTTAATTCGGACATTTTTTGTATTTATGGTGGTAACAAAACACTATAATACTCCAATTGTCTTTCATTACAGTACTTCACTCCGTACTTCTACTACATCCCAAAAGCGTCGCTGGCGGCCGTCATCATCGCCGCCGTGGTCTTCATGATGGAACTTCACGTCTTCAAACCTATTTGGAGGACAAAGAGTGAGTATCGTCTCGTCAACATACAGTTTTCTGTGATACCTATAGTCAGGGTTGTATATGCCTTATCCAAAAATTTGTGAAATCAGTAAAGGGCTGCATTCAGGAAATCTGTATAATTATTTTAAAAAACATTTGTTTGTGAGTATCGGCTTGGTTTCCAGAGCTGGACCTGATCCCCGCGGTGGTGACGTTCGTGTCTTGCCTGATGCTGCGGCTGGAGCTGGGCATCGTCATCGGCATCGCTGTCAACTTATTGTTCCTGCTCTATGCCTCCGCCAGACCTTCCGTCAAAGTTACTACTGCTGTGGTGAGCATCACTAACATTGGTAACGCAATTGTGTCCAAATATGGTATCTGTTAGACGTAGCCCTACATTGGTGTTGTGTTGGGTGGCAGTCCGCGGACGGTATCGAGCACCTGGTGGCGGCGGTGGACCGCTCGCTGTCGTTCCCGTCGGCGGAGTTCGTGCGGCGCGCGCTGCGCAAGGCGGCCGAGCGCCACCACTCGCACGCGCCGCTCGTCATCGACGCCACGCACGTGCAGGCCGCAGACTTCACCGCCGCCAAGGTACGCCCGCCTACAGACCCAACAACTACACTCCCGACTACGTAAAGTAAAGTCTTCACGCACATTTCTTTTCCTAAAAATTAAGACTTGTCGTCAGTAGTTACTTGAAGCGATAGGTATATGGGTGCATACGCTAGTATCGTTGAGGCTGGAGAGTTGTCGTTGCAGGGTATCAAGGCGCTGATCGACGACTTCCACGCGCGCGGGCAGACCATCATCTTCTACAACGTGAAGCCATCCATCGCGGAGGTGTTCCGCGGGGTCCGGCCGCGCGAGTTCCTGCACTGCTCGTGTCGCGCGCAGCTGGACCGCCTGCTGCTGGACGCGGCCCGCAAAGACCTCCGCCCCGCGCTCTGTTAGTACCCTCCGCATCATGTGGAACGGACTGCCCAGCTCCCTTGGCTTTAATACTACCAAATCGTTTCATTTTACTATTCAATAATGTTTCAAACTGAGTAAACCATATACTTACTTAGTACTGAACCCACTATAGATCATATTTATTCAAATGACCGAGTAAGACGGTAGTAACAAGCACTAACCTACGACTGCATGTTCACAGAGCGACGGCTGCGCGGGCGCACTGATCTCCGCAGTACCTTGACCGACGAAACAGTATTTATTAGCGATACCTACGTATTTATACTAGCCTAATTAATGTTAGCTAGGTTAAGTTTTGCCAGTCCCAAAGGACGAGGTCAAATAAACGTGTTGGTTATTTTAATACTTTGTTTTTAAGTTTTCCCATTGTGTTTACTATAACAATTATAAAATATATATTTCGATGGTTGATAGATATAGGATTTTGGGCAAATGGTTAAAATCAAATAACAACAGCACACATCGAGAGATAATTAATTGTTTATTTTACAATGATCGCTCCTGTCCGTGTGGACGCACAGCCTCCGCGTACAGCGGCACGGTCTTACAAAACCTTACTTTTTGGTTACACTACTATTTGTTTAAAGATTACATATTGGAATTACGTTACGCTACCTTAACTTAACATTCACTATCACTATCCAGTACGTCAACTCTCGCCGACTCTCCATAAATCAATATAAAATGGCTAAATAATGCTATCCTACCAGCGCCGAGCGGTCGCTCGACCTGCACAAGGCTTGAGCAGCGACACAACATAATCACTAATATTTTGAACAAGTTTTCTCCAAAAGGAAGTCGTCTAAGATAAAGTGAGCAGGAAATGCTTAACGTACGTAATGTTCCCACTAAGTGCGACAGCCGCGAGGCGGGCTGCCCGCTGCCTAGCGCGGCCTGCGAGCACGGGGAGCAGCGCGCTGCTAGGCATCAGCGGCGGCCGCAGCCGCTGGGGACCTATATAATAAGTATATTTGACACAGTTTATTGTGACTAACCATTTGTATAACGTGTTCTTATAAAAAAATCCCAGCGGCTGCGTCACTGATGGTGCAGGGCTTCGATCGAACGATTTCTTCGTATGAAAGACATTTGAGTATTAAAATACACAGCTTCGATATCAAAGTTATGTGTTAAAGTTACCGGAGCCCTGCTACAACCACTTGGACAACACATATTTGGTATCACACAAACACACACACAGCCGCACTTACATACAATAAACGGCACTTACTAACGATATGACACATATAAATTTAAACAAATCAACTATTTGAACATAACCTCGCTCTCCGAGTAATTTATAATAATATGTCAAGTAATCACAAAATTATACTAAAAAGGGTATATAATTACGAACAAAGTGAGCGCGGACGACACATCGGTGACATGGTCCGTGCCATACAAATATATTTAGAAACCTAGTGTTCGTAAAGTGAACAAGCGCTAAAGTTAGACTACTGCTTGAGTTGTGCAGTTCCGCACGTGAGCCTCCCTCGCGTCGCGCTCGCGTACAATGCAAGTGTAGTTTAGTAATACTTATACATACGAGTTCAATATAAATGCATTACAATCTCGCTGGCGTCTTGTGTACGTGTGAACAAGTGACCGCCCTCTACCGCCCTTTATTTTCTGTCGCTTTTTCACACGAACATGTGCCTGTTTTATTTTTCATACAATTACAGTTTTAATACAGTAAGTGAATGAAAAAACGAGAGAAATTAATTACTTAACTAATGAATACACGTAAATACTAAAATAAAAAGGAATCTCTTAGATTTCAAACTCAAATACATTTGTGCGGTCGTCGTGATCCGCTTTCAACAACGCATATAAAGTATAATAAAAATCTGTAAATCATTTAAAGCCATCACGATCGGCAGATCAACGTTTCTTACGCACAATATTGAGCCGATGTGACGTGAGACAGCGCTACACGAACACACCAGACAGTCGAGATATGGCAGTAACTGTGGAGGTGACTCGAGACTTGTTCACTGATACTTATACTATTTACATTCGACACTATTACAGTATGTATTACGTTACATTAGTACTTTGATTACAACTACGTCGAATAATTAAAGTTCCTTCTTAACACATTACTTGGATGGTAGCCCTGCATCGATAAGGTTCTGAGACCAGAAACCTGAAGACATTCTGTATGAGAAATTTAATTAGAGACGTCTAATAATGTATGTAAAATATTCTACTCTACGGAATAACGGAGAGATTTGAATATAGCGAGACCATCGTTACCGCACAACAGCGTACTCCTGCCGCGGCGCTCTATTACAAGAGCTTTCAAGAGCGACATAGTAAGCAGCGTCGATAACAACATAGCTCTCGCACAACATTAACTCTAGAAAATATCTGGTATTTAAAATATACTATAAGATTGCAACGTGTTGCCCTCTCTGACTATGAACACGATACGAGACAGGGCGCAGCGCGGTGGACACCTAGTAACAGAAGTCTAGGACGTTTTAATAGCAACTAGTTTGGCCACGAGTTTAATTTATGCCTGATTTGAATAAATCCTTATGATGTGTTCGGAGACGGTCTTAAGAACATGTATGTAGTATGTACTACATGATGATGTTGCACGTGCGCCGCACCAATCGTTGTCTCGTAAGTGGGGGGGGGTCCGGCTGGGGGTTCCTCAGTATTTCAGCATTTCTTCGTCCAGTTCCGTGAGCGCCGTTTTACTGTCTATCGCTGAAAAATACAAAAACTGCATTTGAATACATTTGTAGAGTACGTAACAGTGCGATCCAGCTCCATACTATTTAGCAGTGTGCTGAAGTACTGTATTGGTTTACCAATATCGTGACAACTCCTCCTCTAGCCAGATACAAAACAACCAAAATATACACTTAAATACACACATAACACAGGAGATCTAACACGAAGCTACAAATCATTTTAATCAGTGAGAAAAATATTTTCCGATCCGCATTGCAGCATAATTACCGTGTATTTTGTACAAGGACGCAATGATATGAATAAGACAGACCGTTACTGAAACCCATGAATATTCACAGTGATATCAAGCTGCTTGTGGACTCTTTATACCATACAGGAAAGGGCTGATGAAAAGACAGTTCAGCAAATGAATACGGCACATGATGTATAGAAATCGAGTAAGCTAGCCCTTGGCTGGCTACAGGAAGAAAGTGCACTACAAAACATATTTGTTGACTGAAGAAGAGCCTCAACCAGGTGATGCGTGGTGTCACAGCGGCCGCTACAGTACCTAGTGTGGAGGTAGCGCGTCCAGCTCCAGCCGGTGCGGCGCGTGGCCGGGGACTGCGCGCGCGGGGACCTGCCCGCGCTCATACCACTAAACCGAGGCAGACTCGGGCTAGAAATCAGAAACTCTGCGTGACAAGTTCGGATATCGGATTCGCCTCTCAAGATCAAGATCAATATATCATAGTATTTTACATTAGATTTATTTTAATTTGCCTCGGATAGCCGAGTGGTAGAGGTCACAACTCAGCTACCGACTCCCGTGCAAGACAAGCATTTATATGTACGATCGAATGTGAATCCAAAGTCCTTGTGATTAAATCTTTGTGAAACCCTCCGCGATACAAGGATTAAATCCCTTAGTGTTAGAGTCTTTTTTTTTAATGAGCTCTAAATGTTTTGAATATGAAATTCCAAACCTTTGTATGAAAAATGCAAAAACCCATACGATAGACCTCTTACCTCCAATCAGCGCGTAACTGATGAACGAAACTATTGAATATCATGTTCGATATCAAATTGAAAACAGAAAATGATAGCATGGCAAACGAATTAATAAACGACAAACATCAGAAAAAGAACTGAACTCGTGTAAAGCAGAGATGACCAAAGCCCGCACGACAGTACCTAGAGGCCAAGTCGTCCGCCCAGCCGCAGGGCGCCTCGCGAGCCCCGCGCGAGCAGAGGCGGAGCGCGCTGGGCCTAGCACTGGGAGTCACACAAGGCATTACGAGGTCAGGACTTTGTCTAGCCATCTGATACAACACCACTGAGAACTGGTCACTACCAAATACTCAACAATTCTCAGCGGAACAAGTAAACTACATATACCTATCTTCTATGCTCTGCGTTTTGCTTAACTCGGACTTTGTAAGTTCAGGCTCCTTGTTCTTGGAGATGGACAATGGACTCGGCCCAGGTTCGCTATGATTCAAACAAAATATATAAACAACCTTAACCTTATCATAGATATCGATTCTTCTTTCAAAGCATACGTCACAATTTCATAAAAGTACCTATTCTGTAAGTACTGCGCCCAGCTCGTCCCCGCTTCTTGTGTATAACTGGAGTTGCCCACAGACATCCTAGCGATACCTTCACTACAAGGACCAGTCGCACTGTTGTACATTAAAATAAGAATGGCTAAAATAGGCATAATATTGCCACTAGACAGGTATTGGGCATAAAGCAGTGAAAGCCGGGACATAACATTCAAAGAGCTTCAATTATATGACTATTCAATTCCTCATCTTATTGCTTAGAGAAATTATTCAACCGATGGGTGAAAGAGCAAAAATGATGGTATGAGGAGAGCCTGGAAGCAGCTCGGACTACAATACCTATTACTCAAGTACTCAGCCCAGCTCTCGGGCCGGGCGGCGTCTCGCCTTGCTGCTCGCCGGCTTGGACCACGCTGTTCTCTGACAATATCAAACCACCTTAATTTCTGAAGTGTTGTGAATTCATCTTTAATATCGTCGAACACAATTGTGTTCCAGGCTTTGCACCGGAAGCTGTACCTTGCCATCAACTGAACGCACTTTTGACAAATGAAACTAATCGATACTTAATGCTTAAAGTTAACGTTACATGAAAGTAGACAGATTGTCTAGGACATGCGATGTCCTGAGTTTGAAAATGTATTTCACCGCGAGGTAGCGAGACTGTTTATTGGTCGTGTTGGAGTTCAAAAGTAAGGCTAGTGGTGTTGCATTAGTGTACTCACTTTGGTCCGGGATAGTAGTATGGAGGGGGTCGCTCATACTCAGTAGGCCCGTGGTAGCGGGGAGGGCCTTCTTCCCAGTGCCTGCAACACACGCACCGTCACCAGGTGAACCGACCACCAATCTTACGCTCTACCACACTAACGCTACTGCAAGTTATCAAACTCAACACCACCGCAGTGCTTTCACTAAAAATTGGACTTTACTCGTATAGCGTGAGCTTTAATGGTTTTACATTTGTGGAATGCTTACTTCATACACTAAGTACTATCTACGCGACAAGTCAAGTTTAACGACATGGTACATTATAATGCAAGGTCTACTTGTAGGTACGCAGTAAGCTCGTGCCACTAAAACCACTAAATCATCAGCCGATACAGTGCGTCGCAAGATCTAGAGCGTGCACTGACATCTGTGTGCCACCACAAGCGGTGCGGGTTGAGTTGGAGTACTTACAGGTACTGGCGGTTGTTCAGTAATATTAACTTGACCACGTTATCACACCTTGGACAATAAAATATTAGCATCATCTTGGGGTCTAATAGGCAATCGCTCGCCTACAATGTTACGTGAGATGTATGTGCAGGACTCACTTTGGCGCCATATCATTATATCTGCGCGCGTGGTATGCGTCGAGAGGCGGCGCCAGGGCGGCGTCAGCGCGGGCCGCGAGCGGCGCGGCGGCGGGCGGGGCGCGGGGCTCCCCCTCGCCGCGGGCCCCGCGCGCCCCGCGCGCCTCGCGCAGCTCTCGCGCCTCGCGGCCCTCGCGCCCGGCTCGCTTCTCAGCCTTGTAGGCGCTACACACACGCAGAGGGAACACGTTACTCTCGGACCTGCTGCACACTCACACTCAGCTCACTTAGGTGACTGTGAGTGCTAAACTTGGAAGTAACATTGAATCTATCTTGGACCTAATAGTAATCAGCATGTTAATAAAGTCTTATAAAAAAACTTTTGAAAGTATTTACGAATTTAAAATTAAATGCAAAATTAAGAATTTATTTTTTTAATAATCATTATAAAAGGTCACAATTGAGATTAAAAATATATGAAATTCCATTATTAAAGAAAAACAAAGATGATAACACAAAACATTCGGGAGATAGTAGATTAAATAAATGTTAATATCAGTTGAATAACAAGCCAAGCTGTGAATCTATAGGAACTAGGTGTAAAACAAACTGTCTTCAAACTTTGGTCATGCAGAGCCGGCGGGGACAAAGTTACACATACAAATTAGAGTTGGTCAAAAAGCATTAGAGAATCGGGATACAAGGCATGGTTAGTAAAAGTTATAAACTAGTGCGTACCTATGGCTTAGGAACATACCGACAATTATACATGCTTGATGCTAGTTAAGTTGGTAAAACAATAACAGTTTCACAGTTCTGCTGCTTCAGTCATAAGCCGACTGAGTTTTATAATTGGTTGCATTGATGGAATTGTTTTTTTATATTGACTTCTGGTTCCTTAAAAACGTTGTTCATTGCTTATTTTATTTCAAATATAGGTATACCAACATCAAACATTGTCTTAACATTTTAAAGATAAAATTCACCTTTTAAAGAAATGGAGTAGAAACTAAAGGACATTGTTGAACTACTTTGAAAGCAGACTATAGCGCCACCAAGAAGAGAACCACACGACACACAACAGGCACTATCCTCGGGCTACAGGACTACGCGCTGCTGACTAGAGCGCGGAGATACAAAGCGAGATCGGTAGCGGGTAGCGGAGAGAGAGGGGAGTGTTACCGCGTGACGTCACAGCCGCCGCCACGAGCCCGAGTAACCCCGCACACACGCGCCCGCCACTAGCACACCTTACATTATATCTAATACCAAAACATATCACAGAACAAAGTTTTAGAAGTAGTGAATTGATTCCTAAATCTGATCGAGGCTAAAGACTTCTACACTTACATAAGTCTTAACAGCGCAGTCTTGTCTGATTCAACGCTACTTAACTCTACAACTGTGTTCTGAGACCACTTAATCTAAAATTGTTACCTTACAATGTAGGTATAAATGTAAAAAACATCGATATGTCGATAAAACGCGTACATCCTTAAATATGGCCGTACCTAATGTTACCATACATCAAAATATCAAAATGGTTAATATCATCATTGCGAACAGAAGACAAGCAAGCGCGGCGCGGTCAAAAAGTATTTAGAAACTTGACAGATAGTGGAGTGTATTCCACGAACAGTAGAGATGGTGCGCACCGCTTGTCTTCTGCCCGCTCTTAACTGGACAACTTTAATATCGTCGCCAATAATCATATCTAAGTCAATTCACTGCAGTGCGCACGATCTGTTTTACATTTGCTATGATCATATTAATTGCAGGTATATTATCTGCTGCCAACATTAATATCAAATGGAAAATATTTAAAATGTAATAGTCAAAATCTTATTTAAGTATATGTATAAGTATAATTTATCAAACACTGCGAATTCGTGTAATGCACAGAAATAGGAATAATACTTTGCAACAAATTCGAGGTAAAGCTGTATGTATAAATGCTATAAACTTTCTTGCTTTTTAAAAGCGCGTTTAAATAATATCTGGCAAAGAATTCGTCAATATCTTGCTTAGACGGTGTAAGTAGGTTGTCTACGTAAAGCTCGGCTCGACCCTACACCATTCGATATAAAGTTAAAGCACATCGTCTGACTTACACATGTACACGTAACATCGTAAACGCTAGGATGCGAGGGCGCGCCGCGACCTTACAGTATGCGTGTATCAAAACTATGTGCTCCGGCTAGCGCGGCGGCCCTCGCCCGCTACTGGACCTATGCACGTCGCTACAATATATAAAAACGTATATAAAATAGTAAGATCAGTTATACTTGTACCAGCGTTGCAATATAGTATACGGGTCACATGCTTGAGCAAACATCGGTTGTCAAAATTGTATGGTCGGGTAGCCTCATACGCGATAGGCGGTCAATATTAATTTGATTCAATTGATAAAACATTCTGTAAAAGTATACTTTGTGTAAAAGGTGAAATTTTTGAACCTTTCCTTCCTTCCTTTCTAATGATAATTCGTAGAGTTGACCTCCCAATGTTTGTCTCAAACTGTTGCAATACAGCGAGGCAGGAGCGGTTAATAGGTGAGCGAATGGACGATCTCGTTCGTAACGATCAGGCTTATGCTTAGCTATGCTACTATATACGACGTCATTAATATTTTTAATGTCATACATTAGACGTAGTGATATTCAGGACTGATATGATTACGTTAGAATACTGGACAATATACATAAAAATGGAATTGCTGTTCGACTTTTCATATTTGGTAAACGTTACTTTTAGGTAGGAATAACTCTAAGTTAAATACACTAAATGCACAGATCGATTATTTTGTGACGACACGTGAGCAGGTTCACGAAACCAGGTATCAAGTAGTAGTGGCCTAGACACAAGTCTCGAAAATCATTTAGTTAATTAATAACTTATTAGCATACATACAGCACAGTATCTATTAAATTGTTGCTGTGCCGGAATATACATGTTTCTATGTTCAACCCTTGCCTACGTGCCGTCGCTAAAAAGTCCATCTGGTCAAAAACTATATCGCCAAACACAGTAACGACGGAAGACAAATTTAATTAATTTCACAACTACAAAAAATTGGTCGTTTCAACTGCTTTACCTAAAAACATTCTTACAGTTTACTCCAGACGAAACAATATAATTTTAAAAATAATATCAAACGTCTGGAAATATGATTAACACATATTTATAGCCTCCGTCTAGAAAATCAGAGTTCCGTTGAACATACCTTTTTCGCTGTACACAGATTCTTTCCTCTGTACTCGAAATCCAAACAGGTAGACAAATGCGAAAGTAATTTCATTCCAGTTAATGGTGTTTCGTCTGTTCAAAATTGGTTAGGTACCCTAAATTATACCATAGATAGTAATTTTTATACTGATTGGTGATGATGTCATTACTTTTACAAGAGTCTTGACTGGTAATAGTTAGCGGGGGTGGGTGCGTGCAGTTACTCGGACTCGTGTATGCCGGACTCGTTATCCTCGTCCTTGGCGTCCAGGCGGGTCTTGAGGTCGTCGATGAGCGCGGGCGGCGGCGCCACGAGCTGGCACACGACGTCCGCGCCCGCCAGCAGCAGGCGCGTGCCCGCGGGCGCGCCCCCGCCCGCGCCCCCGCCCGCGCCCGCGCCCCCGGCCGCGCCCTCCAGCGGCGGCGCGGACGGGGCGCTGCGCTCGCGCCACTCCGCGATCTTGCCTTCGATGTCGAGCGTGCTGCGCTTGGAGCCGCTGTGCGCGTGTCCCCGTGTTACAACGTTTAGTAAATGGTCCTCCAGTCAAACTGACCATCGATCGAATTACGTTGGTATCGGTAGATAACACTTTTAAGTATACAGATACACTCATATTCCGTTACAAGACATAAAAAATAATTTTAATTCTGATCTTCAAGTCGAGTAAGTTTATTCACCGATATACAAGTCAATTCGGGTGATAATATCATCGGATCTGTATTTGGTCGCCGATCGTCATAAGTCATTAAAATGATACAAACAAAATCAAAGTAAAAGAACTGAACATAATACTAATAGAGCCTGTTGTAACATTTCATGCGGGAGACACAATCTCATGCAAGTTTATTGTTAAGTTCTATTATTATTAAAATACATATGTACAACAACCACATGCAAATGCATGCTGGAACGCTTACAAAATATATTAATATGAATTATTCCCCCAATATAACCGCTAGTACCTACATAGAAATACAGGATATTTATCAACAAGAACCAAAAATAAAAAGCAAATCATGCATACGAGAGTGCCGTCAGCTTCACCGAAGCGCACAGTGAGGCGCGGCAAGCTGCGAGCAGACCCGCGGGGGGCGGGGGGGGGAGCATGCGGGGGCGGGGCCAGGGAGGCGGTGGGCACTTACTTGGCAAGGGGTACGTTATCGCGGTCCGCGTACGCGTCATACAAATATTCACTGCAACAGACAACAGACACAGCGTCAGTGAGCCGACACCGCGAGATCATTGCGCAAGCTGCGGCAGACCATCGCCGGGGACTCACCCGCCCTACTAGTGCCGGGACTAAACCCCACTGACAACATACACTACAATGTGTTCACTGATCCTCGGGAAGTGGCTGCGATAATATAGAGCTTAATCATAATATTATGCTCTTATATTAGAAATACTGAACACTACAAAATGTGACAAGTATACTATATTTTACCTAAGACACTAGAAGGTAAGAATGTAGGGTGTGAATCAATGGTTGAAACAAAACAAAATAAAATAACTTAATTAAATCGAGCTCGGATCGGGATCCTGTCCTGGCTGTGCTACGACAAGGCTTGGAGGGGGGAGGGGGGTACACGCTCAGACTACATGCGCACATAATATAATCACTTCTCACGGTAAGTCCTGAATACTGAATACCAACGTTACTCTACTCAGTGTATATCTCAACACATTTATTGCGGATCGTGTACGTCAGTAAGCACGATCGTCCAGTGCTGACGTCATACACCTACGTACATGCTGGCTTGCTTCAATATATCCAACGTAGATATGCATTAGAGCTTGACACAAACAAGGCAACTAATATATTTACAACATTGCAAATAAAATGTGAAATCTACTCTTTGACATTACATTGCGGGTTACATCTAGCGCGATATATCGAGTAGCCCGAGACCGCAAGCAATGTATGCGATAGCGATGCATGCCTACCTCGGGCTAGAATATTAAATACAGAGATATCTGCTCTTAGCCATACAACAATGATACGACGAGGACACACTCAAATAACTAATGTTCGTTGGATTACAATTTGAAGATTACATTGTAGTTATAAGAATATTGAATAAATTAGTGTAGTAATGAATAAGGCACGATGGCGCCGTTGCAATTATAGTTCAACGAACATCGGCAGGCTGGCTAGGGGAGCGTGCCGTGCGGTGGAAGAGCTGTGCGCGAGTGAGCGGCGGTAGTGGCGGTACCGTGCGCGGCCGCCCGCGCGCGCCCTCACCGCCGCCGCCCGGCCGCGCTGCCGACAAACCCGCACGTCAGGCCCAGAGCCAGGGGCGCTGGATGGCGGTGGGTGAACAAACCAACACAAAAACATAATCACAACATAACAAAACAAATCTAACTATCTTCATCTTATTTCTGCCATATTATTTTTAAACTCACAGGTTCGGCTCAAGGCAAGTCAAAAATATTTCCTTTTATTATTTAAATCACCATTTCAATTGTTAAAAATCGATCGAACGTAGTAACAAATATATAGAATGTGTTTTTAGTATTTGTATTGTGTACGACGCAGCGATAGCTCTTCGACCGCAGCACCAATGCTCAGCCATTACCACACGGCATGTTACTTTGTGCAACAACATAGTTAATGTTATACTCTCCAGACAACATCAATATAGGAAACAATTTTACTAAGAACAGAAAAATCAAAATTGCGCCCAGGTTACTCATAATATAATCAAAATTGGATCGTGATTTTTTTATTGATTTGATTATTATAAGAATTTTCCAAATCTGATAAAACAACGTGTCCCAAAAATAGTGTCCCAGGTCGAGCAAAGTTTATGGCAAAGATACGTTGGCAGCTACACTGCCTTAAGGAAGCTGCGGCGGTTCTAAGCGTATTTATAGTAAAAAATATGTATTTACCAAAAAGCCCAATATACCAATTTACTTTTAAATATAAATTTTGTTTTTAAATTCCAGCCTTACATTGCTTACATTCTTGGAACACGTACCAACTGATCCAATATCAATTGACACGGAGCATATTATTATTATAGTTACCAACAGCACAATTGGGAATTATGCAAAGTAAGAGTAAGACTAGTGTCGGCTACCGTACAGCAGCGGAACACCGAGTCGAGGCGGCCGGTCCGGTGCGGGCTTCTTGCATACCGATATACATATGTACACGAATCCCATTCACTACATACAGTACAGGAAGATGAGGGGTGCACAACAAACCCAAACATAACTGACAGACACACCGACAAACTCAGTCTAAATAAATATCAAATCAATGTTAACACAGCTCTCAAATTAAAACAATAACTAAACTTTGAAAATTAGTCAGAACTCAAAAAGAAACGAAACAACTGAGAGGAAGGCGCGGCGCGAGCGGCGGCGTGACGTCACGCGCCGTCCGCGCCGCGCGTGACGATGGTCGTGAATGATCTCTTACAACACAGTGTGCAGCCACAATACACAACGGACTAAACGATACAACCTAATTCATGTTGTTGCGGTATAACTATAACGCTTCTTTGCTTAGAAAAGCTACAAATAAGGATATTGTGGCTGCAAGTTTTAGTGTCAGAAAATATATATATTAATAGTTAATTGAAAAGTAAGATGGTGCCGCGAAAATAATCCACTCGGATTCGATAGTTTTAAGCTGGGCTCCCACGGTCAGAGCAGGCTAGGCCAGGCCGTAATGGTATATGTAATGTTAGTCACCAGGGTCAGACGCCGGACGGGCCGCAGGATCCCAGCTTCACACGGCACTCATCGGGGGGCAAAATGAGGCAAAATACTTTAGTTTTATTTTTAAATTCCGGCCTCGTCTGTTAATAGTTTAAACTCGAAAACTTCTTTATTTTCCCACGTTTTTATACACTCGCTTTCTTGTTTCTTTGTCGTTACAGTTTTTTGCAACTCAATTTTGAGGCACTTCCCGATAAATTTTCAGGGTAGCATCAAAACCTGATGACCATGAAATTTACAGCTATACGAAACGGCTGGGCCAATTTTGATAAAATTTGAATGGAGTGACATATAAAAACGTGGGTTTTTGATTTTTATATTAAATATTAAGTCAGCAGAGTGAGTAACATCTGAATTGCGATCAGTTTTGATCTTTCATAATAAAGAAGAATTCGTATTTAAAACGAAAGTAAAGTATATGTTAATCATGGCTTTTGTAAAGATTTGGGACTTTAAACTTCTTTCTTTTGTTTTATTCAAAAGCCATGTAAGGCTCCCAACAATCTCAAGCTCAATGCCAGTACATTCGTTAAAGTATACCATAATTATGTCCGTAGTGCGTTGTGTTTGCTCAAATAGACGCAACAGTATAAAAATAAGACACGAGCATCATTTTCGGATAAAGATTGTTGAGTGCTTTACTTAAAACGACTGCGCCTATATGTCCGAAACGATGTATAGTCGCAGCAGTTTGAAGTGTAGTAGTGTAAGGGTGTAGTAGTGGGCAGGGCGGGGTACTCACGCCTCGACGAGCGGGCCGGGGTAGGCGTCCACGTGCAGGTACAGGCGCGCCAGGCGCTGCGACACCAGCAGCAGCGGCGCGAACAGCAGCACGCACCAGCACAGCGACATCCAGTAGCCGTTCTGCGGGAGGCGGGCCGGTCAGAGCGGGCGGGCGGGCGGGCGGGTCGGTGGGGGGGGGGGCATACGCACGGTGGGCATGAGGATCTTGTTGCAGGCGGCGTCGCGCGTGGCGTTGAAGGCGTTGGACAGCGGCCCGCAGCGCCCCACCTCGTGGCGCGCGGCGTGCAGCACTCGCTCCAGGTACTCCTCCAGCTTGCCCGCGATCACCTCCGCGAACTCCTGCGTCATCTGTGGACGCACACGTCTCACTCTATATATTGTGATTGTTGCGGCGATGCGTCTTCGACGGTAACCCGAACAAATTATAAATTATGACACCATATAAATAATATACCCTACATCAGATATAATCTTTAGCCATTAGCTCGGCGCACTCTATGCATTGCAATTTTCAATAATAGGTAAAAATAATAATAAATAAATGCGGACAACATCACATACATTGTTCTGAACCCAAAGTAAGTTGCTGAAGCACTTGTGTTATGGAATTCAGATACAACGAAGGTACCACAAACACCCAGACCCGAGACAATGTAGAAATGTTAATTTTTACATTGACCCGACCGGGGATCGAACCCGGGACCTCAGAGCTAGCGACACCTTGAAACCGGTGCGTACGCCACTCGACCACGGAGGTGTACGTTGAAACAACTGAATTAAACTTGGTACGCCTGAACAAATAAAGTGAGTTTTATAGCCATAATTGTAAGTGTGGAGCGCTCACATTCTGTAGTCGGTCGGGCCCCTGCGTGTTGAGGAAGACCTCAGCCTCGGTGGTCTCGTGCATGAGGTAGGCGATGGCCTCCTTGAGCGAGGAGTGGTTGAAGCGCAGCGAGTCGCGCAGGCGCGCGGCCGTGGTGTTGAGCTGCGCGGAGTCCTGCTGCATGGGCTGCAGCACGTCCTGCAGCAGCGCGGCCAGCGCGGCCGCGGCCTGGCGCAGCGAGCGCGCCTCGCCCGCGAACAGCGGCTGCTGCAGCGACGCCGCCGTGCTGTTGAGCTGCCGCGCCAGCGAGTCCAGCGCCAGCGACGTCATGTTGGTCTCCAGCTGCGGCACACCACACAATACCCTCCACTCAGGCCCGGACAATGCACAATGCACGGTTTACTGCTAAGCTCATTGTCCATTCATAACGATTTCTATGTTTCATAGAAGTCGTTTAGGCATTTTACGCTATTACCAAAATATTTCATAACAATAATTTAAGAATTGGGTATAGCCATATCGTTTAGCAAAACATTAGTTATCAAATATGCGGATGAGTAAGTGGTAGCTGAACGGATGTTATTAATGAAGTGGTTCTTATAAGCTATATAAGCGTATTATGAAAGTGAAATAATAAACGTCATTACTACTTGTTAACGAATGGGATAACGATTACTGAAATCCATTTTTGCCATATGATATTTGTGTTGTTCTTTTTACGTCGGAGCCACACTAACGAGAGAAATGTCATTAATTATCACAGTAGCCACAAGTTAACGCGATTATTTACAACGACATGAACATTGCGGTTTTGCATTAGCGACAGCTCAAGTGATGATACATAAAAGAATGTCGGCAGACACGTACGGCGGTGCGGATGCGGTCGAAGTCGAAGTCGGAGAGGCCGGAGTCGGCCAGCTGGCGCAGCTTGTGGCGGGCGGGCGCGCGCAGGATGGCCACGGGCGCGGCGCGCGCGGGCGCCAGGCGCGGCCGCAGCGCGCCCACGCGCGCGCGCAGCGAGCCCGGCAGCGCGCGCGCCGCCGCCGCCACGTCCAGCACGCGCCGCAGCTGCAGCGTCTGCCAAGGGGCGGCCCACTGAGCTACACGCTTCTACTCACACGGACAATATCAAACCTCCACCACAATTCATCACGATCATTTGACCCTCTTTTCTTTCTTGTCTAAAAGTATCTTCTAAATCGACAACTACCTGATAGCAGCATATTGCATTGGCACATGTAAGTTAACCGTTGTTACCTCGTAGACGGTTTGGTTACGATGGCACTGCACGAGCACTGAGGTCATGTTGAAGTCGGGGTCGGTCTGCTCGTTGAACAGCGTCTTCTCCAGGTCCACCAGCTTCTCCAAGTCCGCAAACAGACGGTTGTCGCGAGGCTCGCTAATAGTCGCACAAATTATTCATTACTTTGGTAACTATACATTTTACATGATATTTAAATTGGATTGTCTGTTTTCTAAATAACTTTCTTTTTTAAAATCTCACTTTTATGCCAGAAATTAATTCACTAACGAAAACTCATAAAAACCGGTAAAATAAAATACGGTCAAAGTTTCTATCAAATCTCTTTCTTAATTTTATCAACATCAAAACCTCGAACCAGGTTTATCAAATTACATCGT
Organism: Trichoplusia ni; assembly: GCF_003590095.1. Lineage (NCBI taxonomy): Eukaryota > Metazoa > Arthropoda > Insecta > Lepidoptera > Noctuidae > Trichoplusia > Trichoplusia ni. The sequence continues at coordinate 10,471,649 of NC_039483.1, forward strand.
ATTATTTTATTCAATCGCGGATTCTGCGTCCTGCGTTAAAACAATGAAATAAAATCATTTATTCTACAAATACGGCAGACATCATTTCATTAAATTTTTAAAGCTGGCTAGAGTAAACATTTCTTAGCTGGTGTTATTGATAATATATTATGTGAACGAAAGAATAGGGAGGGTCCTCACGTGAGCGGGTCGCAGAGGAAGCGCTGAGCGACCACGCCGGCCAGGAAGTACACCAGCATGACCAGCGTCACGCCGCCGCCCAGCAGGAACATCATGCCGGACCCACTGTAACGGTAAGGGGAACACAAATTAAACTTGCTTCACAAAATCAGAATACATCCATCCATCCACTTATGCACGGATAACCAAGTGGATGCGACGTTTTATGTTTTCGATCTCCGCGTAGGACAAGCATTTGTGGGATCCACGAATGTTTGTCCTAGTCTGAGTGTCTTTGTGCAGACTTAAATGTTTGTAAAACCCCCTGCGACTTACGGATTAAGTTCCTTAACGCGTAATGCGGTATTTTCAAAGTTTGGTTGGTGTGGTTTTTCCCTTATGAATTCATAGTATTTTCAGCCTGACAATATTTGGACAGTAAGGTAGGACACATGAGTCACAAACTGCACCGGCGAGACATCGGTCCGACTAGAATGTGTATTTTATTTGACGGGCTATTGTTACATCTCGACTCATTTGTTATGATAATCGGTGTTACAATACAAACAACTGAGATGCAATACACAGATGACGTATGATTATTTAGATATTGAGTAACTGGTTAACTGACAGCATTTTGAAGTATTTCGTGGTCGTTGTAATAGTCCCCGTGGGTAAGTAGATCGTACCACAGCAGGCTCTTGGAGCCGGCGCCCTTGTTGCAGCAGTCGCTGGCGCCGTAGACGTCGGGGCGCTTGCCGCAGACGCCGCACATGAGCCCCCAGGCCAGCAGCGCCGTGAGCGCCAGCAGCGCGGCGGCGGCGCCCAGGCCGGCCAGGCGGCGCGGCGGCGCGTAGCGCGCGTGCAGCGTCGCCAGCGCGTCGGCCGCGCCGCGCTGCCGGTCCAGGCGCTCGCTGGCGTTGCCGGCCAGCCACGTGATGCGGTCGGCCAGGCCCGCCAGGCGCTGGCCCGCCTCGCCCAGCGCCTCGCTCACGCCCGGGATGTGCTGGTCCACGGACCGCTGGATGCCGCGCTGGATGTCGCGGAACACCTTCTGCCCCTCGGCCACCTCGCTCTTGATGTCGCTCTCCAGCAGCACCGTGACGTTGTTCAGCAGCTCCGACACGTCCGGCATCTGCACCCGCGAGCGTCTAATTACTTTTATTGTTCCTTTAAAATTATACTTTGCTTGGATCTAGAGATGTTTCTTTTCACTTTTTATTTCAAACTAGCGACCCGCCCCGGCTTCACACGACTGCAATGCTAATATACACTACATAATTTCTTTAACGTTTATTTTGATAAGGGTTCATCCCAACATAACAAAAACAACTTCGAAATAAGAGTAAACAATATTGTAGAGCATTATTTTGATCTGTCTCGTAGACTGAAGCCTACGTTTGCAATGTAAGTGCTAAAAATTAAGTCATTTTCGACACAACACATTAGAAATCTCAAAGTATTTCTCTACCATTTCCTGGATGTCATTATACATATAAACCTTCCTCTACAATCACTCCTATCTATCACTATTATTCTTAATACGTTGCTTACCTTTAAAGATTTAAGCATACACAGCGTTACAGGAATAGAGAAAGGGACTTTGTTTTTATACTATGCGGCTATGTAGTGTAATATTCAAATAAAAGTACCCGTGACGTCAATAAAATAAAACATTCACAAATAAGCAATCAGAACCTTTCATACATATTAATTCTATTATTACAACAATTTGTTCATAAATTTCCTTTTTGTTATAGAGTCTGATCAATTATTTGTTCTATTCAATATTTCTTTTAGACTACAAATTTTAACTAATTTTATCCTTATTCATTGCCAGCAACTTACTAATTATAGCATACAACTAAATAACAAATACGTAATAAAGCGATTTTTTTTCTTGTGCCGTATTGGCACATCATACTTACAGTAGGAAAATATTTGTCGAGCATCTGTCCCAGTTAGCATGAAATAATTCAAAATAAGAACTATAATTTCTATTAAATTTCAAGAATTAATAAATAACACGATTTAGATGGATAAACAAGGAAGAGGTTGCGAAGATACTGTTAAACATGCACTTCAACGATACCTGGCTGTACTGTATCTCTGTGTCGAGCTGTCCGATCTTGTACTTGTTCTGTAGAGCGACGCACTTGGGCTGGTCGCACTTCGCCAGAGTCTGCAGCAGCTGGTTCTTAACTTTACGAAGGCCTGCGGAAACATAGAACACCATGAGCACCGCCCGCGGACGCTGAACTAGATGCAGGTTGTTTAAATGAAATAAATGAAGATAGTAAAAAATAAAGTAGTAACCGGAGTTGAGTTGTTCCGCCCGGTGGCGCAGCGAGGCGGTGAGTGACTGCACGGTGCGCAGGTCCGCCTGCACCTCGTCCAGCTGCTGCACCATCTTGTTGAGCGTGGTCACCGACACGGCACGCGAGAATTCGCCCAGCTTCACCGACGCCGTCACCCCGATACCTGCCGCATACGATATACCATTGGAGACAACACACCATGGGTATGTGTAAATGTAAAGTTACATCTAGGAACGTAATAGACCAATAGCCGTTTGCTAATTGCTGCTTGAGGTAACTGGAAAACTTGTAAGGGACAGGTGACTAACTGTATAGCATGGCGTTCAGCTTGGTTTCGAGCTCCTTGTAGTTGACGACGAGCAGCCAGCGCGCGTGCGCCTGCGTGGCGTTGAGGAACTCGCGCGCGTCGCGCAGCCCGGCGCGCAGCGAGTCCGCCGCCTCCGCGGTGCCGCTCTCCACCTGCGAGTCCGTCGCGAACGCGCACACCACACCGAACCTAGGGACACCGGTGTTGTTGTACAAATACCCACTTTGCACGCTGCTAAATAGCCACTCTATTTTGAGTTGTTATGCCTTAATCAATATTGCAGGTTAAAGACATCGTCGGAAACTTACAAAAACAGAGTGAGCAGTGCGATGAGTACAATGGCCAACAGTCCTTTGAGGCAGGCGTCGTACTTGCGGTCGAAGGGACGCCTTCGCCGCCCCACGCGGCACCAGTAACAGCAGCACCAGAACAGACTGGAAAGATCGCCTCATTTCATCATAATGCATACAGATAAATTTTTAGAGCTAGTAATATCCTTATCAGGATTTTGGGATTTTTAAAAACTACGTACCCGGCCAGTGGCAGCACAGCGATAACGAGCACGGCGACCACGACGAACGCGGTGGGCCCGGCGTAGTGCACGAGCAGCTTGCGCCACTCCTCGCGCACCGGCTTGATGTACACATGCCCGTCCGCCACCGTCACTATGCCTGCAAGTGCAAACCACATACTTGATACTGAGTATGCCTGTTGAGTGTCGATGACGGACTTAAAACCGATCATGCTATAAGTACTACCTACAAAATGTAAAAAAATTGCCATAGCTTATACTTGTACTTTTTGTTATAAATTGCATTTGTGTTAAAGGTATTTGTACACTATTGTCTATTCTTCAAATTGATTGAAAGGCTTTCATGGTTACATAAGATGTACTGGAATCATTGCGCCCAGCACTGAACACTTGTCGTTGCAGTTCACAAATATAATTCCTACAAAAACCGCGTGTCTAACTATGTAAATCCAATGCGTTTATCCGTGACCTGCGACGAGACGAAAACACAACATTATAGAGAGTGTTTCGCTAGCTCCGCTAGTTTCCTCGACACAGCAGCTGCGTTCTTCGTTCCCAGAGCATCGCTAGCTGTGCTCTAAATTATTAACCGCGTCTTATCACTTCGGTTTCAATTGCATCTCATCAAGCGTGAGAATCCATATGCTACACTAATATGCACCCTAAAACTATAATGATAAAGCGCAAAACTGGTTTGTAACAATTTATACCATGAGGATACGGTGGCCTGTTTAGTTAGACCAATTGGTGAGTCCGTAAACGAATGTACTATTGGATCAGTTTAATGAAGCTCTGTAACTCGGCCTCATATAGGTACCTACCATACTTACCCTACCTACTTGCATATGAATATCATTCAGGACTTTAGTTGAACGGCGTGGTTTATTCTGATAATTAATTGATTAGCGAATTCAACTAGTTGGCTGGTATTAGTAGGATGGTATACAATTACATCATGCATGATTTAATTAATCTACTAATTTTATGGGAAGCAAAAAAAACCAATTGAATTACTGATAATTTTAATTTGTAAAGGATAATTATAAAACATGTCATTCAAATAAAGGAAATTGGCTTGATAACGACAAGCAAATGGTTTTGTTTTAAAATGAATGTAACGATAACACTGACATCTAGGCAATTAGACATTTCGAATTTATGGTTTTACCCCACCAACGTTTCATGAAACCTGAAAACAGTACGTTTCAAACCTATCTCAAACATTTTCTAGGTCTTCCACTATTTCTATATTATACCTGTTTGCAGGAATCACAGGGATGTAGGTATAATTATCTTCTGAGTGCCGCTTTTTGCATTAGCACTTATGAACCATGTTTGATGCGCTAATTGTCGTCGTCGTACGGATTGAGAACCCCTGGTCAAGGGGTGTGGTGCGAGAGGTCTAAGGTTCAGAGAGAGCCCAAATCTTGAAAAGTTTTTCATTTATTTATTCCAACAATATCTTTGTCGGGTTTGTAAGGGAAAACCAGAGATAATTTTTATGATAAGGTACTTGTTAGGAAACGTTGTTATCTGTAGGGTATTACCGTTATGAGTAGGGTTTTATTTACATTCATAATGCCGTTGTTGTGGTGAGCACAGCGTGTGACGTGGGCATTGTTACATGGTAATTAGCTACGTGTGGTGTCGCGGAGACGACGTCGGCCGGCCGTGAGGCGCGCAGCAACGCGGCGGCGCAGGGTCAACACACTTCTCCTGCGGCTGACACGGGACCAGAAGTTCCGACTCTCAGTCACAATACCATCGTAGGCGACGCTACATTAGGAACATCCTCACGTATTACTATTGCAGCGGTACTTACTATCTTCTTTTACAAGTTGTGCGGCTTTAAAGATGTTTACACAGCTAATGCATATTCACATTGCGTTATTTTAATCGTAATTCTACTACCTTATTTATGAGTGAATTAACACGTTACTCTGAAATTTCATTTTTAAATATAAAGAGATTAATTTCGAGAGCAATTATTTATATAATAGTGTGATAGAAATAATAGAGGATTTTTTATTTTTTCCCATCTAGCATGGATCGACAGCTACATAAATTATGGTCGTTACGATAGTAATGAAACGAACTCCAAACCACTTACAAATTCCCACAAATGCTATCAAAAACAAGTGCGTAAACAATAATAATTTCAAATAGCTTTAGACCAGCAGTGCTCGTTTAATTGCTGTCTAGTGTTATTGAATTAATAAAAATCGAATTCCCACACATACAGGGAGCACGCACGCGTGCAGCGCGGTTGCGTTTCGTTGCGTATAATTTAGAGGACCTTGGCCGTGCGCACGCGCCGCGCTCCGGTGCGCCGCGTAACTGCACCGGCCTACGTGTAACACTAAGCGATACTTAATTTACCTTTGCGCTACACTCGTACATCCTTCATAATTTATATCAAGGATTCCCGATTTAAACGTTAACTATACACTAATTACTATGATAATAGGGCGCAGTTACACCGGCCACTGCAGTACTGAATATCGAAATAAGATGCTCCTAAAATCAGAACTGTCACCATGTATGACACTATGGCGCAAAAAAGGGTCCTAAATCTAATATTTGTGCTTTAGGTTATGAGTCATACTTGGGCATATTTTTTGGTCATAGTGAATGAGCTAAAGCGAGATCATTCCCAGAGATATTGAAAAAAATAAAATTAGGCACCGCACCGCGCCCCGGCCGCCACCACGCCGACCTGCGCCATCAGCACGACCTCGTCGGCGAGTGAAACTGCGCCCGTTTCATGTTGCTCAAAACAACTCGACTAAGTGTAGAGTTTAATGATTTGATCATTTCATATTGTGACCACTGTGACCAACCACTTAGTAGATCATTCTATTTCATTTTAAAAGAATGCCAGCCATGTCAAGAATAGTATATAGAATAGTCAATTCTACGATTTAGTCAGAACTTTGAAACGCAAAGCAAATTTCCTATGACCATCAATATTTTATACAAAAACCAATCAAAACGTCATTGTGTTGCCACATTAAAAAAGAAATAATTCGGGATTTGTATGAGAATAAAGAATATAGCGGCAGAACACATTATTTAAATGGGACCAAATACATATGACGAAAATTCAGAAAAAATATTTCGTGAATTGATTCGGAAGCCGTTGTGACAATAAAGCGGCTCGCTGCGGACGACATATGCCATTCGCTTAAATGTAAAAATCTACAACATTGATAGTATTACGCGCTTTTTAGAGGAGGCTGCTCAGAAAACTGTAATAAATACTTTATTTTCAATATAAATTAGATAAAAATAATAATTAAACGAAAACATTTAATGATGTGTGAATCTTTTATTGGTACACATTTTTGTTGTCATTTCATTTAGTAAAAATCGAAAATGCTGTTATGTGATCGATCCTCACACAAGAAAGACAAGAATGCGTTGCATTGCCGTTAGGTGTGTAACTAGCTTATAATGTGTGTTCTACCAGCGTAACGGAGTGCACGCACAGTAATTCGATCAAATTGCGATGCGGTGCGTTATGACCGTAATGCTCATCGCTTGCCTTGATCCAAATCCGAATCCAAGTGCCTGACGGACGCGCGGATACGCGGTCACTCAGACCCCGCACGCGAGATTCCTCGCCTCCGCCGCGCGTCCCGTTATAACACGAACTCTATACGACAGTGTGCAACTCAATAACTTCAATTCATATAAAACACTAACGTTTGTATTAAAGTCAAGGTCCATTGTTCATTCAGAGTGTGCTGTGTATTTTATCCTCCAAATTTTTAAATACATCCGCGTTATTATACTATACAAGAACTGACAATGGTTCCGGGTTGAAAAACACTATTTTCCCAAAACAGTATATACGAAACGACGACATTTCTACTAGTTCATTATTCTGAAAGCTTAGCGTTTAGTTACAACATAACGATGATGTAAGTTCTAATCGTTTTATTTAATTAACCACTAGTACGGTCAGTTAACATCAAATGAACAACAAATGGAAATTAACAAGTAAATAGAATCCATGAACAAGGTCCGGAGTATCTCATTTCGACTGGTTCTTTTATTTTGTTGCTGGACTGAAGACGTAAAATGTCGAAAAAGAAATTCGTGAAGTGCCTCTTATGTAGTAGTAGAGTCACAGCTTCACAAGGAGAGCGCTCGAGTCCGCGCTCATTACGATCGCGATATTGTCACAAGAACCGCTCTCCAGCTGGCACGAGAGCTCACTGCTCACGAGCACAACGATCACACTTCAAAAATATAATCCTTTGAACATTTTAGAACACTAAAATATATAAGGTCAAGAAGGTTATCAAGATTTCAACGGTTAAATAATACAAAAACTTTCCAGATGGGAGTTGGAATCGCTCCTGGCGATTTTTGTATGGTTCATGAGCTTATATTAGGCATTTATATAATTAACTGCTGTTTTATATTTTAATCTTATTATCTCTAGCCGGGCTTCAGATTAATTCATCAGTTTCTACTAGGATATGTCCGGGGATGAATTGATTGTCGTGCATTAGGCGAGCGTTTACTGAGGTCACTGAACTGTGCCCAAATTCGTACCGATTATACCTGTTGCTTGGTCTGTAGGGTGGGGTCGGTGTAGGCCCGCGGGGAAAGAAATCACTTGGCTTACTTTTGCTATGAGACCTGACTTCTTGTCCTCCTCTCTTTCGGAGAGCAATCGAAAATCCTTGTCGTTCATTAAACTCTGGAATATTTCCGCCTCTAATTACTAGTTACGCATGTTTTATTACAAATAATTATTTTCATGAAAATTATGTGTATAGGTAATATAATCATAAAGAATTATATTATCTTTACAATTGACGACAGAAAATAACTATTTTACTTTAATAGATGTGATATGCTTTTGTAAATATGCTGTTTTTAATGCTAGGTGCAGTCATCAGCTCATTGATTTGATGAAAATGATTATGTTCCCAAGAAAACAACACTTCATCAACTTGGACTCGTACAAACAAAAAGTACATCCCTGGAGAGCGCCGGCTCGTGCCGGGAGCAGCGCGGGCCGCGGGGCGAGGCGCGGGGCGGGGCGCGGGGAGCGGGGAGCGGGGCGGTGCGCGGGGAGCAGGCGCGCCGGGACCTTTTGTGAGCCGGTGCAGCCGATCGATAGCTGGAGCGCCGCCACGCCAAACATTGCTACATCGGGATACCGGCACGGATCTGTATTGACCGACTGTACCTATGTACAACATAGGCGGCTAGCAGACGCTATCTGCGTATATTGGGCTCACCAATTACTTTGTGTGGAATACCCACCTAGTAGAAGACTTGAACCGACTTTACTTTTTTAGCTTTAATTGGGTGTCAAATTGAGCCGGGAGCAAAAATTGCTAGTCTTGCAATAATACCGATTGCAAAGGAGAACACTTCGACGGCTTTATTAAGACCTACACGAAATCATAGGAGTATGGCACACATATGTGCGTTTTTCATAATGACCTCAATAAATAACCAACCATAACCCAGAATCGACTTCCAGAGACTCCTCAACAAATAAGCAGAAAGTTCACAAGTAATATCGAGATTCTGAACAGAACACATGGTTATCTATCATGACGCAGCATGAGAGCTGCGGTTTAAGTACATGGGTGAAAGGATATCCACTTAGGGAAATAAGTATTAATCGATAAGGTCTTAAGTTTGAAATCAAATACCGATTATCTAACTTTCGTATCAAGTACCAAAGCCAGCCCCAAACCGCTGAAATGGTGAAGCTATTACTGCTATATTATAAATGCTTGCAAAGTTGACTGTAAACGCGACATTCAAGATTGCTTCGTTGGCAAACTCTTGGGTTCAATGAATCCTCATCAATATTATTCTACAGCTTTTGCCTTAATGAGTCATTTTCCCAGAATGTCCATCTGCAGTGTGTATTACAATGGCATATTATGCTCGTTCGAAACACAACGGACCAACATGAGTAAGGACATCATTGACCGAGTCACTGAGACGCTTCAGATTACTTACTGCTTTGAATATGACGATAAGTGTTTTGAGAATGCTTCAAAATTTCTTACCTGAGAACAAAAAGAAAAATCGTTTAAAACAAGCTCTTTATCCGAATTCATTTTGAATTTAGTGATTCCTGATTGAGTAATGCAAATATGTTATATTTAGAAATATATTATCAACTAGCTGTGCCCGCGACTTCGTTCGCGTGGTTGTTGAGAACAAAACAACGTCGTTTGCGTCTCGATGCTCTCTTGAGACCACAAGTTGCGGTCCGTGTTCTTTGTGAACTTAAACGTGACTCCCTTTCGGTGAACGTTTCAGATTCACGTGAAAGAGCGATGTGCTCTCGGTTAGCAGATAACCGTGCTTCACGATCTTCTTCCGATTCCTGAGACCTACTAAGTCTCATCCTTTTCGCATTTCAGCTATGCAGCGAAAGGTTAGTTTTTTTCTTTGAGGCATTTTCAAGGAAAATTTAAGCAATAAAAAAACCAACAACACTTATGACCGAATAGCCTACAAACGTAAAAGAACGGTGAGTCGAACAGTCTAAAGCCGCGTATGCACGTACGAACAAATTTGTTGAGTTACATGATACGCAACAACTTGGTTCGCACGTGCGTACCACTATCGAACATCGAACACTCTGTTCGTCAAACATGTTCGCGGCGATCCTTGTAGTGTGTTCTGTATGGACGGTGTTCGAAGAGCTTTAATAAATGTTACGCAACAAAACTGTTCGTATACCTAGATCTGGGCGGGGTGCGGGCCCGTTATCGCAGTGCGGATCCATCTAGGATCCGCTTTAGGAAACAACATTTCGTGAATCACTGCGAACATCAAAAATTCTCCGCTACTTCACAATCGACCACTTCCAACGGCGCCGTCATGGCTACTAAGATAGAGTTCACGACTGTTGTTCGCGAACTCGACTCGAACTATGTTTGCGTTCGTGTTCGAATATGCCGTCCATACGTACGAACCAAATGTTCGGGTCTGGTGTTTGTGTTCGCTATGTTCGTGTTCGTACGTGCGTACGCGCCTTAAGTATGACAACGAATCGTCTGTTCGTGGTCGTGACTCAACGAATTGGCTAAGTTACTGTAAAACGATTGGCACTATTAGATACAAACTACGAAGTAAATAAAATACTACTTTCCTACTTCAAACCAATGACCAAACGAAACCAAACAGCCAATACTTATATTTCGACCAATTTAGAACAACGATTATCTTCCAAGCAACCTAAGACCTTTTACGACACACTCCAGAACTTTTAAGACACTAAACGAAACCCAATTTTTAAGTAAACACGGTCGACGTGATTCTCGCGCGGAATCTCTTAACACCGCGATTCAGAAAATGACGTCATTTGCACAACGCCATCTATCGGATTTGGATTTCAACTATCAACATTAGTTCTATTTTTAGTCTTAAGATGTCGTTGCAAGTACTATACTGAATTGCGTAACGTAATATTTTACTACTTGAACTCACTAAATTAATCATATCTTTTGATAGAGTGAACCGATTTCGATGAAATAAAAACTAAGTTATACCTCAAGTTGCGTATAATTTTTGTATATAAACATTGTCTGCATTGAATTCGTAGATTTTACGTGATGCGCGCACAAACAAACAGATAAACAGACAAACAGACAAAAATTTCAAAAATGATGGAAATGGGTTCTGTTACTTATCTTTTCACACGCTGGCTATTTTTTTTTTCAATTTCTTCAATGTACAAAAATTACTTTTCTACAGATTTATTATATGTATAGATATAGATTGGTTGGGACTGGTTGGCATTGTTTGAAAGTTGGTGAATATTATATTATACTGACAATGGCAAACCACTAGAGGATTACGATATTCCTATTTTTGAAGACAATTACTATTTTAAGGTGACGTCTGGTAGGCGCTCAATAAGTAAACTTTAAAACCACGTCATATAAAAATATTAGACTTAGGAGTGCGGTACTGTATCTCCGGGGGGGTTAAGGAAAACTCAATGATGTGCGAACAAGGTAAAAAAGGGGTCAGAGACAACGGCTCCCCGGAGCGAGCACGAATCACTGGCTCGCAAACTTAGGCCTGCTTTATGAGATGAAGGAGTATTTTGGGCACTGGGTAAAGGTTAGGCAGGTAAATAGCAAAACGAGTGTCATAAAGTGTGGTCTTGTATATTCAGTGTACCTATGTACACATATGTACCTGCAGTTTGTATCAATGTAATCTAGCATTACTTTGATAACATTATTCATCGTATAGATACTAAAACAGTTCTATTAAGTAGAGCAGGTACATCTTAGGAAAGCTTCCCACTAATGAACGGTGCCCGACAAAACGGCCTAGAAACATACTCGAATGGCACACGCATGTACAATTTAATTACGAGTTCAACGCGTCACACTTTCCCGCGACATGAGAAAGCCACTCTATTATTTCGATCAGAAATTATTATTCCTGGCTCTATTGCAAACCTACGTAGTTAACATCTCTTTATACTGAATTACTCTATGCATGGCCTTAATTATGTTACAAATGAAGTTACGAACGTGATTATATCAATCCGAGTATAAGGTCATCAACACAGATAAATATGACCATTCGAGAAAGCCAGTTATGAAACCGGTGTCTATGTGTTCCGTGTGGTGTCTATTCAGTATTAATAGCAACACATACTAATCGCAACTGCCACAGTATCACCTGTTTACTAGAATCAACCATAGGTCATTAACAATCTGATGAGTGAGGCTGTTGAACTTATAACTCAATATTGATTAACAAGAAAGTCAGTCAGTAGTTCAAAGGATCCCACCTGAATAATGGGTGCAAAATTATTTAAAATAAAAAAGTTAGCTTTATTGTCATGCTTAGAAAAAATTAAATACATACCTAGGATATATTTGATTAATTTCGACTACTCCAATTTTATTAGGGCGTATTTTTTATAACTACTGACGATTGTAATATTGATCGAATATTTCGGGGGCCGACTAGAATCAAATACCACTTAAGTGAGTGCTTAAGATATGTTTACACTTGTATCGATGGGCAAGGGGCGGCACGCGACGGGCGAACCTCTACAGCTCTGCCACAAGTTTTATAACTAGGCTACATCATATTATATGTATAGATATTTTTACGGATTTCTAGAAAAAAACGTATTGTAAAGGTAAATAAATGTACAACACACGTCACCAGTGTAATCAGTTCTATGGTAGTATCTTCGAATATGCTACATAGTCTACATACTGATTCACCACAAGTACAATACATTAATGATTTCGCCGCTGATAGCTAGTAGATATATCGATAACGTTCAAATTAACACTGACTCTACTAATGGAATATTTCGCTTTAGTGTCGGTAAACCCGGTGACTGCTAGTTTCATGAAGCATCATTTAAATGCTTAGTGTTCGTTAGTTTTAACTTTCTAGAAGATATGGTAAATGTAAAATCCATTTCAAGTCCTACCTTAAATTTCTTAAATTTTAAAAATAGTATCGATAAAACACATTATAAATTATACAATAAAAACATTATATCAGTTTAGCTCAATACTTTACTCCTAAGCATGTGTACTGTTTACACAGCATGACAATTAAAGATAACAGAACAAGACTGAACTAAATTATTTACTTAATAAGAAATAACTTCAAAAACACCAATTTTGACTAATTATCAGATTGACATTTATTTTGTGTAACTTTTCTTTTAAAAGTAGTAAATTTAAATTTTGGCTTAACTAACATGTGCGACTCAAGATTCCTATCTATATAGGAATCTTGGTAATAGGAACCTTGCGTGTGGTCGTTGCAGGTAGCTCCACGAGCCCCAACACGACCAACAACACTTTCTAACAGCTGAGCCATATCTCCATACAAGAGACTAACACCCACGCGCCCGCACGCCGTCCGTATGCCTCGATAGGTCTCTTCGTGTCAGGGACAACTCCTACCGATAAGGCAAGTTAGTGAGCGAAATTCGTGTAACTTTTTATATTGGATTGTCCACTCTGGCGTATTTTTAGGCTTAACTGAACCGACCCCGCCCCCGCTTCAGCTCATGATCAAGGACTCCAGTTGGGTCTGAAACGAGTTCGGCGGTCCCTATAAATGAGCCTGTGGAAACCATTGCATCATTTAATAATTGTAACATCTTTAATTTCAACAAGGGTCTAGTACTCAGGTTTAGAGGCTACATTTCGTTATAATCGTAAACTTACGATTGAACCACTACCTTAACAACTTTTTTTTTGTAATTAAAGAAGAAATTTAAACAAAACCACGGGTCGGTATCACAGAATGTATAGTGAAGATATAATTAATAACGTTGTGGTTACGTTAATCGGCGTCCGTGATCAAACTCTTCATTAGTCTTCATCCAGGCGAGCAGGTTCGATGGACTTAGCATTCGAACAATGTCTAGTTACGGCGTCGCCTGGAGGTAGGACTGGATAGTAAAAACTTAAATTCAAAACCTTATTCCCAAATAGGTATTATGTTTAGTGTACCGCGGCTGATGTGAGGGGCGGTGATTTAATACCGCTTCCGATATTGGGAAGGTAAATAAATGGGATGAGGATAATCAAGTGATCAACGCGAGCGGAAAATGTCCCGACGCGGCACGGTACGTAGTGCAAACGAGGTTATTGAGCTAGGTGTATAGCAAATACAGGTCCAGTCAATAGGTAGGCCTCGCGCTACAAGGCCTGTCTGACCGAAATAAAGTAAACGTTATTAAAATTGAGCGCTGGCTGCACAAGTTTACGCTAGTACTTCTCACATTGTTCTATGCAAGTTGGCAGGGTAGCACAAAAAAACAGGAGAATTTGAGAACGTCGGAAAACGTCGGCACTATACAGATCCATATGCTGATATGCCCACCCCAATAAGGTCGTTTGCTATGTTACATTTTGGATAAGTCCGAAACACAATGCTTACTCGGATACAATATACATCTATACATATAAACTCGGAATGTTATAAAACTGTAACATACATTATTTTATGGTAGAGATTATATCTGTATTAATTTTTCATCAAAATGTAAATACTTAATGATTTCCTAATAGGCGAATGTCGCTTGATTAATAAATTTCTTTCCATTTTTCATATTAATCATACACCATCTAGATAAAACAACTCGTTATTTGTAAATAAAAAGATTTTTTCCGGGAGATTTAACAGAATGAATACCTAATTAAAACACTTTTAATATGCCTGTGATAGCAAGAGTGAACGCAGCGTCGGTGCACACGTCACGCTAACAAGCGCGCTGCGGGCACGGCGCGCGGCGCGGCGCGCGGCATCGACGCTTATCGTAAACGTCACACTTGTGTAACTCTATTAAATTCAGTCATTCTGTTATTAAATTACTTCAAGAATACTAGTATCTTCAACATAATGTCCTTCTAAAAGCATAACTAACTACAAAAAGATTTCCCGTACCGGGAATCGAACCGACCCTCCTGGGTGAAAGCCAGGTATCCTAACCACTAGACCATACGGGATTTAAGGGACTTCACAGAATTTCATATTTCATTTTGGCGATTTTTTTTTATAAAATAATTAATACATAATAATATATTGAAATGAAACAACTTTTACGGATTTTATCGCGGTTTAATTTTAGATTTTAGTTTTAGGTTTCGAAACGTCGGGAAATAAAATCTAAAATTAAGCCGCGATAAAATCCGTAAAAGTAGTTTCATTTCAATGTCTAACATTCGCGTAAACCTAAGAAACCACTACATAATAATATAGTTTAAGAAAACATTACAAACCCGTTAATAGACATTAGGCAAAACTACAGTAGAGGAAATGAAAGTTTAATATTATTATTCTTTGAGGTATGGAGTAATTGAATTGGCCGATAATTACTAAGTTTCTGACAATGAAGAAATCAGCAGACAGGAATTGAATAAAGATAGGTTCTCCCTTACGCTTTATTGATCTGTCAACACGTCAAAACAATATAGAATCATTTTGTTAATTACATCGATAACAGTTAGGAAGTTACAACCGCGTGAAATGCGAGACGCGATAAGGTTTACTAAAAGTTAAATTTTGTTGCAGAGATAGGGCATTATACCTATTGTTATTGAAACAATCTGTTATCAGTGGAACACACGACTGATAACTTCAATTTTACTCGCAATTGGTGTCGGAAATATCAAATAGCAGAATTTATAAATTTGTCACGCGCAGAAACGATCTTATACAGTTTATTGACGTGAATGACAAGCGGTACAGCTGACAAAATGCACACAAACCTTTTAAATCACAGAAACTACCAATAGCGATTTACAAAGATGGATCTTCATATTTCTCCTGACTTTTAACATGAGACAATCGTTTGATATGTGTCTCATTACAAAATTACGGAACAGACTTAATCGTAGAACAATGAGAATACAAGTTGCACGGCAAGCAATCTGAACGACCTTCCAATATTTTTCGAATGAGTGTACCCAAAGACTATAAAACCTCTTGACGGCGCATCCAGTGCTTTGACGTTCGAAAACTATTAGTATTTTGTCGCCTATATAAGCTATCTGTATGAGTGACCATTTTAGTTTGTGTCCAAGTGTTAGACCTGTGCGCACGCTAAATTATCGTAAATTGTTAAAATTATTTTGCAATTAAAACGCATTAAAATGCCTTCTTGTGCGGTGAAGTGGTGTGGGAAACATTCCAAGACATCGAGTTACAAAAAGGATGGTATAACTTTTCACCGGTAAGTAAGCAGAACGATTATTTTATTTATTTTTGTAGGTTATACGAGATCTGTATGTGTCAAGATAAAATGGATGGCGGGTGACAGATGCAAAGGTGCAGAAACGCGCGTTTATGTCTTTTGGAAAAGTCTCTTTCTTTCATTAGTCAATTCTAATGCGGGTATCTCTTTCTTCCAATTTGTAGGTTTATCGTAAAAAATAGTGCTGTTACTTTTAGCTGAAGTCAATTCAAACAAATATCGATAATCACAAAATAAAATTTAAGAAAAATTATATGAAGAATTTCATTACTATTTTGCTCAATTAATTAAGTACATGTTTTCATTTTAGGTTTCCGAAGATTCCGGAACTAAAAGAAAAGTGGATGAATAAAATTAATAGGGAAAATTGGTTCCCAACGAAATACAGTGCTGTCTGTTCAAGGCACTTCACACCTGATTGTTTTGAGTATTTAAAACAACGTCGCCGTTTATTTAGTTCAGCAATACCAACAATGTTTCTACCAATTTTGGTACGATTTGTTTTATTGATAAAATGCTAAGAAAAGTCAAAACATAAATATAAAACATTATTTTATTACAGGCTTCACCTTATAGTTTGACTGGAGTCTAATACTAACGTACCTGGGCCTTCGCATCACAATACCGGCCAAGTAAGTTGATTTTTTTTATGATAGGTCAGTGGATTAAATTTAATGTAACTGCGGTTGTTGTACCCGATATTTTCAATTTTAGAGTTTATCATCAAAAACAGAAGTGCATTCTGAAGTTAATACAATAATTGAAGACCAGACTCTTGCGCCGTGCGGTCTACTAGATGATAGTCACATTCTTAGGCCTTCCCATGTTTATGAAAGTCCCGTAAGCTTAATTTTATAATATTTCACATATTACTTTATAACTAAGTAGTTCTGTTAAGTCCACTATTAATATTTCTTATTATATTTTCAGAGTTCAACAATGAATACCAAAGTAATAGTAGACCCAGAAATTGGTGAGCTCAGTCCACGAAAACGCAAAATGAAACGACAAATAGACCATCTAATATATTCTCTAAATAACAAGAAAAAACATGTAAAGAGGCTTCAAGACAAAAATAGAGTGTTGGTAAAAAAAAATGCGAATCTAAAAGAAATTTTAAATACATTGTCTCAAAAATCTTATATAACCGAAGAAAATGAAAATATTTTATCCTGCATAGGTGTACAAAATCGAGAACTAGTTAAACGTCAAATACTTAAATCTAAAACAGGACATATGCCAAAACTAAAATACTCTCCCAGAATTACGAGCGTTCGCTTTGACACTGCATTTCTATTCGCCAAAGGCATATAATTTTGTAAGAAAAACATTTAGTACATGTTTACCAGCCACGAGCACGCTCAGAAAGTGGTATCAGTCGGTTGATGGTAAACCAGGGTTTACGAAAGAGGCGATTGATGCCATTAAAATCAAAGCGACAGAATCAAAACAAAAACTTTACGCTACTATTATATTTGATGAAATGGCTATAAGAAGCGGAGTCGAATATCACCCCCAAGGCCGGAGGTATTATGGCCACGTTAGTTTCGGTTACCAGCTTGGAAACAGATTGCCAAGATGAAGCCAAGGAAGCACTAGTATTTTTGTTGGTACCGATCAACGCTTCCTGGAAAATTCCAATTGGATATTTTTTAATAAATGGCGTTAACTCTGAGCAGAAAGTGGCTCTTTTAACGGAAGCCATTCATTTAGTAGAAGAAGCTGGTGTTGGAATTAAAGCTGTCACATTTGACGGTTGTCCAGCGAATTTGACGATGGCCAAAAAGTTAGGCTGTTCTTTTGAAGGTAGTAATTTCAATACTACCTTTAAAAACCCCAGCAATGATGATAAAATTGCAGTATTTCTAGATCCGGCGCACATGATAAAGCTAATAAGAAATGCGTTCGAGTGCTATAAAAATTTTCAAGACAAACATGGTGAGACCATTTCCTGGCAACACCTTGTAAATTTACATAATTTGCAAGAAGCAGAAAATTTTCATCTTGCTAATCGCATCAGAGCAGCTCACATATTTTTTAAAAGTAAAATAATGAAAGTGAGCTTGGCTACCCAAATTTTTAGCAAGAGTGTGTCAGATTCACTCATGTTTTGCAAGGAACAACTCAATTTACGGGAATTTGAGCAGGTTACACCGACAGCACGTTTTTTGGACTTGATAAATGACCTATTTGATATCCTAGACTCGCATACCCACGGTTACGGCCTGAAAAGGGCGGTAAATGTTGAAAATGCAACCAATGTGCTAGTAAAACTTAGGGCTTCAAAAGATACTTTATTAAACTTGTCTACTCAGATAAAAATAAAAAATACTGATCAAACTGTTCTACTCATAAAATCACCAAGATATACTGGATTTCTAGGATTTTGTGTATGTATCGAAAGTGCGATATACCTTATCCAGGACCTCGTTGTAAATCCAAACTACGCATTAAAATACTTACCACTCCACAAAATCAGCCAGGATCATTTGGAGCATTTTTTTGGAAGTGTAAGATGTCATGGGGGTTCAAACAATAATCCCAGCGCTCGACAGTTCGAGAGTATTTATAAAAAGCTTCTCACCTATGCACAAATAAGAAATAGCGGCAGTGGAAATTGCTCTGGCTTTACATCAAATGTCTATTTTGCAATGTACATCACCAGTGGATCGTATCAATGTCACAACACGATACAGAGACCTTACAGACACACATGAAAAGTCAATTGAAAGCGAAAATGTAGATTTTCCTGAACTTGAAGATCTTACACACGTTTCAGAATTTGGTGAAAGGGTTCTTGAATACATGGCCGGCTACACCGTCCATGCATTGATAAAGAAATTAAAATGTCAAACGTGTATTGGAGCTTTGATTGGCTTAGAAAATGTTAACTCCTTACAGTACCAAAAAGATCTAAATAAGAACAAGTTACTTTATGGTTCCACCACGTTATAGAAATTTGTCGCCGTTGTGAAATGTACATAAAGAGGGCGATCAAAGAAAACGGATCCAAAGTACTGCCCTCAAAATGTAATACAGATTACTTCATCCGATTAGTTATGAAATCGTTCATCGGGAAAAAATTATTCCCGGAAATATTATTTCATCAATTTGAAGTAGAAAGCTCTAATCACTTGATTGATTTAACAAAATGCATAATCCAAAAGTACGTAGACGCTCGATTGTCATT
This sequence comes from Trichoplusia ni, assembly GCF_003590095.1. Lineage (NCBI taxonomy): Eukaryota > Metazoa > Arthropoda > Insecta > Lepidoptera > Noctuidae > Trichoplusia > Trichoplusia ni. The sequence continues at coordinate 10,490,903 of NC_039483.1, forward strand.
TTTAACTAAGCACAATCAGGACCCTAAAGCTTTTATACGCAAAACTTACACTAAACTTATTCATTTTAAAAATCAGTAATAACTTATTTCGGTTTGTTCATTAATATTTAAATTCTAGTTTTTCGTTACCACCACCTTTACTATAATATCATTTTGAGAGCGTCAGAATTGTGAGTGTTTTTTTAAGAACTCTTAATTAAATCTCTTTGGCTTTGAAAGTTTTGAAGGTTTGTGTTTGTTTGTGTCTTTAAAATTAAAAAAAATACGGTTGGATAAAGTTGATTAAACATTTTATTTTTGTTTGGTGTATCATTTTTTATCCTAATGGTACTACTTTACATACCTACTGTGCACATTACCTACCACCACCTACAACCACATCAAGTTGCATATCTATTTCACAACCTCAATAATAAGGGCCGTTCTAGTACATTTTGCACATGGCAATTATAGATTATATGAAGTTTTTAACAAAATCACATTTATACATTATTTTATTTTACCATCATTACCTTTCATTTAAATAGGGTATTTCTACGACTATTTGTATAGTCGAATTAAAAGAATCATAAAGTCGATTTATCGATATCGATTAATTTGGAAAAAAATTATTGAACGGCACTTTGCAGAAATATTTGTACTGACATTGTTGCATTAGCCAATCACAAGCGCGCATTTTTCTTCACTCCCCGACCCGCTGTTGTGAGTCGCGTTCTTAGAAGAAATAAGCCTATCGGCTCTCAAGTGGTTAGATTCTCTTTGAG